>NW_027527972.1:143022-405611 GCF_008692635.1 Crocuta crocuta
TCTATAAGTCTGTATTTATATAAATAAATAATAGAGTAAATAAATAAAAGAAGTAGAAGCTCTTTTTAGTAAAATAATTCTTATTAATAAATGTAGAAAGACTGAGAGAAATGCAAAACTATCATTAGGCAAACACCATCATCATAATTGCTGCATGCAAGATCCACCAGTGAATGAAAACTGCAGCGAATGAAAATTTGAGGAGAAACAGAATATTTACAGAACCTCAAAATATCTCCCCCCAAGATGCTTAAAATTGCAAAGGAAAAATGGTAAATTTACATTAGAGAAACGTAGGGAACACCACATTAGCCACATGACTGAAGGCCCTACCACTGATTATAACGCATATGAAAATCATTTCCCCCTTGTTATGATGCAGTGAAAAAAATCACTTCTCCAGTTCTTTTACCAAAGTGAATAACCTCATTTTAATCATGAGAAAACGTCAGACAAAAACAGACTGAAAGATACTCTACAAAATAACTGACCAGTATTCATAATGTGTCAAAACACGGAAGATAGGGAAAGAATGAGGACTGTCACAGCTCAGACACAACAACTAACTGTGATGCGGAATTCTCATTGGATCATGGAATCAAAATGGGATATAAGGGGAACACTGAAATCTGTAGTCCAGCTAATAGTGGCATAGCAATGTTAATTTCCTGGTTTTGATCATTGTACTATGGCTTCGAAAATTATTAACACCATGGGAATCCGAGTGAGGGTTATGTGTGAACTCTCTGTGCTACATTTGTAACTTTTCTGTAAGTTTAAAGTTATTTCAAAAATTTTAAAAAGTTGTGTTATAGAAGAATTATAAAAATGGATGCATTTCTAGAAGTTTATTTTTGAATCACAATAGAAGAAAGTATCAGTCACTTCTTTATCTCTCACAATTTAATGTAAAATCATGCTATTGTTTCAATGTAGAAAACTTCCTAGGTTTGAAGTACTAAACCAAAGGCAATATTGAAAACCTCATCTTGTTTTTCTAAAAATTAAAGAAGATTGAATCTCAGGCACAAAATTTCAGGTTTGTTGCTATCAGGGAAGACTTCTTAGGAAACTTGAAAAAAAGTGATTGTATTATGTCATTTTATTTCATTTTATTCAGTGCTCTTATTTGGTTTTTTATGTTTTTTTTTTAGACTCCAAGTAGTTAACATATAGTGTTGTCTTGTTTTAGGCGTACAATATATTGATTCCATACTTATATACAATACCTTGTATTCATCACACCAAGTGCACTTCTTAATCCCCTTCCTTGTTTCACCCATCCTCCCCCGCTTCACTTCTGGTAACCATTAGTTTATTCTCTCTAGTTAAGAGTCTGTTTCTTGCTTTGCCTCTCTCTCTATCTCTCTCTTTTTCCCCTTTGCCCCTTCATTTTGTTTCTTAAATTCCACATATGAGTTAAATCATATGGCATTTGTCTTTCTCTGACTGACTTATTTTGTTAAGTATAATACTCCTCTAGCTCTATCCATGTCATTGCAAATGGCAAGATTTCATTCTTTTTTATGGCTGGGTATTATTCCATTATATATATATATATACCACATCTTTCTTATCCATTCATCAGTCGATGGACACTTGTGCTGACCATAATTTGCTTATTGTAGGTAATGCTACTATAAACATTGGGGCGCATGTGTCCCTTTGAACTAGTATTTTTGTATTCTTTGGGTAAATAGTAATGCAATTTCTAGATTGTAGGGTATTTCTATTTTTAACTTTTTGAGGAAACTTCATGCTGTTCTTCCAAAGTACTAATTATTTTTGAAAAGAGCAAAATTCTTGCTCAGAAATAAAAGAAATTGACCCAGCAAAACATTTTTGAAAAATTTACCCATGCATGGCCTCACACATGCATGTAAACTTGTATCAGGATTTTTAAAATAGAGTACTTTGCAACTAATAAAAAGAATAAGGTTGGCCTGTACATTTTCATGAGGAAATAAGAATTAGTTGTAAAATAAAAAGGTAAACCAGAATAGTGTATATTTCATATGCCAAGTGGTTGGTGCTTAAAAATCTCTATAATTTATATCTATATATCAGTAGGTATGAGTTTTTAGGTGAGAATTTTCTCCAAATTCCTCCATGAAAATCTTAAAAAAATTTTTTTTAATGTTTTTTATTTATTTCTAGGAGAGAGAGAGAGACAGCATGAGCAGGGGAGGGTCAGAGAGAGAGGGAGTCACAGACTGAAACAGGCTCCAGGCTCTGAGCTGGCAGTCAGCACAGAGCCCGACGCGGGGCTCGAACCCACGAACCGCAAGATCATGACCTAAGCGAAAGTCGGACGCTTAACCGACTAAGCCACCCAGGCGCCCCTCCTCCATCAAAATCTTAATAGTATACTTCCAGAGAGTAGAGTTACCAGGGTAGAATAATTGTATATCCTTCTATGTCATTTGAATTTTTGTTATAAGACCTCTAGTTTTCACAACAGAAACAGTAAAAAGAAAATCTTTTTGGTAATTGGAATAGAAATTTCAGCATATTTCAGAATCTAAATGAAACCAATTGAAGGACATCTCAGAAAATATTCAATCACAACATGTACACATTTTTGCTTGCAATCAAAATTGTCCAAAGAGAGAATTTTACTGTTTCAAACCACCATGTCAATTCTATTAATAGAAGTATTCAGGCACTGGCTCATGAGATAATAACTTTGGATAAATCCATGGATAAATAACTTTGGACTCCCAAGCATGGAAGAGTGGTCAGACTGGATGATTTTGAGATCCATTTCATCTCTCTACTTTAAACAATTAGTGTACAGAATGGTATCTGGGTCACCTGAGTGGCTCAGTCGGTTGAGCGTCCAACTTCAGATCTACTGTCTCCCTCTCTTTCTGCCTCTCTTCTACTCTCTCTCTTTCAAAAATAAATAAACCTTAAAAATTAAAAAACAAAAAGAATAGTGTCATGCTTCAGTCTTAGAGTACATTTACAAAGTGATGAGACTTTTCTATTTTTTCAGAATTTTGGTAATTTTCTGAATAATGAAAAAATTATTATTATTACTTAGATATTTAAATATTTCAAATTGGCATATTGAGATGCCATAAGCATTCTGTCTCCCACAGGAGGGAAATTATTAGAACAGTGTGAATGTAAAGAGTGAGTTACATTTATTTGGCTCAGTGGTATCAATGTCTTTTTCCTAGAAGATGAGTAAAGTTTAGATGTGTCCTTTAAATTCAGATATAGGACTTAGTGGAAGAACAAGCAGGAGATTCAGTCTTTGAAATAAAAGAAACCACCTTTTATTTACCTGAAAAGCAAAGCACAGATGAATGAGGTGTGGATACCACGACTTAATGTAATCCCAACTTAGATCCTAGTTTAAAACAAAAATATGTTGGAATCAATAAATTTGATAAAGTTTATTTCATGCTTCTTATTCAGGTGAGAATAAAGTTATATACATATACATACACACACATATATATCCATATATATATATATATATATATATCCATATAGAGTTATATATAACTGAGCAGAAGTGAAGAAAATATGATGAACTGTTTTGGCATGAGGGAGTCTTTGATGGGACTGGCAGATCTGTTAGCAAGATGAACTTCTGGAGTAGGGTGGGTTCTGCTTTGATTATCGTCTTCTTTTTTGAAAAGGTGTTTTCTTATAAATTGGAATATATAAGAAATTTATGTGTCAGTAAGGCCCTGGATTCAGCCTTCTAAAAGCTGAATATTTGAAAAATAACCTAGGAGCAGCATCAACGTGAGTATAGCGTTTGCCAACTTAAATCTTACCAGTGAATAAACAGATGGAGAGAAAAATTATTGAACGGTATAAATGTCACCTTCACTTTTTTCCATACAAGCAAAGAATTGTGTGCCTACTTGCTTAGAAGATTTTTGCTGGACAGATGTATGCTCAGATCCAGCCTATTTATTAGAGAACAGTCTCGGATCTCATTTTCAATTTTAATCACTGTGTCAATTTTAAAAGGGCAGTTCTCATTATATAAACATTTGGAAGTTATAAAGCTGAAAGGTCAGAGTATAGACAAGACAAAAGATAACATGCCAGCAGCTGGCATACACTTCCATAAGCAAGAGTTTTCTCTCAATAAGCTCATCCCTAAGATAATAAGGTCCTAAGACATGGTCCTTAAACATTCTTCTATTTCTCCAGAAGAATAATTTTATTTTATTATTATTTTTTATAGATAGTTTATTGTCAAGTTGGTTTCCATATAACACTCAGTGCACATCCCCACAAGTGCCCTCCTCCATGCCCATCCCCCCCTCCCCCCACATCCCTCAGTCCTCAGTNAATAATTTTACTTGTGTTGGGAGAGTTACACATATCTTTCTACCCAAGGATTATGCAAAATGCAATAAAACTTTGTGACAATTAATATAATGATTTGATTCAACCAAATATTATAATCTAGAATAATAATCATAATTGCTACTATTTGTTTAGCAATACTATGTACCAATTGTTTTCCCTGTGTTGTCTCATTTAATCCTTACCACATCTCTGTGAGGTGGGTATTTCCATTACCAACATACAGAGATTGAAATAAGATATTGGGAAATTAAGTGATTTTCTCAATTATCATACAACAGGTATGGGTACATCTGACACTTTAACCCATGCCATTGTCACTGTGATATGAACCTCTATACTACAGTATCTCCTTTAATGAGTACTGCTTGGGCTGAAGCTTTTATTCAAGATACAATAAAACTTGTACTGTAGGAATCAAGAAATTCTAAAACACCTGAAGCGCAAAGGAAGTATCATAAATCGTTGACCTCACTTTATTGTCTTTATGTAAAAGGTGCAATATAAACTGAAAGCTTTGAAGAGTCTTGAGGGGACTCCCAGTCAAATATGGCAAGTTTTTTTTTCTCATTCTTTTTCTTTGAAACCAGTGGAAAATAATAAATACTAAAAATACAGATAAACTCAAACCCAAAAAACACATTTGCAAAATAATATAAAATCTGCATCAAAATACAGGATAAAAGGAGATTTGACATAGTTTCTCCAGAGTTTTCTTGAAAGTAAGGAGAATCATCTCCAATGGCCCATATAAATGTAACATTGAGCTGAGAGACCAGAACCAGGGCTATATGTGCATCACAGGAGAGAATGGGTAAGATGCTGTTAGAGCTTCTTAGACCACAGAATGCAAAAGGAGGTAGACCTGAAGGAGTAACTGTAGATCAGGTACTTTTATGTTCTGTCTGTCAGTCCGGGGAAGCCACTGGAAGGGAAGATCGGATGAAGGAGAAAAGGTATAAGTGATTGTATGGTAGTAGTACAGAGAGCTGCCACCTAATGACTTCCCCAATAAACCTCTTGGGCACTAAACAACAATGATAACAATGACAAGTAAATTGTCCCCAGGGCAAAAGAAATAACACATTTATTGAGAGTCCTTGCAACCTCAACCCCAAAAGGAAGTTGATTACTCCCCACATGACTCTTTAACAAATAGCTTCATTCGAAGTAATGACCACAATGGAATCAGTATAAAACTTTCAGATGGGGAAGGGGATGAATAGAGAACTGGGAATAGGTAAAATCCAGATAAAAGATATAGCACGAGAGTAAACCGCTAAGGAAACAGAAAAGGAAATCATAAAACTAGTTCTTCATGGACATCGCTGTATTTTGTAAAGACAAAAAAATACAACTAAGCTTTCAAAGATAAAATTACAAAAGAAAAAAAAAAATCAAGAGATGAGACTGGACCAGCAAACTTTTAAATCAAATGTAAGAAGAACAAGTACATTTAGAGCAGAAATCTGCATTAAAAGTAACAGCAAAATAGATATGATTTAAAAGAGAAAATGGTAAATAGAATAGAGAAAATCACACAAAAAGGACCTTCAAAGAGGTCTTATAGAAGTCCCACTTTTTACAGAATAGTTGTATTGAACTAACTCATTGCACTGATAGCAGTTATTAAGACATGTGAAAACAACCTAACAACCATATGCGCCGCTAAAGAGTGACTAGTAACCGGCAGCAGCTGGAAGAAAGTGAACCTTTTAAGAAACTTTAAAGAAAACAAACAAAAACATAACAACAACAACAACAACAAAAAAAACTTTTAAGAAAGTTTCAGAAAAATCTTTTAAGAAAAAAGGAACTGCACTTTGTGACATGGCTTTTCAACTGATGGCACTTCCCAGTGACAGCAACATGGTAAAAAGCTGTAGTCTTCCTGACTTGAGAGGTACCAGGACAGAGTTTGGAGCGGCCAGAATCAGGAAGACAAAGGTGTTGCACTGGGGAGAGCCACTGGAGAGCACCAAAATTTAGTGTATCAACTGCTCATATTTTTTACCCAAATTTGCAAATAAGTGGACTGAATCTGAAAAGAGCAGGAGACCTCAGCTGGTAACAAGATGATTGAACCAAGTAGAGAGTTCAGTTGGCTTTCTGCAGGAGAGACAGAGCTGAGTTTGAGTCAAGCGACATTAACTGCCTTCTTGAACTAAAACAACACTCTTTCAGAAAATATACAGAATTAGAGTCTCTACAATGGATTACCCAAAATGCATAGGATAAAATTAAAAATTGATACTATCAAAGAAACAGGAAAATGTCACTTGTAATAAAGATAAAAAATAGCCAACTGAAACCAAACCTTAGATGACACAGATGTCAGGATTAGTTTATAAGAATTCAAAATAGCTATAAATATTTTCCAAAACCAAGTAAAAGAGGGTCACAATATATTAATAGACAGACCATTCCAACAAAGAAATGGAGACTATGGTTTTTACAAAAGCAAATTAAAATTAGAACCTAAAATAAAGTATCTGAAATGATAAACCCACTAAATAGGCTTAACAACTGCTTAAAGATGGCATCAGTGAACTTAAAGACAGATTAATAGAAAATATTTAATCTATAAATAGGAGATTTAAAAAAAAAAAAGGAAGCCTATATGGACTGGGGAACAATATCAAGGAATCTATTACAAATATAATATAATCTCAGACATGGCCAAGAGAGAATAGATCTCCCCAAAAGTTTGCCAAGCTAAAGTTTGGCAAGATGTTGTGAAAAACATAAGTTTACAGATGCAGGAAGCTCAATGAAACCAAGCAGTCTGCTGAAAACCAAAGATAAAGAAAAAATATTGAAAGTTGTCAGGGAAAACAACAAGTTATACACCGGGAAGAAATGATACAAATGATAGCAGACTTCTTTATTAGAAATAATAGAAGCCAGAAGGTAATGAAATTCCTTTTTTTTTTTTTAATTTCTGAGAGAGGAGAGAGAGAGAGAGACAACATGTGCAGGGGAGGGTCAGACAGAGAGGGAGACACAGAATCTGAAATAGGCTCCAGGCTCTGAGCTATTGTCAGCACAGAGCTGGACACGAGGCTGGAACCCACGAACTGTGAGATCATGACCTGAGCCAAAGTTGGGCGCTCAACCAACTGAGGCACCCAGGCACAGTGAAATAATAGCTTTAAAATGCTAAAAGAATTCTATATTCAGTTTCAATGTATTTTTCAAAAACTAAGGAAAATATATACATTCGCAGAAGAATGAAAACATGGAAAATTTTAGCAAGACATTGTAAAAGTTCTTTTGGCTGAAAGTATGCAACACCAAATGAGAAATCAGACTTATAGAAACAAATGAGGAACACTGGGGATGATGGTTATATTATTTTTCTTCTATTAGTTTCTTTAAAAGTATGCAAAGCTTTAATAAAAAGCCAAAAGTAAAATGTAAATGCAATGCTAAAAATTGTTTGATGACCTCAAAGGAAGTCAAAAGAGAAACAGAAGAATAAAAACCTGAGGAAACAAATAAAAAGAAAATAGCAAATGGCAGACATAAATCCAATTATATAAGCTGATCGAATTATATATAAAATGAACATTCCATTTAAAAATCAGAGATTGTCAGACTATATATAAGAGTAGGATTCAACTAGATGCTTTCTCTAAATGATTCACGTTAAGAGATAAGCTGGATAAATAAACATGAAAACAAACACCATGAAGACGATAAGCCTAAGGAAATTGTCACGACCATATTAATATCCAAAAATATGAAAGATTATACCACCTTCACGGTTTGGAAGATTCAGTATTGTAAAAATGTAAATTGCCATCAAATTAATATATAAATCAAATTTAACTATGAAAATTGACAAAATGCTTATAAATTTATATGGAAATGTAAAGGCCCAAGAATATCCAAGGCGTTACTGGAGAAGAACAAGGCTGGATGTTACAGTGCTGGATATCAAAATTTATTACTAGGTCTAATAATTAGGAATATATGGTAATAGTTCAAGGAAAAAGAAATAAACCAATAGAATAAAATTGAGAGCAGAGAAATCATGATCTCTTTTATGGTCTGGGTGACTATTCAGTGTATTACAGAAAAGATAGTCTTTTCAATAAGTGGTGCTAGGAAAATTGAATATTCAAAAAAAACAAATTATTACCACTACCTCACTTAACATACGAAAATAAAGTCAAAATCTTAACATTGAAGTTAAAACAATAAAGCTTTTAGGAGAAAACATAGGAGAATATCTTCATGACTTTGGAAGTAGGGAAATATTTTCTGAACAGGACACAAAATAAATTTTTAAAAAATTAATAAATCAGACCACATTATAATTAAGACCTTATTTTCATCAAAACACCATTAAAAGAGTAAAAACAGCAGAATATGTTTGAATTACATATTATTCAACAAAAACATTCTTATCCAGAGTATATAAAGAAAATGTAAAAAATCAATATGAAAAATGCACACAACAGGATACAACAGAATGGAAAATGTGCAAAATACCTGAAGACAAAGGAGAACACGCAAAAAGTACTCAACTTTCCCTTTTTTTCAATGATATTTAAATGAAAACTATAATGTGATCTATCTTTACCCCCAACAGAATGGCTAAAATAAAAAATACTCCTTCTGTGGAGCAACTGGCACTCACACATTGCTTGTGGACTGGAAGTTCATAAAAGAACTAGGAAATTTGGTAAAATCTACTGAAACTGAATACATGAATCAAATGTTCACCAAAAGACATGTCCAGCAATGCGTATGGCAGCTCTATCTGTAATAATTTCAAACTAGAAACAAACTAATGTCCATCTACCATAGGATGGCCGAAAACATCGTGGTATATTTACACAATGGACATATTCACACAGGAAACTGAAGAACAAGAATGGACAATCTACAACTGCAAGAATAAGAAAGATGCATCTCACAAACAGAATACTGAGCAAAATAAGCCAGTTACAAAAGACTTCAAGTGCATGATCCCATCGTTATCAAGTTCAATCCAGGAAGCTACCTACGTGTTAGAAGTTAGTGTGGTAACCCCTTGATAAGGTGAATGAACAGATGGAAGGGGACGCCTGAGTACTTCAGGGAGCAGGGGCTAAGATGCATTAGGGGTGTGATAGGTTTATGGGGAAGTAACAACTGAGACTTAGAAGTGAGATGGAAGCCCGACTGGGAAGTGAAAGCCATTATACCCTATGCTGCTCTGACAGACTTGAGCAAGAAGAGCCTCGAAGTGAAATGCCAATTTGAGAAAGTCTCAGCCAATCCAAGGGGAAACTCTCCAAAAAGACTACCACATAGAGGAGTTCTACATCAGGCGTAAATGGTCAGGCCATGGTAACCAACTCTGCACTCAGTGACTGGCTGGGGGCTGCCACAGAAGAGTGGCAGCTGGCTCACTGCACTCCTAGCAGATGAAGACAAGTGCTTTCTCACAGAGAGATGAGAGCAACACTTCCATGGCCGCCACAGGCGGAAGGAGAGCTTCTGAGCTGCCAAAAGTGTAGCTTTCTTCATCCCCCTTCAGTTTATTATTCAAGTGAGCTCACTTTGTGAAAAATTTTTTAACTCTAGGCTCATGAGTTGTGTATTTTCTATAGTATATTATACTATAATAAAATAATTTACTGAAAATTACTCTAATCTCTTAATGTTTGGCCTAATATTTTATTCTTACCTGGGCCATCTCTGGCTCTTGCCCTTTTTTTGTTCAGCTCTGGGGCTGAGAATGCTTTTTAAATTTGTAAATGATTGTGAAGTGCAGACATCTCACACAGACATCATGTGTAGTCCACAGCCTAAAACATTTGCTCTCGGACCTTCGACAGAAAGAGTTTTCCCACTTCTGCTTTTGCAGTGGTTCTTCTAGAACTAATCTGTCATGTGGTGAGAATGGGGAGGTGGCGTGAGTGGCAATGCCCATTCGACACGCCTGAGGTTGACCAGTACACCTGGTGATCTGGTGACCTGGGGGGCAGGTGGTGTCACCAAGATGTCCCAGCACAGAGTGGTGCCTAACAGAGGTAGCAGAATAAATCTAAAGTTCAGCATATCTTTAACTTTTTGTCTCAAGTAAAACTCTATTTCATTGATTATTAAAATACTATTGTAGTATATTCATTTTTGTCCTATTCTTTTTATCTGTATGTGTACAGAAAACTATGTCTACAATAAAGGTAACTGAAGACAGTAAAATTATTTCTAGGTTTTGGGATTACAAATAACTTAAGAAAACCTCCTTAGGACTTTTCTTAGTTACATAATTTATATAAAATATGACCATCACATGCTGAAAACAATAAAACAATGAAATCTATTTATTTTAAAAAATAAAATAAATTTCTAAGTGGATTGCATAGTTTGATATAACTCCCACTTCACACACACACACACAGTTTAATGTAAAGATATGGTACTTATTTGCATGTTGCTAAATGCTGCTTTCCATAGTCTTAGAGATCCACAGGAAACAGCAACATGTGATGATGAACTAGCATAATGTGATTTATAAGAAACTGGTTCATCAAGAGTTGGGCTTGGTGTGTTGTTTTCTCAGCAAGGAAGAAATAAATAAGGAGGAATCACATGAACTCTGGAAGTTCCCACAAACCACAGATGCATTTCTCACTTCAGAAGCATAGTTAATCTTACCCAACACCATGGTGTTGCCAAATATCTTTTGATCTTTATGTTCCTTGTGAAAACAACTAGAGGCATAACAACTTTAGTAAAGCCACATGTAAGGGGACGTTTCCTTTGAATTCTATGACCTCATATATGTGAGACTTCACCACTGACTTGACAGAACTCTAATTCTCTAGTTCTTACTTCTTTTCCCAACCCTCTTTTCCTTCCAAAAAATAGGGCACATTAGAAAAAAATACTAACCACAGAGTCAAAAGTCTTGTATTGAAATCTTTCTGCCTGTCCTTGGCAAAATTAGTTTCTAGCACTGAATCTCCATTCTTCTTTTGTGAAGTGAAATGAAAGGGGATTTGTATTGGTTTACTATTGCCGTTGTAACCAATTACCTACCTCAAATATAAGGACTTCACCAACGGCAAATTTAATATTTCTCAGTTTCTGTCTATCACACAGGACCACTCAGGATCTCACCAGGCTGAAACTCAGCTGTCAGCTGGATCTACGGTTTCCATCTGTGGCTCAGGATCCTTTTCAGAGTTCAAGGGCCGTTGGCAGAATTCCTGTCTCTTCTGGTGTCGAACTGATACCCTCGTTCTGCTACAGCTGCAGATGTGGGACCAGTCTTGTCACCTGGAAGCTACCCACATTCCTTGCCATGTGGTCCCTCCATCTGCAAAGGCAGCAACAGAGAAACCTGTCACACAAAATCTGTTGTTTCTCATCTCCAACTTCTTCTGTGTCTGACCTCCAAACCCAGACTTAAAGGGTTCATTTGATTAGATCCGACCCACCCAGACAGTCTCTCTTTCTACAAGTCAGGGGTGCCCCGCCAGAATAATGTAATTACAGAAGTAAACTCTATGAGATTTACAGTCCCAGGGTAATGTGCAAAAATATACAAATATGGAGACCTTGGAGGCCATTTCAGAATTTTGCTTGCCACAGGATTTTTTTAAGTGTTAAATAAGATAGCACACAAAAACACTTATCTGAATACCTGGCTCTTAAGGGGGGTCTACTAAATTGTGATTTAGTCTGAGTATACTTGGGGGGGACTAGTCAGTAGTAGTGAACTAGTACTAACTACTAGTAGTTCACTACTGCTAGCTAGTCATCTACTCAGGTGAACCACAGGAAATGACCATTTTGTAGATTAAAAATAATAATATATAAATGATTTCATCTGGCTCTATTTACTATATCTGGTTAATGTTATATTTCACAAAACATCGAAGAAACATCTCTGTATTAATTTTTAATCAGTAATTCATTCTCTTCTTTCATTCACTCATTGATTTGTAAGTCTGGGCTAGCATGTAGTTCCAATATGTGCTAGCCACAGAGCAGGGCAATTCAGAACATCTGGAAAGGGACAAGATCGTATCTCTAACCCTCAAAACTTGAGGATCTAATGGATCCGAGTCCTCATAGATTTTAACAGTACAGTTGATACTAAACAAAGCTGCTTCTGAGAGAGCTAAAAGAAGCAACACATATAGCTTTCTCATGTGTCTAACCTCATATTGTTTATAATCGTATGACAAAAACAAATGGAGAAGATAAATTTAGAGGAAACTCGGTACTACACAGGCTCTCTGACAAATGGAGTTTATAGTGTTGGCAAGCAGCCTCCAAGGTTTTTCAGTGTTCGCTGGCATCCTACTTTGGAAATACCTTTCTTAGTTTCCCAGCAACAGTTCAGATATGACAAACAATTCTAGTGTCTCCTTTTTTGGCTTCAAATAAAATAGCATAAGCATATTTAAACATCTAGCTTCTTCTGGCTTCTAAAATCCTCTCTCGCATAAGCACTTAATTCATGGCTCTGTGCACCTTACTAGAGTCTCCTAAGGAGAGTTTTCCAAACTTTCCTGGAAACTGAAATCTTCCTTTGTCACATGACTCAGAATTCTGTGCTTTCCCCATTTGTTTTTCAGAATGCAGGCAATTACTGCTACAGATACAGTCATCTTTTCTGTCCTGCTGACTGATGGCTCCTTGGTTGAGTTACACTGTGATAGAAAGACAATTCCCACATCATTTTTAACTCTGCTCTCTTGATATAATGAAAATGATAAAAGGCATGATAGAATATATCTTTGACACAATCTAGTCTGATCCCCATTATACTCTGAACTCTTACTGCAATATCTGTACGTAGTTGACATTCAGTGTCTCCTCAAACACTGGGATTAAAGGGAATCCACAAGCAGAGAAGCATTGCTCACACATTTTGTTCTTCATTTCCAACTTGAAAAAAACTGCATTACAACTACATCACTGCTGAATTCCTGGTATTTGGACTGGCAAGAAGAGACTCCCCCTTTCTCCCCATATACACACACGTTAGATTAAATTCTGGATTTAATTAGCCATGAACACAAATAATTAACAGAAGCAATATGGACCACACAAGTGAGACACAGATGTAATTTATCTTGATGTGACTTTTCCTGGGCCTCCAGTTCACTAAAAAGGCAGAAATGGATAATGCTTTGAACAGGGTGAGATAATGCCTTATCTGAGAAAACAGTCTAATTTTTGATACCAGGAGCCTTTTATACTCAGGGTTTACAATATGATATATTGTAACATATAAGAAGGGCACCCCCTTCCTACTCCCAGAACCTGAGATTATGCTAAGTTTCTTGGAAAAGTGTGAATTAAGGTTGCAAATAGAATTAAGGTGGCTAATCAGGTGACTTTACGGAGCCTAATGCAAACACAAGGGTCTCTTAAAGCAGAAGAGGGAGGCAGAAGAGGAGGTCAGAGTGATTTGATGTGAGAAGAAATTCAACTAGCCTTCTCTGGCTTTGAAGTTAGAAAGAGGGTCATCAGCCAGGGAATGTAGGTGGCCTTTAGAACCTGTGAGAAGATTCTCCCCTAGAGCCCTGAGAAAGAAATGAAACCCTACGGCACCTTGGTTTTAGTCCAGTGGGTGGTTTTTAACAGTGACTTGATTTTAACTCTTTTTGACTTCTGACTTTCAGAACTGCAAGATAACATGTTTGTGTTCTTAAAGTCACTGATTTTGGGGTAATTTATTACAGCAGCAAACCCAAAACTACTACTCTTTAGTTAGGTTGGTTTTAGGCTGTGGAGTAAGAATTCACACGAAAGTGTGTTATTAGCAAGTGTTCCCAGAAAAAAAATTGTTTAGGAGCATAGGGAAGTGAGATCAGCAAGGAAAGGAAGCCACTCAAGGGAACCATTTTAAGCTAAGTCCATGGAACTTTGGCTTGGTTCCACTGGGGAGCTCTGGAGACAGCGTGGGTCACTTCTCAAAGTCATTCTAAATCAAATGTCAACAGGACTGAGTTATTAATTCTCCTCTGCCTGGATGTTGCTTGTGCATTGCCCATGGTGGTGAGGCTATAGAATTCCACTCCCAGGTATTTTTAGATCTCTCTGCAGGTAGAAAAGTGGGAACCTAAGGTCTGAGGGCACTTGCCTACCAAGAGATTCAGTGTCTCACTCTTAGAAGTAATGGAGCTCATGTATATGAAACAATAGAGACCTGACTGGAGATGGGTTGAATGACAGCAGTGTCCACCACAGTCTTGAGTGCCTTAGGCATTGGTGTAACCTATGCATTTCCACTTAAATGAATGTTAACACATAATAGATTTTTCTGTGTTTTTGTATCAAATTCACCATATACAAGGCTACATACCAATTAGGGATAGAAAGCAGAATAAGTGTGCAAATGGTTTTGGAAAGTATCTTTGCCTTCTCAAAGATCCAATCATCGTTAAACAGCTTGAGTACCTACTGTGTTCCAGAAACATTTCTGAGTATCTAAGATATATAACACATCTCCTAGGCTTCAGTGGGTATACAATTTTTAGAGAGCTAGCTAGCTAGCTAGCTAGATAATTATACTGGGTGAGAATAATCCCATTTTATATCATCTGTCACTGACCTGCTAGTATGCAACTACATAACTCCAAAATTTTTAGAATCACCCCTGACTCTCCCCACAGCCCCAAGTTTTCTTTATTAACTATCTATAAATGGATCTGTTTCTGAAAGAATTAGCTACATCACTTTTCTAAATCACCATTTATCTTGAATGGATATCGTCTTTAAGATTATATATTCAAAACTGATTGTTTTTCCCACTAAATTTGCTGTTTTCCCTATGTCTTTCTTCTTATTGAAGTCATCACTATTTTTCTGGCCTTGTGTGTTAAATTTAGTAAGCTTGGATTTATTCTCCAGGGTCAACTTTGTCACTAAGTCTTGTGATATCTCAGCGGTGGTCTCTGTGTCCCCAACTTCTGACACAATTTGTGTTTATGCTGCTGTTACAGCTTAGTGTAGTGAGTCCACTCTTCAATGAATCCCTTTCCATGGTACCAGAAAATATGCCCAAAATACTGTTTATCACTTTCCACATGAGGGGTCTTTATACAAACTAGCCAATTTCTCACCACTTGCCTGTACCCCACGTGGGCCCTTTGAACTCACCTCATAATTGGTCATTTTCAAAGGATCCTCAAAAGTCATGATTGGGTCCCACCAAAAGTAATGAAC
Source organism: Crocuta crocuta (assembly GCF_008692635.1). NCBI lineage: Eukaryota > Metazoa > Chordata > Mammalia > Carnivora > Hyaenidae > Crocuta > Crocuta crocuta. The sequence goes on from NW_027527972.1 coordinate 158,545, forward strand.
ACCTCACAGATACTGAATGGTCAAAGCTGTTACCATGGGTGCTGTACATTTGTGATTGGTGCTTATATGATGATGTTATACGTGCAATGTGTGCACTGTAACACCTCTGTCCCTTACACCATAAAAACCCTACTTGCTATTGTTCGGGGCTTCACCCAGCTGCCACTACACCGGTGGACGGGTGAGTCCTGGCTTGAGCTTGCAATAGAGACCCTTTTGTACTTGCATCGGTGTCGGCTCCTTGGGGGTCTCTGAGGACTCGCGAATCAGGCACAACAGGGTCAAAAGCCACAATCTATCTCTGTTTACTAAACATTTTTCTATTTGATGCCACCCTGTTCGTGTCCTTTATTTTTTTAATTTAAATTGAAGTTTGTTAACACACAGTGTAGTTCTGTTTGTTTCCTTTATACAATTTGAAATTGTAGATATTCTTTGTTTACTGATTTATTTTCTATTTCTTCAATTAAACTATAAGTTTCCCATTGGCAAGAACTAGACCTTTATGTTCTCTGCATATCTTGTACCTATGACAGGCTACTGTATGCACCAGGCAAATCAAAGGTACTTAATAAATACCTGACACAATGGGAAAAGGAAGCAAGGATGGAAAAGAGCAAAGAGGGGAGGAAGGGATTGTTCTGGTTTTCTCACTGACCACACCACCCACTTTTTTCTTCCTCTACCCTCGCCTCCCACACATACTTCAGGATAACTGTCTGCCTTTTCTTATGCTCGACTCCTTCCCTCAGATATTTCCCTGCTTTCCTTCCAAATCATCAACTCACAGGACAAGTCTTGTCTCATCTCAGCTTTTGCTGGTTTCTGCACCCATGCTCCTACTAACAGAGGCATTTCTCACACTTAAGAGAAGTGTGGTTTCCATCTGTACAATTTTGAGCATCTAATAACGTATTTTCTTATGCTATCATATAACTGTTTTAGCATTTGGTATCATTTCTGCAAATAGACAATATCCTTCAATGTTTGGCCTCTACCTGTCTGCTCTCAGATTCATGCTCACTCCTTCCCTGCTTTGCTCTGCATTATTTTCATCTACTTTGACCAGGTTCCCTAGTCTCTAGCTTCCCAGTAAATTCAGTAGTGGGAGGAATCCATGGCAAGGGAGAGGGAGGAGAGTAAAACACAGCACATTTTTATTTTCAGCAGCCATTCTTGCAGGTGCTATACTCTATCCGTGGCTCCAGCTCCTGACAGGTAGCATCTGACATGGGTCTTCCTCTCACCAGATACCCCAGGTCCTGGGTTCTGATAATATCATGTCTCCCTGTCAGTTCTCTATTTATTAGGAAGGGCAGGACTTCCTGCTGACTAATCTCTGGGTTACTCCAACCTGACTTGGTCTGGCTTATCAGTTCTTCCATTGCATCTATCAGAAAAAAAAAAAAAGTTTCTTTTTTTCCAGCAGGACACTGACTGACATACCTTCTTAACCAGGATAAAATTTAAATCCTATTTTATAGGATTAAAAATTGCCCTATATTCTTCCACAGCTGGTTATATAAAAATTGCTTAGGTCTATTGACTATTCTCTATGAGGTCCACATGTTTATATCAGAAACAATCATCTGGAAAATATTCCACTGTTCTTTATAAACAAGAGTCAAACAGTGAATCCCCAACTCATTGGGGAAAGTGGTTTTCTTTTCTATAGAGCTCACCTAAACTGACTAGATTTTACCTGGGATAAATAAAGGTCCTTAAACGCTAAAGTGAGTTTGACTGTGTCACAGATATCAAGGAAAATAAAAGTATGTTCTCTGCTTTTAGCAGTACACATAAAATAAGCCTTCTTCTTTCCCTTCTTATTTTATGTCCCGAGTCACATCCTAAGCAACTATAAGAAGTGTTAGCTAAGACTCTAAAGATAAGAATCAGAGTTAAATTGTAACTAAAGTTGCAGTCTATGCTTTCAAGATAGCAAGTGTAGTCTGTATATCAGTTAATAGACAAGATGTATTTAAATTATTTTATTTTCATCACCAGAAATGAAACAACTTCAAAGCTTACCAGCACACATGCCTTCTAGATATTTTATTGTTGTTGTTCAACGTATTATTTTATTTTATTTTATTATTTATATTCAAGTTAGTTAACATACAATGTAGTCTTGGCTTTAGAAATAGAGCCCAATGATTCATCTCTTACATAGAACACCTGGTGCTCATCCTGAAAAGTGGCCTCCTTAATGCCCATCACCCTTTTAACCCACCACCATCAAACCTTAGTTTATTCTCTGTATTTAAGAATCTCTTATGGTTTGAAAACCTTATTTTTTTCCTTATTTCATCCTACCACTGACTGAATCTCATTATCACCTTTTCCACTGTCTTCTACTTTTCTCAACTCAACAAATGACCATATTCCAAAAAAATAAATGTGAAAATTTTTAATCAGAACAAAAGGGGTCATCTAGGTGGCTCATTCAGTAAGTGTCTAACTCTTGATCTCAGCTCAGGTCATGATCGCATGGTTCATGAGATTGAGCTCCATCACAGGCTCTGTGCTACAGCACAGAGCCTGCTTGGGATTCTCTCTCTCTCTCTCTCTCTCTCTCTCTCTCAAAAGGAGTTCTTAAAAAATGCGTACTGTTCGTGACTATCTGAGTATAAAACAGAACTGTAAAATTTCATTAGAAAGAAAAGGCACTAGATCTAGAAGGCCTGGAAAGATAGAGGAATGGTACTAAACCCAGGGCTGTTCAAGATGTGAAATGTGGCTTTAAGAAAGTCAGTGAAATAGTTAGTTTCCTTCTGTCTCCTCATCTTCGACATTCAGAGCTGGACTGACTAATCTATTAAGACTCTTTAGCTGAAGAAAGAAATTGATACAAACAAGTAAAAACCAGAATTGGGTGGTACTTCTTTTGATACTAGTAAAAGATCAATCACAAATCCTTTGTGCATTGAAGGACTGTGGAGGTTGAAGCTCATACTCGGAGGCTCCAACAACACCTTTGTAATTGTTGAGCCAATTCCTTTATGGACGACTGAACATTGAATAGATTGAGAAATAATCTTTTTTTTTTTATGGCAGGAGGTAAGCAAGTTTATAATATTCAAGACTGAAACTATAGGTTTAGTTAATGGTATTGTATAATTTGAAAGCTATTAAGAGACTTGGGAACATTCCATGCAGTTTTCTACCATTTTGAAGGAAATCATTTTCCCATTGGAAAATCACTTGATAGCTATGCGATTTTCTAATAAAAACCAAACAAAAACAAACTTAGGTAATGAGAAAATTGCGCATAAAACTTTGGGCCATTTATAGACCTGCTGAAGTGATGTGTGTGACCCATGACCAAGCCATCCCATTATTTAACAGATAAAAATTTGGTACTCAAAGAATTTAAACAGATAGTCCAGAGAAAGCAGGGCACTTATGGTGAAAACTATACAAAAATACATTTCCCTTACTCAATTACTCTATTTCAAGTGACTAATTTGGCTAGCAAATGTTAATAATTAATATTATTGATAAAATAATAGGATTATTGTTTCTAATTAACATTGTTGATTTAAAAGGAAAAGGCCGTAATATTTGAACCAAATGGTGAAATGTCCAAGAGATAGGATTTAAAAAATAAAACAACAGTGAAAGATTTCAAGCATGTGTGAGAGACCCCTTGTTGATTGTTGGGTCCTGCCTGACACTTGTCCTCTCTCTCTCCTTTTCCTTCTGCATCACAAAACTATGCCAGTGCAGGAGCTCCTTGGGATTCCAAGAGAGGGTAAGAAACAGCATATGAAGTCAATATCACATTTAGCAAGGAGAGGTTATGGGAAAGACCAAGAATATTCATTATTTATCATTGCACGTGTTTCTGTGGATTTGAGCTACCATCTGGAGTCATTCCCTTAGCCCACTTGAGCTGTGTTCTCTCTCACCTCCTTTGCACTGTTAATGGCAAATATATTACATCTCTATAGGTCATAGGCTCAGAAATTCATTATATGTCTATTGTTTTGTTTTATACAATTGGTGTTTAAAATAGTTAAGAGAAGAAAAGAGAAGAAATAGTCAGTGTACTCTTCCATAATTACTTAATAACTCTTACAGACGTTCTTTGTTTTTTGTGTGGATTTGAAAAAAATAAGATCCTTTGCTTTTAGCCTGAATGACTTCTTTTAGTATTTCTCAAAGGTACATCTACGAATAATATATTCTTTCACTTTCAGCTTATTTCTTAATGTCTTTTTCCTATTTTCATTTATGAAATGATTCAGAATTTTCTGAATATTGGATTGTTGGTTAACACTTCCTTTTTTGAGCATATTGGATTTGTTATCCCTCTGTCTTCTGGCCTCCCTCGTGTCTCAGAGAACTTACCTGTTAACCTTATTGGAGTTCCCATGCAATGATGACTCATTTTTTTCTTGCTACTTTCAAGATTTTTTCCTTGCCTTTGGTTTTCAGCATTTTACTGTGACTTGTAGATCTGTTTGCATTTATCCTATGGAGTTTGGTGATGTGGAGATTGTTTGCCTTGATGTACCTTGATGTATAGATTAATGTTTTCTAAGAAATTTGGCACATTTTCAACTATTATTTCTTCAAACTTTCTTTTTCTCTTTCTTCTCCTCTGCTTCTGGTATCACATTATTTGGTATAGTTAGTAGTGTCTCATATTTCTCTCAGAGTCCTTTTATTTTTCTTCATTTTTTCCTTGTGCTCTACAGATTGCCTAATCTCTATCAATCTACTTTCGAGTTTGCTAATTCTTGCTCCTACTTGTTCATATCTACTGTTGAGCTCCTCCAATGAATTTATCATTTTGGTTACTGAAATGTTCAACTCCAGAATTTTCATTTGGTTCTTTTTCTTTAAAATAATTTCTATCTTCTTACTGATACTGTCTATTTGTTGCAACATTGTCATGACAATCTTCCTTAACTTCTTGGATCATAATTTTCTTTAATTACTTGAACATATTAGTAACAGTTCCTTTGAAGTGAAGTCTTTGTTAAATCTGACATTTATTCACACAGTCTACTTTTTCCCCAATGTATGGGTCATATGTTCTTGTTTCTTCGAGTGTCTCATACATTTTTGTTGGAAATGACATTATAGACAATATATTGCATCAATTCTGGTACCGGTCCCTCCTCTCCAGGGATTGTCATTGCTGTTGCTTTTTTAATTTTTAAATGACTGGCTGGACAATTTTAGCAAAGTATATGACCCATCCCATGCCACCCCCACCTGCTACTTGAATAGCCCACAGTTAAAGCGTTGAATAGCCCACAGTGACCTTGGTATGGTAGTGTTTTGGCAGGACTCTCTCTCGTCTCTTTCTCTGCCCACACCTAGCTCAAACTGCAATAATTGTCAGCTAACTGCTTTATTGTTTTCAACAATGCCCTGGGGTAAGAATGTTCAACAGACTGATCCAATCAAATTTGGACTCATTTGAAGGGATAGCTCCTAGGCCAGTGTTGGAGATTTGTTCTTGCTCAAGGAGTGTCCTCCCAGCTGTCTCTTTCCACTGGCTCTCGTCGGCAAACTAACGAGCCAACGCTATTGCCTATATCCCCAATGACTCTACCAATCTTTTACCTATTGTTTGGCACCGCAACTCCCACTGAGTTTGAAAGAAAACTTTAGGCTTGAATTTCTCCACGCTCTGTTGCAAATTAAGTCCGTTCCTTTGGGAAGAGATTCAAAGCTCTATAATATATATCCTGATTCTCCCTCGAGGCAAAACATATTAGTGATAACTCTGGGGCTAGGTATGGGGACAATGGTCAAGTCTTTCTCTGAGACATTTGCTTTAGTACCTGAATGCTGAGTGGAAAGGGGCAGATAGTAACCTCAGGTCTTCTCAGCTCGCATCTCTCAGCATGGAAAACCAAGAAAAAGCAATCCCCAGGATTCTCAGTGGTGCTGTACACAAGGTAGAGTCTTTGTTCCATGACTGACAGCAGAGAATGGAAGAGAGGATCTCCACTTGTCAGTTATAACAGACCTAGAACTTACCCTGAGCAACAGATAGCTGAGAGCAGGCTGAGAAATGTGGTGTCCTACCCCTTCTAGGAAATCACTCTCTGACTTGGAGCTAGGATGAGAGGGAGCCCTGGGTTCTTAGCTATCCAAATCTAGGGCGGATTTTCCATGTGGCTGAGACAGGAGAGCAAAGGAGAGAGTGGGTCTTTGTTGGCATAGCACCAACTCTCACTGTTCTTGCCAAGCTGTAGTAGATTTTCTTGAATAAATAGTTCTTTGTTTGCTGCATGCCCTTACATCTATTTACAGGTTGATTTTCAATATTTTTCATTAGTTTTTCAAGAAAGCAGATCCACAGAACTCCTCACTATTATCATACTGGAAGTAGAGTTTGCCTATTAACTTACTTTACCTTCAAATATTTTGAAATACTTTGAAAAACCCACCTGTGAATTTAAGTATTATATTGATTGTATAAAGAAATTGTTCTTATTCCCCACTGCAATTCATTTGTGAGTGAGGATTTGAATAGAGTCCTTAAAAATGCAGATTTCAAAGCTCCTTCTCTTTTTTTTCTTAAATAGTTTATTGTCGAGTTGGTTTCCATACAACACCCAGTGCTCCTCCCAACAAGTGCCCTCCTCCATGCCCATCATGCCCCCTCCCCTCTCCCCAACTAATTTTCCCTTTCTTCTACTGCATGGTCCTCCCTTAGCTTCCTCCTAATCCATCTACATATGCAAACATATGGTATCTGTCTTTCTCTGCCTGACTTATTTAGCTCAGCATAACACCCTCAAGTTCCATCCACATTGCCAGACANTATAACACTAACTAGTTTAATAGCAAAGAGGGGATATAGAAGAGAAATAATTACTTAAGTAAAATAGTGAGATAACTTACTTACGATTTTGAAGTGCAGAGACCTATCAGAATAGATACCTCAGAGAGCAGGTGCCCTGTGTTATTTTATATTCTGGGACTGAGGGAGTGTCTGGTAATAGAGATTATTTAATAGGTTTATTGCTGAGTTAATGCAAAAATGAATTATGGTGGGGGAAACTTTAATGGCTTTGTTCTTTCATTTTTAATTTCAGTTGATCATTTTGAGATAATATATGACAATTTTGTAGATTAGGAGGAAAAAATCTATGTAGAAACACTGGAGGTAAATAGCCTGAAGGACTCTCTATTGGTAAAGATAAATCAAGTCTAAGAGCAATTAAATCATTAGGGGCATTCATAGGCTTTATATCAACCTCTGACACTTCAAGACAAAAGAATACGCAAATAAATAAGTAATCAGCTAGTGAGTGTGAGTACTACGCAACCTCTATGTAACTACTTCAACACTGGCTCCTTCTTATTATTTGTAAATTTTCATGAAAAATTTAAGGTAGATAGCAATATTAGATTAAGCAATGATTATTTTACTTAATAATTATACATATTAATGGTTTTAGATAGTTATATATCTACAATAAGTATCTTAGATAAGTATACTTTTAGATAAGTATATTTCCTATATAATTATGATCAGCATTATAACGTAAATATTCTGTACTAAGTTTGTTGTAAATTTTGATAAACCTATATTTTAAGTAATATACCCAAATAGTTCTAATAAATATTTTTGTTTTTATCTTACCTATTTAAGTTGTAATTTGTTTTGAGTAATGTTTTTAAAGTATGAAAGTTTTTAGTTTTCATGTTTTTAAAAACTGTATGGATGAGGTCTATACATTTAGCAATTTGTGGTAAATGGCATCCTACAATCTGATGGGAGTTACTAAAATCACTGCCATAATACTTAGGATAGTGTTTGCCCAAATGTGGGACTCAGACTATTTGCAAAAGAAATTTCTAAAATCCTTCTTACAAGTGTGCATCCTTTGGCTCCACTTCACAGCCTTCGAAACAGAATTTCTAGCAATGTGGCCCAAGAACCTAGTTTTTTGTTGTTTTTTGGGGTTTTTTTTGTTTATTTGTTTGTTTTAGTTTAGAGGAAAGATTGAGTGTTTGCATGGGGGGAGGGAAGGACTGAAGGAGAGAGAGAGAATCCTAAGCAGGCTTCACTCTTAGCGGGGTTCAATTCCACACTCTAGGATGGTGACCTAAGTGGAAATCAAATCAAAGTAGGATGGTCAACCACATGAGCCACCAGGCACCCCCTCCTCTTCTTTTTTAGGAATCTAGTTTTTTGTTATGCATTCCCCAGATGATTCTTAAGCACACAAATATTTGAGAACTATGAATCAAACAAATCAAATACTAATAGATATACTCTAAACATCCAACCTACCCGAAAATACCAAACACTAAGCAGGGATAAAGCAAAGAACCTTTGAAAAAGACACTAGAGCAATCAGAGGTAAAGAGATGGAAGGACCGGTCAGAGATGAAAAATTTCTTTGCTAATATGTAGAGTTAATATGTAAACAATTGTAAGTCCGACAGAGGAGAAATGGAAAATGTTTATTTGATATAAATAATTTACAAGCCACATACACAATCAGACCAAATTTAAAAAATATGTTTTGTCTTGTGTGTGAATGAGCATAATTATAGTCCCTCAGTCTTGGCATATGACAGAGCAGTTTAAGTTTGATATTTCCTTTTGACAGTAGACCTCTAAAGGGATGCAAAGTAAAGAAAATGATTTCTCCTTTTTTATATTAGGTTAAATGGGTAATGGTATATTGAAGAATTAGAATTTCATCAAAGGTCATTTAAAGCAAAGCACTGTAATTATTCACTTTTTATAGATGCTAATTATGTTTTTACTCATGCTTTTCAGTATTTCAAAATGAAATTGCTGTACACTTTCATGCCAAAACATCTTTACAAAAGTTGTTACAGATTATTTCCAATACCTTTTGCTCAGCCATTTGGCATCATCACTATTCAGGCAACAATGTTCATATGGTAATAGTTAAATTTGTTTTTCACTAGGGTCCTCTCATCCAAATTTTTCATTTCCAGCCTGCACATGCTGAACTCTAGAAAGTGTTTTAATTATTTTATTTGAATGTGGGTATTTCTAATTCAATTGATCTCAAATATGTTGCCAATTATTTTTTTCTGCGCTAAGGATAGGCCTTACTGTACAAATTTAAGATTCTTTTGATTTTATTTTTCGGGTTTCATCGAGTCAAGAAGACGTGGGTTTGAATTCCAACTCTACTTCTTCCTAGCTGTGTGACATTATGAGAGTGTTAACCTCTCTGAAACTCACTTTATTCATCTCTAAAGTGCAATAACACTCACTTTGCAGTATAGACAAGATTTAGGGAGTTGGTTGAGATAATGTGCAGAGCAGAGTAAATGGCACATACTAATTGGTTGTTATTGCTGCCTAACAAATTACCTCAAAATTATGAGAGCAAACATTTTACTTTGTTCTGCATGCATTGATTATATATTTGAGGAAAGCTTGACTGCGCCATTTACTCTAAAGTTCTCTGATACTCTTACACTCAGATGTTGACTGGGACTATGGCCATCTGAAAATCTAAGTGGTTTGGATGTCAAAGATGGCTCACTCAATTACTGACACTTGGAGTCGACTGTAGGCTGGAAGATTAGCTGTGCCATTGCTTCAGTGTCTACCTGTGTCTTCTCCAGCATGTAGATATCAAGATAATTAGACATAAGACATGGTTTCTGACTTCTCCCAGAGTGAACTTCCCAAGAGAGCCAGTTGGAAGATTCATGGTCTTTTCTGATCTGGCCTTGAAGTTGCATAGCTTACATCTAGTACATTCTTTTAACTACAAGAGTCACTAAAGCCAGTTCATATTCAATGGAAGGTAATTTTAGACCCCAAATCTTGATGAGAAGATATTCAAACAATTTTTTAAAATCCACCACCGAATCCTACAGATTTGAGATATGAATAGTCCATGTAATTTTGTTAACTTTCTCTTAAGTTTTCATATTTTTATATCATTGGATGTATATATAGAGATGAGTAGCTATAGTTTACTTGTTATTATACATATACTTTACATGTTATATACATGTTTTATAGGTGTATATTTTATATATAAATTCTCCTAACATGTATATCTATAGATAGGTGTAGACATTAGAAAAATTCACCTACAGTTGTCAGCTAAAGATTATTAACCAACAAACACATGAAAATATACTCAACGTCACTCATCGTCAGGGAAATGTTAATCAAAACTACAATGAAATATCTCCTCACATTTGTTAATGGCTAAAATCAAGAAGATAAAAAACAGGTGTTGTCCAGGATGTGGAGAAAAAAGAACCTCATGCACTGTTGGTGGGAATGTAAATTGGTATAGTCACTGTGGAAAACAGTATGGAGGTTCTTTAAAAAATTAAGACTAGAATTACTATATGGTCCAATAATTCCACTATTGGATATTTACCTATTTTCCTTGGGAAATACTCAATGATATATATGCACTCCCATGTTGATTGCACCATTATTTACAGTAGCGATACAAGGAAGCAACATAAGTGTTCATCAATAGACAGATGGATAAAGAAAATGTGGAATTTATACACAATGGAATATTATACAACCATAAAAAGGATGAGATCATGTCATTTGAGACAACATGGATGGACTTAGAGGGTATTATGCTAAGTAAAATAGGTTACGCTGAGAAAGACAGATATCATACGATTCCACTCATAAATGGAATCTAAAACAATGAATAAACAAACAAAAAGCAGAACCAGAACTATAAATACAGAGAACAAGCTGATGATTGCCAGAGGACAAGGAGGTTGAACAAAATAGGTGAAGGGAAGAGAGATATAGGTGTCCAGTTATGGAAGGAGTAGCTTATGGGAATAAAAGCAGATCATAAAAAATACAGTTAATGATATTACAATAGCGATGTAATGAGACAGATAGTAACTACACTTGTGGTGAAGACCTCATAATGTACAAACTTGTCAAATCACTAAATTGTACACCTGAAATTACTTTGATATTGTGCATTAAGTAGATCCATATAAAATAAATAAATAAATAAATAAATACTATTTCTTCCAGAGGATTAATTTTTTAATCATAAGTGTGTAAACATAGGCACAGACACTGACTAAAAGATGTTTTAAAATAAATAGTAACCTAAGGGTTCTATAAATCTATATTCTGAAGAGAAAACATAATACACAAAGAAATTGCGATTTTACTCTATTCAGACACTGGTTGCCTAAAGAGCAAATTGAAAATATCTTGTAAGCATTCCTATCATATATATGTTCTTTTGCTCAGTCATTTCATTGTTACATCTATGAATTTTTTTCTGTTTAAAACAATGAGTTCATATGTGAATGCTCAACTTTGATTTGTGCCCCAGTATTCTAATAACCTAATTCTCCATGAGATTGCTATAGTCATCGATAAACACACAGATTAAAAGCAAAGTTAAGTAAGTTTCTTAAGGACAGGTTTTTCATCAATGTGGTAAATTTCTAGATAGGAATTTAGCTTTCTTGCTTCCAGTGACTGAAAAATATAGGCATTCAGATCCAGATTTTTTTACCTGCAATAACAAATAACTTTGGGGCCAGAGCTGCCCATCATAAGCTGGGTATTGGATGACCAACCAAACCAAAAGGTTCAGTGGGCACAACAGCAAACCTGTGTGTGAATGGAGACAATGACTCTTACAGGTTCAGACTTGAGCAGGTTCAGAAAGAACAAGCAAATCACATTAACAGACTTCCATGGAAGCCACCTCTGTTGTATTACTGCCCTTCCTTCAAATCATATCTTCTAGAGGTTGACCACTCTGGCAAATGCTGAGATTTCCTACCCAGATCTCCCTTCAGGAATAAAGGACTCATCAACACCACATACTGCAATAACCAGCCCTCAGCTGTCAGCCCTTTTTGGGATTGCCTCAGCTGAACAGACTTCCCTGCCAAAGATCACTTTCCTTCTTGGGTAGCCTACATTCTAGGACCATTGATAAAGGATATAAAGAAAGGCCTGGTGCTTTAGTTGAGATCAGGACAGCTCTCAAGAGTCTTCTGGTCTTCAGCCTTCTTTTCAGGGCTGTCTAAGGCATTCCACAGATACTGTGTCACAGCTCAATTTTCTTCCTGCCCAATCCTGCTCCCTCCCCTTCCCTTCCACAGATATTGTTCTCAAGAGCACACTCTAATAAATGTCTTGCATGTTAAATCTTGCATGTTAAACAGAATCTGCTTCCTGGGAAACCCAACCTGAAACAATTATGACCAAATAACGGAGAAGGAGAACCTCTGGTCTGGTCCACAGATGGCAATACATAACACATTGGGACTAGCCAGAAATGTATTGTGGCCACACCACAGCCTCACTCAGAGGTGGCCCCACAAGGCTGTGGTTAAGAATTTTCTATCAATGTTAAAAACTGTGAGCAGTACAGTTCATTGTTTACCGTGTGTGGAAGGGATAGTGCTTGAGCTATGAGTATATATTGATTCCTGTTCCTGAAGGAACAATAATAAAAAGTCAGAGACAAGGAAGTCTGGAGAATAGACAAATCGATGGAACAATGCCAATGTTCATGGTTTACCTCAATACCTACTGAAGAGCATTCAACACACAAAAAGGCAATCAACAGCCAACTGGACAAGATGATCCATCTTGTGTCAATCATCATATTTACTCAGCCCAGTGGGGCTGACACGATGAGTTATGAACGATGTGGCCATTTTGCCAGAGATAAAGACTACCTATGGACTATGTAGCATGGGCTCTCTCTCATCCAGAATGATCGAGCTGCTGCCATTATTGAATGTCCTATCACGAGCAGCAATGTAGCACCATCATGGAGGAGAATAGCCAATCACCTGATTTCAATTCCATTGGACCTCTTCCACCCTTTATCATCCTTACCAGAATTGACATCTAGGCTTTTGTTTTAGGTCTACAGAGCAATTCCAGCACTACCATTAGAGTATTTGCCTACTACATGAACCATTGACATGGTATCATGTACGACATCGCCTCACACTAACAAGTATTGTTTTCTACATTTCAGATATATCATACATGTTTATTGCAATTCATGATAAGATGAAACACAGCACATGCTCCTTGACATTGAGGTCTGAGTCCACATAGTGAGCAGTCACAATCTCATGGGCAGCTCTGTCTTCCCTCCGAGGCCAGAATTAAGGCAGCCTCCTCTTCTGAATACTCTATAAAAGAAGCTTCTGTTTGGTCTGGAAACTGGATGACACATTTCTCATATATATCTAATGCCACATTTCCCTCATTTTATATTTTCACTGATGTCACTGACACATTCGGTTCCATCACCTCATGCTGCCAGGGGGTGGAGACACCCTGTAACAAACTGAACAGAGAAGGTATTATCTGTGGTGCCCAGCTAAGTTCTTTTCACTGTAGAGAACTGCTCAAAACCCAAGATGTCCATGGGGATGTCTGCATAATAAACTGCATGGAGATTGAGACAGAAAGGGGCAATCTAACATATTTGCTTCCAGCCTCTTGAAGTTAATGTTCTTAAGCACAGGGTGTTCTCTCCAGCTGCTCCATGGCCCTCACAGTCCAGTTGTTTGAGGATTCTTGGTGAGTAACAACAGCCACCATGTCTGAGTGTCAGCAGCAGCAGGGACCTACTTCTCCTGGCTCTCCTGACCCTCACACATGCTGTGCTGTGCTGTGCCTTCCTCATGGCCTATACACACACTCTGTCCACTCCCTTATTTTGAAGTTTATTTATTCTAAGTTTAAAATGTACCCTTCTGCACTATTGCAAAAATTCACTGGTACCAAACACTTTGCAGCTAGTGAGAAAGCAATAAAAAGTGGATTTTTAAAGTTTTTTTTTAAATTTTAGACAGAGAGATAGCAGAGGAGATAGAGAGAGAGAGAGAGAGAGAGAATCTCAAACTGGCTCCATGTTCAACACAGCCCAAAGCAGGGCTCAATCCCATGACCCTGGGATCATGACCTGAGGAGAAATCAAGAGAATGACACTCAACCAACTGAGCCACCCAGATACCCTTCAAAAGTTTATTTTTAAACTCATTACTATCAGTTATTCTTATAGTCCTTTGCAAATTCAGAATTTCAAATTGCATTTTGCTTTTCTAAATTGCCCACAGCACTTGAGGTTCCTGATGCTAAGGCAGATGTTGCAGAAAGCAGGAGAGCAAGGAGGAGATAGCAGACACCAAGGGATTTCCATTTCTCTTTTGGTGCCCATGTATCATGGGCACCAGCCTGGCTGTATCTGTAATCAAACAAACAGCTCTTCACCATCACTGGATGGCATTCTTAGCAAAATTCCCTACCCTGTGATCACTGCAAACAACCATAACTTTTGCAACACACTTTGGATTTACTGAATAATTTGCAAAATGAATTTTGTTGCCCTAACAGGTTGCATCCACCATGAAATCATTTAAGTTGAATAGAAAGCTGCACATGTATTTGTCATATACTTTCCCTCTTCTATCTGCTTCGTCTTGAGAAGAATAGACCAACTTGAGAGCAAAAGGGACAAAAGAATAGATACATATCCATCGAACCCTTTAGACTTACAATGTAAGATATCAGCTGAAGTAGAGCTGACTATAGAACAGAAGAGTAGAAAGGTTTGACAAAGGCACCAGCTCAAGTAGCAACCTGTGAGGTGCGGAATGTGGTTTGTATTCTGAACGAATGTCTCTTTCTGGTTCTGGGTCCCCAGCTCATTGGATACACAGGTTTGCGAACCAAGGGTAGAAGGGGGGTTGGTACTTCTCACCATCACTCCTGGTGACACGCTTTCAGAATGCATGCTTCTCATCACCACCTTTTACATTACATTATCATTAGCCTTATTTCCCAGGGTGCACTGCGAGCATTCTAGTGTAGCTGCAGGTACAACTACCATCAGGCCATGTTGGGCTCATCATTCCAGAGAACCAATAAACAAAGAGTTAACTCTGCAGGGGATAATAATTGACCTTAACGGGCATGGGGAAGTTAGAATTGCTGCTACATATTGGGAACAGGGAGGAAAGTATATGAAAAAGTGGAGGCTCACTGAGATGTCTTTTGGTGCTTCAGCACATAGTGCTAAGAATCAGCAGGTACAGCAACCACAGCCCAGCAAGGA
The DNA here is from genome assembly GCF_008692635.1 of Crocuta crocuta. Classification (NCBI taxonomy): domain Eukaryota; kingdom Metazoa; phylum Chordata; class Mammalia; order Carnivora; family Hyaenidae; genus Crocuta; species Crocuta crocuta. Next base: position 173,622 of record NW_027527972.1, read on the forward strand.
CCAGGCAGTGAAGGCTTCCGAATAAAGGTCTGGAGGCACTCCACCGGGCAGACGATGAGACCATCCTACTAGTCAAATATAACAGAAATTCAAAATAGAGAGTGGAGGAAAGAAAATATTGATTACGGTTTTAGGACTTACATCCAAGCACTGAGGACTAACCTTCATTCAACTAACCTTTTATTAAATCCTCTCAAATCTGGCCACCACCTTGAAAGGGACTGTGTAATGGGAATGAGAGGAACTGAGACATAAAAGGGATGGACTGTAGTAGATACGTCTTGAACTCTGCCTCAAACCCTCCCCACATCCTACTTCAGGACTGCCGGCGACTTGTTCTGCGAAAGCTTCACCCAGCTTTCCGTACGTGCAACCCGACATTCGACTGAGGCCTGGGGTAAGTATCTCTCAATTTCTACCTGGGTATTTTGCTTTTCATTTGTTTTTATTAATGTTTATTTATTTTAGAAAGAGAGGCAGAGAGAGAGAGACGGAGACGGAGACAGAGACAGAGCATGAGCAGCGGAGGGGCAGAGAGAGAGGGAGACAGAATCCAAAGCAGGCTCCCGGCTCTGAGCTGTCAGCACGAAGCCCAACCCATGGGGCTTGAACCCATGAACTGTGAGATCACGACCTAAGCAGAAGTTGGATGTTTAACCGACTGAGCCACCTGGGTGCCCCTGTTCGATTTTGGTTTTGATGCACCTGTGTGGGAAGTATGTAAGAACCTGTGCATCATTCAGAAGTGCAAAGGAGCTTTAGTGTGGTTTCCCTCGACCAGTGGGGGAAAGAAGGTAAAGGATGTGTCCACCATTTTGACACCTCGTTGGTCACTTCTGAAACACCTTCCATAAGGCTCTTTAGAAAAACAAAACAAAACAAAAAACTAAACAAAACAATAAAACAAAAATGAAATACCACTTTGAGTACCGCTGGTGTGGCCAACCTTGTAACTCACCCCTAACCTGGCTTTTCCTCCTTCCTGTTTAAATCCTCCACATCCTGTTTCCCAGTATCATTTCCTTCTTGTTCTTCAGCAATTTATGAATATACCACCTGCAAAGAAGCCTTTGCCTTAGAATCTGCCTTCAGAGAATGTCTAACACAAGTGACTGTCAGGAAACCTAACGTGGTAAGCCAGGATGGAGGAATTTCTGAAACATGAGAGTGTCACCCAACTTGAGGCATTATATTTCTTTCTACACAGGAACCTGGGAAACGGCTTGTTTATTATATCAGGATTCACCCTGATTAAAGTATATTTGAAGCTTTCAGAAAACTAATTTATGGGGGCATTTTATCCTCGTTACATCTGATGCTAAGCCCAGAAACTATTCTGATAGCTAGGTTTTTTTAAAAATCCAGCACATGAGGTAGCCAAGTCTGGAGGGATCTCAACCTGACACTCCCAGTTATGTCACCAGGATGCGCACATGAAGGTCCAGAGACAATGCTTGGCTGGCCTTTAAACAAAGGGCGGTCTCCATGCTGTGGCAGATAGGCACTGACGCACTTCTTTTCTGATTTCAAAACACTTTCCACTCATCTCTGGACATTTCTCAATACCTCTTGGGAAGCTGGTGCCCTAAAAATACAACAAGCAGGATGAATTTGAGGTTCACAAACACTACTTCCAACTTTCCTCTGCGTGCCACATTTTTTAAGCATTCCACATCAGTATGCAAATGTTTCCATGTTTTCTTTGAATAAACAAATTCTCAAACATCACAGGCTTTCTGCTGGCATTGTAGATTTAAAGATTAGACAAAACATATAATGCGGATGGTTATCAACAAAGTTTAATCATTCAGCTCTTCAGATTTGTCACCAGTTCAACATTGTGATGCCTGAAAATTAAGTCAGGATATTTTTAGAGTCTGAAATAATTTAAAAAATTTCCTACATATATACGACACCCTTACCAAGCAAATGTGGAGGGTGCTGAAATTATTTGTGTGTGCATTTTCAAATTAGATAGCAGTGATAATTATGTAAAGTTAATATCAGAAGTTATATGCTATATTCAAACATAAAAGGTACCATTTAAAAATTACTGTATTCTTGACTAACCTGAATTTAAATGAATAATGACGGTGATGATAAAGAGGATGATAGCTAGCACTTACAGGCACTTTCCATGGCCCAGCATTTTGCTAAGCACTTTCCATCTATTATCTCATTTCATCCTCCAACAACTGTATCCAGTAAATTCTGACGCTACCTCCATTGGGTAACCACAATTCCACAGGCACAGAGAGATTAAAAGGTCCCACAGTAATAGCCAGGTTGTAAACCACGAAGCAGCAAGGAAAACCATTCAAAAAAACAAAATAGAGGGGAAAATTGTTTCCTATCTCTCTGAGATTTGCATTCATAGTCATGTCTTTCCATTTAAGGGAATGGGATAAGATTAAATGATAACAACTGTTACTCCCTTAAAATAATTTTAATTCTTATTATGGATCTATCAACAGTACTGAAGAGTCGTTTTAGAAACAGATTTTTTTTTTTTTTAAATGAGGGGCGCCTGGGTGGCTCAGTCGGTTAAGCCTCCGATTCGGCTTAGGTCATGATCTTACTGTCTGTGAGTTCAAGCCTTGCATCGGGCTCTGTGCTGACACCTCAGAGCCTTGAGCCATTTCAGATTCTGTGTGAGTGTATGTGTGTCTTTCTCTCTCTCTCTGCTACTCTGCCACTCACGCTCTGTCTCTCTCTCCTGCAAAAGTAAATAAACATTAGAAAAAAAAAAAGTGAGTCACAATGTAGTCAGTGAGACTGAACCATCGAAAGGGCCTTTAAAATACACATTTCAGGGGCGCCTGGGTGGATCAGTCGGTTAAGCCTTTGACTTCGGCTTAGGTCATGATCTCATGTTCATGGGTTTGAACCCCTTGTCCGGCTCTGTGCTGACAGCTCAGAGCCTGGAGACTGTTTCCGATTCTGTGTCTCCCTCTCTCTCTGCCCCTCCCCCTCTCATGCTCTGTCTCTCTGTCTCAAAAGTAAATAAAACATAAAAAAGTTTTAAAAAAATAAAAATAAAATACGTATTTCAGTTATGAAGACTTCATGTCCTATGGTTGTATCAAGAGCATCTGTTCTCAGGCTTCAGTAAACATGTCTGTCATCATATTACCAAGTGCTAAAAAATGTACAAAACTTTTAGCCTTGTTACAAATGTCTGTTGCCCTGCAATGTGCATTTGGTTTGTCTCTTCTCACACTGTCTTTGTGCTTGATGAAAGTGCCCTTGGGCTCCTCTAGTTTATTCAGGGAAGGGGTTTCTGGACCCTCTGTGGAATCCTTGGGGCTTTTCCCGTTCATCCCTTCCCAGCTGTTCCCCTCCACCTGGCCGGGTTCCGAGTAGATGATGCAACGCTGTGAAATGGGACTGTGCTTGGGATCCAGCTGAGGGGAAAGCATGCCAGAAAGGTCACAGAAACTTCCACATAAACAGCTGTGACTTGACCGGTTGTGTGTTAGCAGGGCTAGAGGCTGGTTGTCCTTCAGAGGGGAACACACAAACAGTACTACTCAACATTCTCCACTCCAGAAATACTTCCCTGTCATTTATGCACCGGTGGGAGGGGCCTTTGAAATTTGTTTCCCTTTTCTTGTGACTACGATTCAATGTCTCATTATAAATTATTTCACCACGTTATGAAACTTACTGTCTGATATGCAGAGCAGGCCCTAAACACGATTATAAAGCAAGCCAGATTCATCTACGGAAGCCTCCTCCTCTTTGGTATTGTCTGACACCATTGTCTTTGCATTTTCTGTGGGATTTTGAATATTTACGTTGTGCTAATCTGATGTTAATGTGCCACACCTAAGCCTGATCTCCCTGATGATTCAGTCAACACAAATTTACTAGACCCTGTGCCATTCTTAGTTTGTCACCTCAGAATCTGTGGTCTTTAACTGGCATATAATTTTCAAGGAGAGTTAAGGTGTTCATTAGGTTTAAATTTTTGAAAGGCTGTTAGGCAATAAACTACTATGCCCCAAAGCAAAGTTCACAGGGAGAATTCAAGCCACACTTGACACAGGAGAGGGCTTTCTTTGTGAATATGTAGTTTCCCCTGTCCCTCAGCCACAAGTGCCTTCTCCATTTCATGGTTATGTATTTATGTATTTTTGCCACCTCTGGAGAAGGCTAAACACATTTTTAAAAATTCCTCATGTGTAATTCTCTTTATCATGCACATTTTGTCTATTGCTTGGAATTCTTGTCTTGGAGGATTTCCCAGTGCCTTGTAATCCAGGTCTTAGCCTTGCCAATCCCTTCCAGTCTGTCCAGTTTGCTCATTTCAACCCTAGTCTGAGCCTTCTCCAGCTTTCTCTTTCTTAAAATAAAAAGCAAAGGAAAGGTAGACAAGAGTGAAGGATCTTTAATACTTAGAAATAAAGCCTTATACCCTCTTGGTCTGAATACAATTACTTAAGAAAAAGTATGGTTTTTATGTGTATGCAATGGAATACTACTACTTGACAATAAAAAAAGAATGAAATCTTGCTATTTGCAACAATGTGGATGGAACTGAAGGGCATCATGCTAAGTGAAATAAGTCAGAGAAAGACAGTTCCACTCTTAGGTGGAACTTGAGAAACTCAACAGATGAACACAGGGGAAAAGAAGGGAAAATAAGATAGAAACACAGGAGGCAAACCATAAGTGACTCTTAAACACACACAACAGACTGAGGGTTGATGGAGAGGTGTTGGGTAGGGCGATGGGTTAAATGGGTGACAGGCATTAAGGAGGGTACATTTCAGGATGAGCACTGAGTGTCATATGCAAAAGAGAAATCACTGGTTTCTACTCCTGAAGCTAAGACTATACTGTATATTAACTAACTTGAATTTAAATTAAAAAAATAGGACATCTCAGTGGCTTATTCAGTGAAGCGTCCAGCTTCAGCTCAGGTCATGATCTTGTGGTTTATGAATTCTAGCTCTGCACTGGGCTCTGTGCTGACAGCTCAGAGCCTGGAGCCTGCTTCAGATTTTGTATCTCCCTCTCTCTGCCCCTCCCCTGCTCATGCTCTCTCTAAGAATAAATAAACATCAAAAAAAGTAAATACATATATATATATCCCAGACATATACATATATATCCCATGTAAAGTAAATACATACACACACACACACACACACACACACACACACATATATAGTCATGGTGTATATATATATATATTTACTTTTTGTTTACTTATATGGAATAAGTAAACAAAAGATGTTTCAGACTCAAAAAAGAAAAAGTATGGTTTTAACTAATAATCTGACTTACCCTAAGAGAATATCTACATTAACCAGAAATGGTCATTTGTTTTTTAAAAAAAAAATTATTTGGCTCAGTATTTTAAGTCTAGAGCAAAAAGTATAGGGACTAGAGTCAAAAAAAAAAAAAAAAAAAAGGATGTTCATTTCTCAGCTGTGTGGGCTTGAGCAAGTTAGTTACCTCCCTGGATCTCAGTGTTTTTGTGAGTAAAACAGGCTAAATATAATTTAGACTGCTACAAAATTAAATAACATGATAGCACATACATAAATGTCTTTATTTAGTAACATATACTTTATATACAAAAAGGAAGAGAAAATCAGCAATAAACAACCAGGCAGAAGCAGGCAAATGTAGGTCTTTAAGTGTTCTGTGATCATTGCCAGGTCCAATGGCACGTGTCCTCTTTAGGGATGTACGATCCCCCAAGGAAATGGAGTAAGTCTACTCATACAATATACAAAGGCCAGTGTGAGCCAAGCTGTAGTTTCTTCTCAGCCTTTTCTCCCGAGGCCTCAGTCTTCCTCCCTCTAGCCACGTCATCCCAAACTGCCTGGACTCCCTCAATTCCTCTGTCATGTCATGCTTTACTACTTCTTGCACAAACCAGTCCTCCCACCTAGGAAATATGTCTCCATCTTAATTTCCTGAAGAAACTAAGACATTTGTACATGCTCATGCGCATGCGTGTGCATGCATTTACACACACACACACACACACACACATTCACTCTTTCAATTGCGTCCATGCTATACCACACCACAAAGATTCTAAAAACAGGGTTAGCCCCAAAATGCACTTTCACAAATGACCTTCAGGAAGTAAAATAACCTCCTGAAATCATATGCAGAATTTTGTTTATATGTGCCTTTGCACATTTTCCTTAAAAAAGGAATTTGCTGTTTTGGTCACATTCTCATGAGGGTCTGTGATCCAAAATAAGTAAGGACTATTATTGCAGTTCTGGGTGCAAATCACCACTCTCCTGTGATATTGTCTGCAGATTGTGTGTTCCTAGCTGCTAAAGTATATAGGGCTCAAAAGGCATTTGACGGATGATTAATTGCATTTGCAAGAGAGCATCCTCTAGGTATCAGAAATGATGGTCACAATGTCACATGAGGAAAAGTGACATTCATAAATCAGAAAAGTCCATCCTTGCTTAGCTGCTATAAGCTAAAGCTCGGTTGGTGGAGTTTACAATTTGCTAATAATTAGTGCCTTTCTATATACAAAATTAATTATAGCATAATAAAATCCAATAGCATTTGTTCTTAATTCTCCTCTGATCTGCATTCTGTTGTTTATTCTCATTTGTTCTGATAAGGTCCATTGTCTCTAATGGTGCTTCATAAAGGGTAAGAAATAAATCAATGGTATTTAGCTTTTCTAACCATCTGGTCTGGCAAACATCCCAAAATTAATGTTTAAATCTGGGTGCAGTTCATGTATTTTGTCTTGTCTTAGGGAATATCTCTGGAGAGAGGAAATGAGGGCTCGGAATTTCCCTCTAATCTCACTGAGAAATTTGATCTTTTTGTAGATAGTGCTCTATAAATACCGTGGGGTTTCATTGCATGTTACGGGGTTCAGTTCTACAACAAAGGCCGTGATTGGTCAGTTTGAAAGCTCCCGCCTAGAGAGAAGGAGTTTTGTGTTTTATGAGAAGGAGTTAGCAAACCTTTTCCACTAAGTGGCTAGGTAGTAACTATTTTAGGCTTTTCCAACTATACAGTTTTTGTTGCAACCACTCAGTTCTGCTGTTGGTGCAAAAACAGCCATAGACAACATGCAAAGAAATGGATGTGGTTGTGTTCCGATGACATTTATTTACAAAGAGAAGTCACTCCTTAAGTCAGATTACGGAGGTTAGTTCACAAAGGACCACACACTCCTGATTCTCCTGGGATGCTCACTCTGAGGAAGCCTGCCTGATTAAGAATAGTATTTAACTCAGCCTTCTAGAACCTTCATATTCTGACACTCAGCTGCTTTCCCTGCCTTACCCTGCTCTATCCCATCGGTATATGGTCTGCTTCTATATGTGGCTTCTGCGACAGCGTCACTGGTGGGAATAGCATGGCAGCTGCTGCTTGGTGGTTGGGGTAATTGGATAGTGAGAGGAAAGAAAATACACAATGATTCTGGAATTCCAAAGTTGAATGAAGAAGAGGTAGTACCTTCGGTAGAAAGGCTGAAGTCACAGTAGGAAATTTATGTGAAAGAAAACACGAATCTTTCTAGCATAAAACCATTGTAATCATGAAAATCCTGTCTTGTGTACAACGTCCCTTCCCTTGCTCATCTCTCATTTTAGCACGTTAGACTGACAAAACCTCCATCCTGGTTAAGTTCAACTCTGATTGCTCTGTTCCGCCCCCAGGCCGAACATGGCTGGGAAAAGCACACAACTTTAAATGTGCACCACTGCGCACCAGGCCCCTGATGTTCCTCTGAAACCACATCTGTTTCCCCAGTCTATCCATTTCCCTACAACTAGAGGAACATTTGGAACCCCCTTCTCTGTGATCATATGCCCAACATTTCCATTCCCACCTTCACTTGAGCTGTTGACCTTGCTTTCTATTCAACAGAGGAAGAGAAACAATGAAAACGCAACTCCCACAGCTTGCATCACCACATCCAGCCACCTATCAGCCTCCTTGCGAATGCATTCTCCCAAGCTTCCTGTCGTCTTGCAATTCTTCCTCTTTTCCAATTTTCTCTCTCCACCAAATAGTTTCCAACAGTTTATATGTGTACTATCATCTCTCTCACAATAAAAAAAAAAGAATCCTTCTCTTGAGCTCACAGACCCCCTCCAGCTCCAAGTCCACTCTGGTCTTCCTTTTATTTTTTTTTTCTTTTAATGGTTTATTGTCAAGTTGTTTTCCATATAACATCCAGGGCTCATCCCCACAAATGCCGTCTTCCATGACCATCACCCCCCTTTCCGTCTCCCCCACACCCATCAGTGCTCAGTTTGTTCTCAGCCTTCAAGAGTCTCTCATGGTTTGCCTTTTAGAAGCTGTTCGCATTCATGGTATTTACTGTTTTGAAGTTTCTTCTCCCTTACTCTTGAACTCCTTCTGATTTTTGCCCCACCGTTATACTTAAGTGGATCTGTCAGGTCGCCAGTGCCCTCCGCATTGCTAAATCCAATGCAGAATTCTCAGTCCTTACCACTCACCTCCCTTCCGGGTTTGAAACTGCTCGAACTCTTTCTCCATCTGGCTGCAAAGATTTCACGCTCTCCCAGTTGCTCTTTACCTCCGTGTCCACTCCTCCCTGGCTCCTACGCAAGTTTCTTGTTAGCTCCCCAACATCTGCACATTGGCGTGACCCAGAGCTCAGTCCCTCAGGCCTCCTCTCTCTCTTCTCTGCAAACACGAACGCAGTGATTCGTTCAGTTTTGTGATTTTTAAATATCATCTATACGATGATGACTCCCAAATTTATAGCTCATCAGGCACTCTTCTGCACTCCAGACACGTATGCCCACTGTCTTGCCTTATTTCTGTTTCCATCTGGAGGGCCAGTCGGTATCTCAAACTTGTTGTATCCAAAACCTCACCCTCTCCCCAAACCTCACCGCTGTCAGTCTTCCCAGCCTCAGTTAATAGCAACGCTTTCCTTCCTGTCTTTCAGTTAAAACTTGAAATTATCCTTCGTTTCTCTCTTCATATCTCCTATCTGGCCTATTAGCAAATTCCTTCGGTGCTACCTTCTAAATATATCCAAAATCTTACCTCATCTTCCACATCCATTGCTTCCACCTCTTACAAGGCTATTGTCTCTGACTGAATTATTACAGTAGTTTCCTAACAGATGTCTCTGCTTCCACACTTGCCCACACACTCTGCATTCTAGTCTCAACACCAGCCACATCATGTCAGCCCTTCTAAAACTTTCCATTCTGTTCCCAGCTCATCAGAGACCACACCACCATCTTTAGGGAAGCCTATGAGGATCTCTGTCTCCTGGCATCATCCCCTCACCTCTTCTGCTCTTCTGCCTCTCTGTTTCTGCCCAGGAACACTGGCTTCCTTGCACCTAGTCGAACATTCCAGCCATGCTGCTGCCCTTAGAGCTACTGCACTCTGTTTCCGGTGCCCACGAGGCTCACTCTCTCACTCTATTCAGGCTTCTGTAGCAATCCCACCTTCCCTGGGAGGTCTTCAATGACCACCTTGCTATAAGCTGTAACCTGTCCTTGGCTGCCCTTCTCTGCCTCCTTGTTTCACTCGCCTCTGTAGCACTAGCACCGGTTGACTTAATTCCAGCCTCATTCTACTCCATGGAGCCTGGATGTGGCTGCGCAGCTTAGGTGAAGTCCTGTCATGTTGCAGCTACACAGCACTGGTTGCTGCACCAATGACTGGAGGAAAAACGGCCCAAGAAGATGTGAGGCAGGACACGTGAGGCCCCCAACACAGATGTCAACTAGCACAATCATACTAAAAAATCAGTCTGGATCTTCGAGCCTGTCTATTTAAAATACTGCTTCTCACCTCCTTTTTTTTTTTTTTTTTTCNTAAATTCCTAGCAGTGCTATTGCTGGGTCATAGGGGAGTTCTATTGTGAGTTTCCTGAGGAACCTCCACACTGTTTTCCAGGTGGGCTGTACCAGTTTACATTCCCACCAACAGTGTAGGAGGGTGTCTCACGTCCTTTTTAAAACTGATTGTATGAACATAGATTTGGAAACAGATTTACATTTCTCTACCTGCACCACCCTTCAACAAGCACATTGATCTTTCATTCACTATTTTTTTTAAGAATTAAAAAAAATTATGCTTACCCTGTCGCACCTTCAGTCCACAAGTGGGAAATGTACTTGACTTTATTGACGTTTCTCTAATCCCAATGCAGCAGTTTGTTGAGCGTCTGGAAGGTGACCTTTTCTGTGAAGGAATAAGGACATAGAATTTTGGTATACTTAGTTACGCTTTTGTTGGGAATGCCTTACCAAATAGATTTTTAAAATCATATTCTAACAATTTGCTATAACTAAATATGAAAGCAATGTCCCTCAATATGTGCATTTGTATGTTTACATGTTTTCAAAAATAAGGGGAAAATACATAATACTTGGGAATAAAATATGAAAATCATTTTCACAAGTTACAGATGTCCTGATAACTCAGAAGTGGTGAAACTATATAAGGTCATCTCTAATGAGTGAAAACATTTTTGATTTCACACTTCCCACATCTTGTACTCTGTTTACAGGAATTAGTTAAGATTTGAAGATTTTAAGAATTTTTAAGTGATAATTTATTTAACTATCAGAACCTAATAAATACATCTTTATACAAGTTTGGTATTACAAAGCTTTCATTTGACACAGAGGGGCTTTGACATTTTTTAAATTGATAGCTGAAAGACATTTCTTATCACTCAGAGCACTCATAAATCCTGTTGTCTTCCTAATCATTATAAATACATCTACCTTAACATGTTTCCATGTGGCAGAGATTTTTTTTTTTGGTGGGTTTTATGATGTAACTGATCTCAGAACAACAAGAAAAATTTTAGACATTTATTCACTTTTTAGGCCATTTCAGGGACAGAGTTCAGCAATAGAAGCATAATAATTTTAAAATTATGTTTCCCTAGCTTGGAGAATTCCAAAAATCACTAGGAAAGTAAGTTCAAAGCCTAAGCTCATGGCAGTCATGTTAATCATGTGTACATTTACCATAATACCTTGCCTTCCATGTCAGTGGGGAGAAGATATGAAGAGACCAAATAAAAACCTCATTTACTGGAACCCGGGTACAAAGTGAGGTATGTGACTCAGATCTGACCACTCACGATATCAATCCAACGGTCCTGGTCACCAGCTCAGGTATATATACATGGCTCCACCATTCCTAGATTTTTTTCATGCAGAGGTTTACGTGAATTTTTCATTCCTGTGAGTTCTCTGAAATGGGAAGATATGAACTCAAGGCTATGTATAAACATATCACCTGTCACATGGGAAAAGTTTATATAGAGTAGGAGAGAATGAGACCAACAAAGACAGGTGTGAAATAATAAGAAATATATATAGTTCTTTCCTCACTGGTGTTGCATCTCTCTTTACGTTACAGCCTCTTCTGTAACTAGAGAAAATGGAAACATAGCAGATAAAGTGATAATTTGGAAAAAACGAGAAACCTAAATTCCCTCCAGGCAATACACATCAGGTGATTGAGAAAAAGAAAAAAAAAAAAAAACCTGCATCAGAATGGGTAGGAGAGACTGAGACACAATCCCATCCTAAACCACAGCCCCAGTGCAGTGATCCACCATCAGGAGGGAACTCATAACCCCGAGCGAGCTTCCTGGGAGCAGTGCTTTCCCCACATGTGGCACCCCAACTTTTAAGACCTGTGCTGAGAGAAGTCCCAAAACATCTAGCTTTGAATGCCAGTGGGGCTTGCATATACAAGATCTACAAGGCTATAGTGCACGGGGAAATGGTTGCTAAATAGTTCAGGCAGACTCACCCTGGCTCTACCCCAGGGCTCAGTACAGAAGCAGCCAGCTGAAACCAGTCTTTCTGTGAGAAAGGCCTATTAGCTTATCTTCAGAGCTGTGGCCCGAAGGGCAGGCTGCAGCTTAAACACACATCTGAAGACCCTCTGTAATCCTCTCCAGAGACCTTAGAAAGGTGGGCACTATCTTTGTGTCCTCCTTCTACATGAAGATACATATATTGGCCTCTGCCTCTTGTTCCTGCTGATATTTGGTCTTTGCTCCTGATTCCTCACCCAGAATTCTTAAAACCTTTGTAATATCCTGTAATCTCTAAAGCACAGGGTTCAGAGAGTTTCCGGTTTGGTGAACACATCCACATGCCAGGATGGTGGCGCATCCCCAACACCATGGGGATAGAAGCTTCTGTATGTGGGTCCCTTCCAGACCTCTGCCCATGTATCTCTTCATCTGAATGTTCACTTTTATCCTTTGTCATATCCTTTATTATGTAATAATCCAGTAACTATAAGTGAATGTTTCCTTGAGTTCAATGAGTTGTTCTAGCAAATTTATTGAACGCAAGGATGAGGTTGTAGGAACTCTGATTTATAGCCAGGCAGACAGCAATATAGATGACAACCTGGGGCTGTGCCTGGCTTCTGAAGTGGGGATGGTCTTGTGGGACTGAGCCCTTAACTTGTGGAATCTGATGCTACCCTCAGGTAGACTGTGTCAGAACTGAACTGAATTGTGAATACCCAGCTGGTATTGGAGAATTGGCCAGTTTGGGAATAAACCCACAACCCACATCTCTGACATCAAAAGTGTTATTAAGTGTGGTTTTCCCCCAACAGTAAGAGATCAGGAGAAAGGAAGTCTTGGTCACATTGCTGGAATCCGGCAATCTTGTACCTGAGTCTTGCTTGTACAGTAATAGTAGTAGTGGTAGTAACAATAATAATAATGATAATTCCTTTGTTTCTTATGATAGAGTTATGTTTGTGTCACTTCTAACTAAAAGAAACTTGATTAAGGGGCGCCTGGGTGGCTCAGTCGGTTAAGGGTCCGACTTCAGCTCAGGTCATGATCTCACGGTTCATAGGTTCGAGCCTTGCATCAGGCTCTGTACTGACAGCCAGCTCAGAACCTGGAGCCTGTTTCAGATTCTGTGTCTCCCTCTCTGACCCTCCCCTGCTCACGCTGTCTCTCTCTCTCTCAGAAATAAATTTAAAAAACATTTAAAAAAAAAGAAAAAAGAAACCTGATTAAGAAACAATGTAAGAAGTTAGTGAATTAATTAATTAATGTGTGATTAAGAAAAAAAAACCTCCCCACTACTGGGAATATTAACTATTCAGTATGCAAATTTTTAATGGTAACAGAAATCTGAATAACTAGCATTTTCCTACTGTTTTATATTTGTATTAAAGCAGTCTTAGCAGTATATTTCAAATCAATATGCTTTACTGCTTTATCTTTCAGCACACCAGTCAGAGGTATAAAACAAGGGCTGCTATCAAGAAAATGGATTTCTAGACACAAGAAATAAATCACAATGACCTCCTTATTTGAGGAAAGTTTCACCTGCAAAGAAAGGAAAGGGGGAGCATGGGAAAGTATCTTCCAGAAAATTATATTTTCCCGAAGGTAATTTTGAATTTTAACAATTTAATCAGCCATCTGATACTGATTTCAAGACTCAGAGAGGTTCTGGAGTGAATTCATAGAGGTTCACTTTATTATAAACAGAAAAACTTTTAGTCATTCAAATATTGATGACAGAGAATATCACCGGTAACTGTACTGGGCAGGAAACAGGAGCCAAAAAAAAGGAGAAAGATGCTTTATGTCACTCATCAATTTTAGAGTATTTGCCACCCCCCAGGACCATCCTCAAGCCAAAAGTGGGGAAACGTTTCCTACTTTTGCACATGATTTTTACCCCATCGCTTGCACGATCTGGGTCTCTGAAACTTGGTTTCTGTCTACGTATCTATAGAAAGCCTTATCCGGGTGAAATATACACTTTTGCAGGCATTGATGTGATCTCCAGGTTTGGGGTTACCAGCGACCTGAACGGAGAGAAACTAGGTAATGCCTGGACAGGACAAGAAGAGAGAGGGGCTCATGGGGCTGCCCCGCTGCCGTTGCTCTGTTCACAGTGAGGACTGAGCCATTCTAATCCCCTTGGATTTTTTATCTACCAAAACAGCTTGGGCCCATCAGCAAATTGCAGTGGCATATGGTGCAGGTTTACGAGTAATCTGGCACATGATTAAGGCAAGGGGGATGTCATCCTTCAGCAAAAACTGAAAATATTGTACAGGAATTTGGTGGGGTTTTAAAAAGTCAAACTGATAAAATTATAATTATGAAATGCTCTCAAAATTCAACAATTTGGAATTCATCACATTAAAATTTCCTTTAGATGTAAGAAGTTACCACGGGGGAGAAAAAAATCATGCCCAAAGTGTTTAGAATTAGTAGTTCTGTTTCTCTGCTGTAGAATTAGTGGCTTGTACGCTGGATCCCATTAGGCCATGTAGACTAGGCGTGGACTTCACTGCAGACCATGTTTCCACTTTGCAGCAATCTTGTACTTACAGCCATTCGAGGGTCCAGTGATGGGGGGAAAAAAGTTCAAAGAGAGGCTGATGTGCAGACAGGTATAACGATAGACTGTATCTAATACAACCTCCTCCATGGTCCTCAAACTGGAGTAAGCCTCCAGCTAGAGCATTGGTGCTTACCCCTAGGGAACTGCTAGATTTATCTGGTGAGATTTTTTAAAATATCGATGCTAAGAATCTTTCCCAGAGAGTCCGATTTAATTGCACTTCAGCAAGACACAGGCATTGGCATTTTTATAACGTTACCCTAGTGTCTTCCCTATTCAGGTAGAGCTTTGACCCTTTGAATTAGGGCAACGCCAGTGTGCTCAGTGGTACAGAAAACTTTTGGAGAAAAACTGAACATACCTTTCTGGACAATTCAAGTTATTCAAAGATTTGGGGAAGAGAAACTGGCTTTTTTTTTTTCTTCCTCTTAAAATGCTACTATAAGATGTTACACAGATATAAATACCCAGGAAAGTACAAAATTCACATGAGATTTTCAGGTGAAACTGTGCCCCCAGCACCTTACTCACTCATCTTTCCCTTCCTTAAGAGACTTATTTTAAGTAGAGACATATTTTAAGTAATAAAATACATCAAATATTATGCTTTCATTGAAACTTCCTCAGTGCTTTAAATTTCTCCCATTTCTTTGCTCATACACAACGATCTAATAATTACATACCTGAGTATTTATCTAATCATCAATTTAGCAATATACGTGTGTGTGTATGTGTGTGGGTGAGTTGCTCTTTAAATCGGGAAAAAGATTTTTTGAAAACAACAACAACAACAAAAAGAACTTGTAATGCTCAATTGCATCTAGTTCCAAACAAGTTTAGCACTTACAGGTTTACAGGTACAGTTACATAAGCCTGATTTACACTCTAATTCCCTCACAGATTATTCAGCATTTATGACTGAGGGAAGGGTAAGTAGCAAATCGAGCAGCAGAAAGAAAAGAGGCAAAAATTTTTATCTCATTCTGCTTAAGACTGCAGTGTTCTTTAGAGCCACAACATAGAGTATAAAATTTTTCAGATTTTCTCGTTGTTTCAGGCATTGTATTCTTACTCTATCAAATTATTTCTCATTGGATTAAAGCTAGTTAGTAATGCAGAAATTCATGACCATATAATTCAATCTGTGTATAAAAGCGATTAAACTTCCCTGAGTTTCTATATTCAGCACATGCCATAGGAGAGACAAGCCAAGTTTAACTTCACTGCCTTTTAGTCTTTGACCTTGAAAACAATACCAGCATTTGCTTCAGTAGGGTTTCAGCAACTACCCTTACCAATGAATGACGTTATGTGTCTTCTATTCTCTCTTTAGGGTTAATTAATCAAAATTAATCAAAATGATCAAAATTATCTATTGATTCATCTTTACTACAGCTTCCGGGAGGAGAAAAAAATAGTTTTATTTTGCTCTCATCAAATCAATTTTTGCAAAATCTCCTGCTGGGTAAATCAACCAGTGAGCACTTGGCCAGCTGCCGCGTCAAAGCAACCTTGTCACGCCATCATGCAAAGACCCCCTGCACTGTGTGGGCTTTCAGGAGGGCGCTGTACCCAGCAGGACAAACTGGCCCGGGAGAGCAGACATGAGAGATTCACAGGCCTGGCTCTGTTGAAAAAAAAAAAAAAAAAAAAAAGCAAAACAAAAAAAACCAAAAACAACTCAAGTTTTCATTTAAGATATTCAGGTTGAATATTTACATCATTTGGAAAACCCCACAACCGTAAATCAAATACGTGGCACAGGAGGTTGGACTTGATCTTTGGCCTTGGAACAAAGTCTTGAACAGGCCGCCAAGCTCACTGGTGGGTGTGGGAAATGAGACTCCAGGGTGGTTTCCAACACTGGAAGGAATCAAGTCACCTCCCCCCAAATGGGAAGATCAGAGTGGATTTGGGTGACTTGCAAGGAAAGTCACTTCAATGGGTGGGAGCTGTTTTGCAGTCTGTGGACTTTTAAAGCAAAAAAAGCAAAAGGATCATAGCATGAGGACACTGTAGGCCAGGCCAGAATCCGTGTCAAAGTGTTGGAAGCGATTTTCCTGGCTTTCCCATGAGTCATATACATTCTAAGAGTATTAGAATGAGTTTGGGAGAAGGAATGAGCTACTTACCTCCAATAAGATGTTTTCAGGGCTGATAGAGAAGGAATTAGAGACCATTGNGGAAGAAACAAAAGAGATGATTAGGTAAGTGAAGGGGGTTTCCTGATAGAGATCACACCAAATTCCTCCCAGCAAATAAAACAGTTAAAGTAATAGTAGCAGCAATAGTTGCCATTTACGGGGTCCCAACTAGATGCCAGGTGCTTCCAGAAACTCTGAAGTGTAGTTACCAACCTAACCTAGAATTCATAAATGAGGAATTTGAATTTTAAAGAAGGACAGCAACTTGCCCAAGATTCGGCCAGGATCCTGACTCAGAGCTCTCTAATTTATGAGCTCGTGCTCTTAACTATTCCCCATTGCCCATTAGCCATTGTCCCATCTCCCAGGATTCACTCATTCTTCTTTTAATAAATGTGGCACACTCACTTAGTGCCAGGTGTGTATTAGATATAGCAATAAACAAAATGCTATGAATTTCTGCTGTCTTGTAGATTACAGCCCATGTTCCACACATACATTTCAGCGGCTATTAAGCATTAGGAAGGCTAGAACAGGGTAGAAGCTTCGATACATGAATGCCTCTCATCCCTGCCCACCTCCAAAAATGCAGACTGACATCTCAGTTACACTTTTTTTCATTACTGTAATAAATGATATATAATAAATATATAAATAAATGTAATAAATCCCTTTCTATAAATTTATCTCTATATCTATATCATCTCTACCTTTCTATTCATCTATCTGTGTACTCAATGTACTTTTTTTCATTACTGTTATGCCCAGCTAGTCTTTTATTTCTATCTCATGACAATCCTCTTATTCTTGCAAACCCTTCCACTCTCCTCTTTGCAGAAAGTTTCCTAGATCTCAGCCTCTTTGTGAAAATCTCTGTCTGATGATACCATACATCTAAAAGCCCACTTAAGAATTAAACTGAAAGGCAGCATTTGCAGTTTCAACTCCACGTGGCTGTATCAAACCTTGCTTCTCTAAATTCTTGCAAAAAGTATGTCTAGCTATATCACCCACATCATCTCCATCTCTTTGTTTACTTCTGTCATCTCAGTGATACTTGGTTGAAGGTTTTCCTCTCTACTCTAAGTTTTATAACCATTCTTAGTGATTTCCACAACCATATGGATGAATTAGTCAACATCAACTCCAGAACATATCTCATCTCCACTGTAGACACACACCTATGGCCATAGCCAGGACTTCACCATCACCCTGAGCTCACATACCTCTGAAATCCTAAAGTTCTGTGTCCAACCTATCCACAGTTTCCTATCCTTCTAGCTATTGTGTTTGTACTAATAACCTGTTTGTTTCCTAACTTTAGTGAGACTTGGAGTTTATTGACTTCCCCAGTCTTACCCATTAGTCAGCCTCCTCCTGTCCCCATTTCCCACGGGGACAATAATCTAGAACTCGAATCATTTCTTCATGCATCAATTGTTGTACCAATGTCATGATCCCCACTACTTAAAATGGAGAGGGAAGAATAAAACATGAAATTTGGTAGGTCCATGTCACTGCAAGTTAATAGCGTCCAGTAGGGCTTTAATAGTGCCTGAAAAGCCTGTCATGTTCTTAATCAGCTTGTCCCTTACTATCCAGAATAACCATACAGTTTTATCTGTTTCTCCCAAGCTCCCTATTCTGTAATTCTAGCCTCCACACTCAGCAGGAGGCCTCCCATCATGCTTTACAGAGAAGACAGAGACCATCCGGTGGAAATTTGGCCAACCTTATACTCACCACCCATGTTTCCTATATTTGCTTTCTATTCATTTTCTGTGGCCTCTCTAGAAAAGATACTCTACCGTTCTTTCTAAAGCTAATCCTGCCATCCACTTTAGTTCCCATACAGCAGGGGTTCAATTGTTTATTCTCTTACGCAAATTCCCTGACTTCTTCTTTGTTGACATGTTATTTTTTTGCGTACAGAGCTGCTCAAGCTTCTGCCAAGCAAAGCGTCTGCCTTTAACCTGCTATTGCCCTCTAACTCACACACACACAGTCTCTCCCCTTTTAAATAGAAGTGGGTTCAAAAAAATAGTCTGTTCATAGGTACTTTAGTTTCTTATCATTCATTTCACTCTTTTCATCTTCTGCCCCCCCCCCCCCCCCNGTTCTTTGTGTGGAGAGCTTCTGGTTTATACTTGTCCTATCATAGGTATCAGTAACAATCTCTGTATTAGTTAGGATTCTCCAGAGAAACAGAACCAACAGAATGTGTAGACAAATTGATAAATAGAATGATAGGTAAAGAGAGACAGAGAGAGAGACAGAGAGAGATAGATCACAGATACATGAATAGAAGGTAGAGATGATATAGATATAGAGATAAATTATATAGAAAGGGCTTTATTACAATTATAGAGGCTGAAAAGATCTGTTGTCTGTAAGCTGGAGACCCAGGAAAGCTGGCTGTGTGTAGTTCCAGTCCAAGCCCAAAGGCCAGGAGAATTGATGGTGTAAATTCCAGTCCAATCTGAAGGTCTGAGAACCAGGATTTCTGATGGCATAAATCCCAGACTGAAGACTGGAGACACCAGTATTTGCACTCACCTGACTCAGGTGGAGAAACAGAATTCTCCCTTCCTCTGCCTTTTTGTTCTATTCACACTCTCAACCTATTGAATGATGCCCTCCCCAGTGGAAGGCATCTGCTTTACTCAGTCTAATGACTCAAATGCTAACTTCATCTAGAAACATCCTTACAGACACATCCAGAAATAATGTTTAGCCAAATATCTGGACACTGCATGGTCCAGTCAACACATAAAGCAACCATCACAGTCCCTTCACTCTCAAATTTATTCTATTTTGGATGACATTTTGTATCATCACTCTTTCGACTTTTTGGTTCTTAATTTACTTGACTGCATTGCAACAATTACCTCTGTGACCCAGCTCTTCCTTTGAACTCCTTGAACTCCGGGACACCACTCTCATGCGATTATACTGAGACTTCACCAGCTAGTCCTTCTCAGTGCCTTTTATAATCTACTCTTTATCTACTTCTTGAATATTTCTCTAGGAATACTCCTACTCCTATTTCTCTAGGTTTATCCCTTGGCCAATCTGACAAATACATCCATACTAACGATGACAACTATTATCACTATTCAATAATTCCCTACTGTACATGTCTAAGTCCAGATCTCACTCCTGACCTCCAGGCTTTTATATATAACACTTACTGTAATTTCCGCTTGGATGCCAAAAAAAAATGCCATAAACAGAATCCATCTCAGAGTGAACCTTAGTTTCCTTCCAGATCTGCTTCTTTTCTCAGCCTACCCTAACTACATAAGTGGCAGCACCCACACCCATTGTTCAAATCAGAGTCTTGAATATCGTCTTTGACTCCTTGTCTTCCCTGACTCCCTTATTCCACATTAAATTTGTCATCAACTTCAGTTAATTCTCCTTTTTTGGAGTACTTCTTAAATTTGGGGGATCTGCTTATGTCAACTATGATTACCTTGGTTTAAGATTTTATTAGTTCTCACTTTGTTAATATAACAATCTTTTATCTGGTCTCCCAACCTCCACTTGTAATCACCTTTAATCTACATGCCACACTGCCATCAATTTGATCTTTCTAAATCCTGCAATGCCTTCACAGTGACTTTAGGCCACACTCTTGCCTAAGTCTACCTGCCTAGTCCTTGCACCACATATGCCAATATATTCAACTCAAAATTGCTCATTTGAGCCATGTCTCTTATGCTTTTGCATATGCTTCTTCCCCCACTCTCATCTGGCTTCAATATCAACCACCTTTGAAACTCTTCTAGTCTGGGTTAGGTGGTTCTTCTTACACAGCATCTGTTGCTGCCTTTCACCACAGAACACATCATCCTGTAGTGCTAATTGGAAAGCTGGTGTTTGCCTCTATTACTAGACTATGAGATTTGGGACATGTCTGCATCCACTGTGCCTATTTAAGATTTGGCATAGAACAGGCACTAAGTTAAGGTTTGTTAAGTTAGTCATTGAATGGATGATGATCAGCCAATTAGAAAAAAATTATGCTACAATAGATAGAGTACAGGGATCTGGGTGGCTCAGTCATTCAAGCAGCTGACTCTTGGTTTCGGCTCAGGTCATGATCTCACGGTTCATGAGTTCAACCTCTATGTCAGGCTCTATGCTGACAGCACAGAACGTGCTTGGGATTCTCTCTTACCCTCTCTCTCTCACCCCCACTCAGGTGCATGCTCCTCCTCTCTCTCTCTCTTTCTCTAAGAATAAATAAACTTTAAACAAAAATAATAGAATGGAGTACATTTGAATAAAACATGTTTTATTATATATATGTATACAATTTCTTTTCTTAAAAAAGATTTTAGTTCAATCCAGAGACTTTACAGTGCTGCAGAAGTGCTTAAGTTACTTGTTAAGTTCTGCTCCATAGCCCAGGACTTTCATTTCACACTTTACCATGTAACATCTGCAGCTTCATTTCTTTCTTGTTATTTATTATTTGATCATTAAGTCATACCCTGCTGTCTGTTATGGTTATACTAAGGCTGTGCTTGTGCAGTATTTCTGGCTTCCAGAAATGCAGACCAGCCATTATAGACATTCTTTTCTTGTACAGCCACCTGCTTCCTGAGGCATATGTTTCTCTCTTTTCTAATACTTGTGTTTCTAAAGTACTTTTAATCTAGGCACTACTCTAAAGACGTTCGGTATTAGAATTTTACTTCTCTTTTAAACTCAAAAAGTTGAAGGAGTAATTCTCTTTTTCTTGGCTAATTTGTGAAATAAGATATTTTCCATTTTGTTTAAAAGAAAAACCGTGAAAGGGAAAAAAAGGACCTATCATTAAAATGGGAAAAATAAATCTTCCTGCTTTTGCCATGCTACCCCAATTGGAAAGTATGAAATAGTCATTTGCTACGAAAGGTCTATGTGAGCATCAATGAGAGATTTGATGTAACTTTGAATACAGAAATATCTCATGCTTATTACCTTACAAAACAAAACAAAAATCCATATTGAAACATGGGAAACTCTAGTTGGAAAATGAAAGAAGCTATCACCTATGGAGAAATTAACTCACTTTATTCTTCAGAAAAGTTTTGGGTGAAAGGAAAGTAATAGAAATATTTCTTATTCCACTAAATTTCTGTTGCGAACTGTTAGAAACCTTTCCTTGCTCATCGATAGAGCAAAATTCTCCAAAACTTCATTCATAAAGAATTCTGTTGGTATTTGCCCCTCTTCCTTAATATTCACTCTGCTTTTCATAGCCTTATACATTGGTAAAATTTGGGGGAAATAACTTTATATATGTTGAAGTCCAACTTGAAACAAAGAGAAATGATATAAAATATATTTAAAGGTGTGTCCAAAGAGGGTAAGGCGGGAATTACTCTTCCAGCCTTCCATCTAATCCAGCAATCTCATTCAGCCTCTTTCTTTAGAATTCCTCACAATAAAGGCATACTTGGATATGTCTTAACCTCAAGAGTTATTCACTTTTTTAGTCGCTACAGACTCTTTCTTTTGTGCCAGCCTAAAAAACATTTAAATAAAACTTTGTATAATTTTTCCATAAGTTTATTTTAATTAAGAGGAAATTTTAGAATAATCTTCTCTACTTCTAGAAACAGAGGCACATCTTATGTCTTTAATATAAAGAAAAACCTGTAAAAAAGACTCCAACATAAAAGAAGAGGCAAAAAAAAAAGGATTATAAGAAAAGATTTCAATTAATATTCCCACAGAAGTTAAAGATGAATTTACAGCCATGTAACACGGACAGGATAACATAAATGGAAAACATTCATATAATGGGAAAGTGCTTTTGGAGCTTAAAGATATGAGAGAAGAAATATAACTAACGAATAAGAATGCTGTAAAATGAAGTTGAGGAATTGATCAAGAAAGTAGAACCAAAAGATGAACAAATGGAAGGGAGTGGTCAGAAAAGGATCAATATGGGAGATCAACATGAAACTGATAGAAAAATAATCTTTCAAAAGAATAAAAGAGGAAATTATTGATGACAAAATACATGGAAGTTTTCCATATTCTAGAACTTAAGAACATGTGTTTGTGATTTCAGATTCCTCAGCAAGAAAACTCCACTTGAAAAAAAGGAAAAGAGAGAGAGAGGAGGGAAGGAAGGAGGGAAGGAAGGAAGGAAGGAAAGAAGGAAGGAAGGAAGGGAGAGAGGAAGGAAGGAAGAAAAGACTGCAAAAGCTTCCAGAGAGACAAAAAAAAAGTTATTTACCAAGGATCAGTAACCAGAACAGCATGAAACTTCTTAGCTGCAGTGCTGGAAGCCAAAATAGGAGATAGTGAAGAAGTGACACACAACCCAGAATCCTACAGCCAAAGGACCAATGTCTGAGAAAATGGAATAGAGATATCTTCAGACATGCAATGTTTCAAAACATCCATCTCTTACACAGTCTTTCTCAGAAAGCTACTGGAGAAAGCACTCCAGCAGAATTAGGAAGTAGATCAATAAAGCAGAAAACATGAAAGCAACGTGAGATCCAAGACAAAAAAAGGACAAGATGACTGTGAAGAAATCCAGAAGATCTGGCGATTGACAGGGAATATTTGAAAAAGAAAATTGAAAGCTCATGGAGAAATATTAAAAAACTCAAAAAAAGTAATTAAGTCGACAGCTTATTTGATGTGTTTGGGTAGTTCTTTCATGGAATTTTATGAGTTAATAATACAGAAGTAAATGAATTCAAAAGAATTAGTAGCGTTTAAAAAGACACAAAAATGCAAAAATTGTAAAAGTATAGGGAAACCACTTTATTATATCAAGTGGCTCAGCAGCTGATAACATCTATGTAATAAAAATAATGTAAATACTGAATACTGCCTTAAGGAAAAGAGGCAAAACAACTATATTAGAATGATAGGGGAGGGTCACATGCACACCTCAGTGACGGCTGCAGGAGGAATAGGGTGTGAATATTTATTGTCTCTAGTAAGGAATGAAATAATAAGGTCTAAAAGTTTTAAAACAAGAAATGACACTAATGTTTTGCTATTTAGGCAAATAGGAATACCAAAAGCAACAGCAAAAAAGGTTCGTGTTGAGAGGTAGAACTCAAGGATGGAGAGTGAGTATGATAAGCGATTACTTGCTTTACCTGAAACCTCTGTATATAGTTTAATTCAAACAAAATTTAAACGCATAATTTAATATAGCCAAGAAGAAATATCAAAATTAAAACTCTATTAACCTGCAAAGGCTTCTGGCCTCTTCATATAATAGTGGCTCTTCCATCAATGGCATAATTTCTGCCAGGTCTGCCAGAGAAAATCAAGTCTTGTGTGGTCGGTCCTTTACCTGCCTCTCTCCTGGTGGTTCTTATGAGTTTGACTCTTGGAAAAACAGGTCCGTCGTTTACACAGTAACACACTAGATCGCTTTCGTCACCAATTTGATCAGCACAAGCAGTGCTCTTGATGTACATTAAGTTTGCAATTCTCAATATACACTGTGCTGTTCGCACCTTCTCACTTCAAACTTCATCAGCTCAGAGTCACTGATGCAAGCCCAGATCATTAGCACTGGGTGCCTTAGTCTGAGAGAGCGTCCTATTCTTACCTAAGGAGGCACACAGCCTCAAGTCTGGTCTCAGCAGGGGAATCTTTGAAATTTACTCCTCACTCACAAGGAGGGCTTCCAGCTAGAAAGTTGTAAAACTCATCAAGATGTCTTATAATCCCTTCCAATCCGTACACTATACAGAGAACAATCCACTGTGGCCAAGAAGAACCAATCCCACAAACAAACAAGCAAACAAACAAATCACTACTACACAAAAAATCTGCGAATACAAGTTCAGTTTGACAACCCTTTGAAAGAATCATGCTGTAGTACTCATGAGAATGTATGAAGAAAATACATTTCACAATATTGCAATGAAGTATTTTTAATTTTATCTAAACTCAGTGAGCTCTTGAGAGGTTTTTGCACCTGTGGTGATTTGCCTCCATATAAACATGTCTGGATAGCGGTACATCTTGGCTTCCTCTCCTTAGAGAGTTTTCATTTAGTATGGGACCCAACCAGAACTAAAAATGCCTTAGAAATCTCATGATGAAGTTTGTTTTCAGGAAGTTTCAACATGAATTACAATTGTATAAGCAGCTCTTAAGAACCTCAGAGAGAGCAAGATGAAAACCTTTCCCAAGTGTGACCCCAGATGTAATTCCAACAATTGGCCTTATGCACCCTAACCTTGTTACCTCCTTAGTCTTTGTGGAATCTAGACCAAAGCCATATAGCACATTTCCCTCTAATTGCAAACATCAGCTGTCCACTTGTGGAGGCTGGTTTATGCCAGTCAACACAGAAGCCACAAGGAAGCCAAAGTCACCATTTGTTTGCTGAAGTCTGGTACCATCTGGTGAATTTCCAGGAATTTGGGGATATTCTGTCTCTAGACCACAATGACCTTTCCTGGGGGCTCAAAAGTAAAGCAAATCTATGCCCAAAGAGGGAAAATGCCCAAACTCAAAGACCTTAGTCCTCCCAAAGCAAACCATGCTTAGCCTGAGGAGATGTTCCAAGCTCATTATCTATTTAAAAGATGCAGACAACTTAGCTTGATATAAAAGTGAGTTGTTACCCAATTAACTGTCATAGAGGGTTGCTCTCCTTATCAAACAAGCTCTCAGGGCTACTGATAGGAATGGCATTATAACTAGATCATAGTTAAGGAAACACATAAGCATGTTGAAGAATACCTCATCTCATCAGTCAGAAAGTGGGTGCCAAGGAGAAAGCAAGAAGAAAGGGAAACAGGGTCCAATCAATTTAATGATGTTTTTCACAGGGATTTTTATAGGAATCAGTGGCCAGAAGAAAATTCCCAAACTGAATATTAACTTTCCATGACTCATGGCAGAAGAAATCGGGAGCACAACTAGCCAACAAGAGGAAATATTTCCCACAAGAAATCCAACAAAACATGACTGATCACTTGACTTCTAACCATATTTTTGTACTGAATTATACTTTTTGGGTTTAACAGATGGGGTCATTTGTCCAAAGAAAATAACTTATTCGTAGAAATTATTCCAAAAGAGATGTTATGTTATATCACATTTTGACAACTGAAGCCCCCACATAATAAATGACACACACACACACACAAAGAATATTGGGTATCTAATAGAATACATCATGTCATAATGAAGTTGAGCTCATAAGCTTTTCTAGTTATTTCTGTACTCTCAGCTAGCACATGTTTCCTGAATGAATAAATGAATGAATAAGTCTATTATGGTGTCTATAACAATGAGTAACAATATTAATACTCTCTTATCTTAATTTCAACACTCCAGCCCTAGGAAGTTAGATTTAGGATAGGTGGCAGAGCACAATCTTAGCCATGTTAGACCAGGGGCAATTCTAAGGATATGCTCACCTTGCTCACCTCTGAAGAAGAGTATACCTAAGGTCAAAAGAAACTCCGAGAGATGACTAATTTTCCAAAATCTATAAAAGATTTTTCATCCTGATTTATAAATTCACTGGCACCTGTGACTAACAGTTTGCTCTAAAGCAAAATTCAGCATAAGGCAGGTCCATCTTGAACTCTATCCAAAGGGGTTTAATTACTGAATCACACACATAAAAAATCTTGTTATAAAATGCATTTACCCAAAGGCAGCCAGATGGCCTACTTCCAATGCATTAGTGAGGATAAAAAGAATGACAAACATGTTGTTTCCCCCTTAAGATGTTTGTTGTGTTGCTTAGAGGAGTCAAAACCCAGGTAATAAGAGGAAGTTGATGCCCGAGAAAGGAGATGAAATTAGCTTTATGACATCTTGCATCAGCAACTGAACAGAATCCTTTGACTGGGGTCTCAGCAGATATTGGGGGAAGACCATTCCTCTAGACCAGGATCACTGTTTCCAGAAAATGTGGGTGCTACTTGCCTCCATGAGCAACTGTATCTTAGGAACAGAAATTTTAATTGACTGAAACCCACTGTGTGAAACTTAGAATGGAAATTGGGTTCTCCACCTCCGCAGCACCTTTATTTTGGGCAATGAAGCTTTGGAAGGACAGCAGGGAGTATAAACTGGCTATTGGCTGTATTATTCATTTATGTAAAAAAAAAAAGGGGGGGGGGGAAGAAAAAGAATAAAAAGACCTTCCTGGTTCTGAAGAAGTTACACAAAAGATAAGAGCACTGCTAGAGGGACATGTGTGTGTGTTGGCTTGTGAAGTAAATGGACCGTTTGTACATTTCATGATGAAAGGAAGAGTCATTGTCATCTACCATCTCTGAGAAGAATGTCACCCTTGAGAATGGCACCAGCACCCTATACTGTAGAGCTTTATCCACCTCTGAAGGGATCTCTCTAAGGGCAGGCACTATGCTTTATTTATGCTTATTGCACCAGAGTCAATAGACTGCCTGGCACTTAGTAGGTTCCCAATAAATATTTGTGGAATGGAAAAACAGGTGAACCAATGAAATAATGAATCCATCCTATGTATACTTCTGTATTTTTTATTTATTTGTTTTGAGAGAGAAATGGAGCAAGTGCATGTGAGTGGGGGAGGGGCAAAGAGAAAGGGACAGAGAGAATCCCAAACAGGCAACCAGCACTAACAGCATGGAGCCTGATGCCAGGCTTGATCTCCGAATGCTGAGATCATGACCTGAGCCTAAATCAAGTGTCAGACGCTTAAGTGACTGGGCCACCCAGGTGCCTTGTATATTTCTGTAGTTTTAGAAAATACAAAAATACGTAGGCAGAGCATATTACAGAATAGAAAAGAAAATGTCTTGTAGGAAAAGATCTTAAAAATCAAGTTTCAGTGTCTTGATTTTAAAGATAAGAAAAAGAAAACTTGTAGAAATTTAACATCTTATATTGACCAGAGGTCTCAAGGTTTTAAAAAATACATATCTAGTATGTGTGAATGCCACACTGTTTCAATTATATCCACTCTACACAGCTCCCTAATGACCTCTAACTCGCTTCTGGATTCCCTTCATGTTTGTTTGCCCAAAGAATGCAAACTATTTTAAAATTAGCTTCAGTAAAACATAATTAAGTAAGCTATATGTTGCAATGATTTCTAAAGATACATGAAAAATTTCTTCTCTGTGGCACTCTCTGAAGATCGATCACAGTATTGTCAGAGTCAGCTGTTTTGAACTGACCAGATTAGATGGAAGGAAGAACCACATTGAGAGGTTTTCCAAATGGATAGAGTGGTAATGTTATACAGTCACCAATCAAATGTGAAAGGCCAAATCTGTACAACAATCATCACGAGCTGAGCAGACACTGACTTCTCTGTAGTGTGCACAAGAGAAAGCAGACGTAACCCCCAATTCATTGCTTAGGCTCCACGTGCACAACCCTAGCCTTACACAACGGGGAACAAGTAAGTAGCCACCATGTAGTGTCGTATAATGAGCCTTTGCCCCAAACTCTCTTTGCAAATAGCTTCCTTCTCAGATGCCTGAAATTTCATTTTGTGTATTAGCAACTTAGCTAAACACAAATGGGCCTGGAAGAATTGTATGTTAAAAGTGTGTCTTTTAGGTAGAAAACCCCACAGTGCCGCAAGTAGGTAGATAAGGATTCAAATTCGGGTGTCATCAACACTTTCTAGTCAGAAGAAAGTTAATCTGTAGAACTTCAGTGTTCTGGTTTTTTTAATCAGTGAAGATTTGACGTCTCACCTTTCAAAGTCATTACAAGAATTATATTAAATATTATATGCAAACGCACTTCAGTGCTTGAGGAAGCGGGAGAAGGGAGCAAGGTGAGGACAGGTGGTTTCTCTTGAAGATCAAACATGTCTGTTAGAAGGTCTGAGGTCAAATCTTGGCTCTCTTAGAGGCTGTGCAACAAGGCTGTGCAACGTTGGGCAAGCTACTTACCTTCTCTGCATCTCTCTCTCTGTTTTTACGTCTATAAATAAGAAATAATAATAGTACATACATCACGGGTTGTTGTATAGACTCAATGATATCATAGTGGTAATATGCTAGTGCTGGGGCTCAATAAATTCAGTTTAGCTGCAGAAATACAGCAGGTGTGTTTGAAGAGATAGTAAGTGAAGAGGAAGCATGTCAGGGAAACAGGTAGTTAGTTGTACAGGGCCTTTAAAAGGAGTATCACTGGGTGTCATGGAGATCTGCTTATTCAAATATTTATCCAGATATGTACAGAGTTCATCTTTTCTAGCATCTTTCCAGAAAAGCTAATTTTTATAATCAGATGTCTTGGACTTATTAATTGTAATTTGTCTCATTTTGATTTTGAATTTAAAGCTAGCATTCAACCACTGGCCTTATGCATGGACTTAAAATTAGCAAGTGAAAACATAACATATTTACATCCCCCCCCTTCCCATACTGACTACAGCGGAACCACCCTTCCTTTAATACTGAGGCTAAATAGATGAGGCTTGCCCTGTGCCCTGGAGGTTAGCGCTCTCAGGCTGCAACAGAATAATGACACAAATCAGTTCCAAAATGGAAAATTCTCCACCCTTCTGGCAGGGTTCAAACTCATGACCTGACAAAGTCCATGGATATCACTAATGGGAGCATTCATATCTCGTCACAAGTTGTAAGTTACTTTCTTCTTGAAATCAGAATGTCCGGGTAGTTACTGGAGTATCTGTTTGTACGTAAAAGGTAGGAAGAAAAGAAGTACCAAGCCACTGAGCTTGGCCCATGTGCCTGGGAGAGTGAAATACTATTGTCAAGTCAGTCCCAATCCTCTGTGTCTGGGCCCAACACAGGTTCCCAAATGAGTTGGATTAAATTATAAACTTCACTCCTGATCCCTTTTCATTTCTGTCAGATGCTTTGCATTTTTGTCTTATTACTCATCACATTTTACTAGTAAATTATGGTTTTCTTTTACACATTTTACACATAGTACAACATACAGAGCTTATGTGTGGAGTTGGCTGAATTTTGACAAATGACACACTTATGTAATATCACCCACTCAAGATGTAGAATTCCTTTACCCCCTTAAACGTTTCATTTCTAGACAATCATCCTCACTCCTCCCTGGAACTTAATTATTTAAAAAAATTTTTTTAATGTTTCTTTTTTGAGAGAGAGACAGAGGGACAGAGTGTGAGCAGGGGAGGTGCAGAGAGAGAGAGAGGGAGACACAGAATCCAAAGCAGGCTCCAGGCTCCAAGCTGTCAGCACAGAGCCCTAAGTGGGGCTGGAACTCACAGATCCTGAGATCATGACCTAGGCCAAAGTTGGACGTTCAATCGACTGAGCCACCCAGTCTGCCCGGAACTTTATTTTAAAATTTTATCACTATAAATTAATTTTGCTTGAACTTGAACTTCTTATAAATACAATCATGCTGTATATACTCTTTCATGCTGTTTTCTTCTGATCCGTATATTTTTGTGATTCATCCATGATGTTGAATATATCGGTATTTTGTTACTATTTTTCCATCAAAGGAATATAACACAAGTTGGGATTTATTTTTATCATGATGGACACTTGATTGTTTTCAGTTATTGGCTGTTATAAATAAAGATACTACAGGCATGAATGTACACGTTTTTGTCCAATATGTGTTTTCATATATCTTGGGTAAATACAAAGGAGTCGAATTGCTAGGCTATAAGGTATGTGTATATTTAACTTTATCAGGTTCTACTAAACCGGTTATGTCATTTTACAATTCTACTAGAGATCTGAGAGTTACCTTGTTCACCACCAATACTTGGAACTGCCTATCTCTTTTGTTTTAGCAATTCTAGTAACTGCAGGGAAATTGCATTTCCTCAAAGACTAATAATGGACAACTTTTCATATGCTTATTGACTATTCGTTTATCTTTTTTTATTAAGTATTTGTTTGCCCACCTTTTTATGGTTTTTACTTTTAATGGACAGTTAAGACTTGTTTTCTGCATGATGGATATAATTGTTTATTGGAATCGCACACTGTAAATATTTTCTTCGAGTGGCTCACTTGTCTTTTCATTTTTAACAGTGTCTTTCCACAGACAAAAGTTTCTGTGTTTGTTTTTGTTTCTAAATGTTTGTTTATTTATTTTTAAGAGAGAGAGAGTGAAGGGCAGGAGAGGGAGACAGAGAATATCAACCAGGCTCAGCACTGTCAGGGCAGAGCCCGATGCAGGGCTTGAGTGATCTGAGCTGAAACCAAGAGTTAAATGTTTAACTGACTGAGCCACCCAGGCACCTCTCTCAAACAAAAGTTTTTATTAATTTTGATGAAGTCCAATTTTCAATTATTATGTTGAATTGTATAATTGTATTATAATTATATTGCATTTAATTGTAAAGCACATTGTATTCTATTGTATATTTATAATTGGTTGAGAATTAATGCATTATATTATACATGTTTCTCCTAAGAACTCTCTGCCTACCCCAAGGTTATGAAGATATTCTCATATGTTTATTTGCTTATAAGCTTTGCAGGTTTAGCTTTTACATTAAAGTCTATGGTCTATCTCCAATTAATTGTTCTGTATGCTGTGTAAGAGACAGTTCGTGTATTTTGTTATGGCAGCCTGAGCAGACTAAGACAGCCTCTACCCTATTCACCAGGCGCTAGCCATGTTAACCTCCTTTTAGTTCAAGTTCATCTAATCCCTCTCAGCCTCAGGACTTGCTGTTCCCTATCCCCGGAACTGGTTTCCAGCTCTTTCTATCTTTTAGACCTCAATTCACATCGTATATACCCTAAGCACTCTTCTCAAATAACCTTATCTGAAGGGGACTTCCCCAATTACTCTCTACTTAACCACCCAGTTTGTATTATTCACAGCACTTTTTTTCATCTGTATTCATTTATTTATTTACTTACCAATTTGCTTACTCACTATCACTCACCACCACTCCCACGCACAATCAGCCCCATCTGAGCAAGGATCTACATATTCACCAGTTTACTGCCAGTTTGTAGCATGCTGGGTTCACTGCTGGGACTCAATAAATATTTTTTTCAATAAATATTTTTGAGTGAATAAATAAATGACCAGTTAATGAAGATTCTGTTATCTAAATAAAGTCTTGCTTTATAATTCAATTTATTGATAGTCTTTATTGAGTGGCAGCATAACATTGAAAAGAAAAGGATTAGGATATATTTTTTTAAAGGAGCAGATTCTAACCTGCCAGTGGTTTTCATATGACTTTGCATAAGTCAATTACCCTCCTGGTTATCATATTTCAAAAATGGGCTTAATAATATTTATCCTACCTGCCTCAAAGAGTAATTCTGAAACTTGAGTAGGGTTCTGTATTTAATTGTATTTATATATTTATTGTAAAATACTTTATAAACATGAGGCACTGCTTCCTGTTAAGTACCAGACACCTTAGGGAGGAGTAATAATTTAAAATATACTCTCTTTGGCATTGAAAATTGCATTGGTCAATATTGTAGCCTCTAGCCACATGTAGCTATTTGCATTTGAATTAATGAAAATTAAATAACTTGAAATTTTAGTTCCTCAGTTACACTAGCCACTTTTCAAGTGCTCAATAGCTAAATATGTCTAGTGAGTATTCTGCTGCATCGCACAGATAGAGACTATGTCCCTTATGGCAGCAAGTCCCATTGGAAAGCTTCTGTCCAGAACTTACAATTATTTTAGAAGACAAAATAAATATCCTTGAAATAACCTGAGAACAATCAACATGATATGTTAGCATCTACAAAGTAATATTCTAAATGATACAATAATATGTAAAATAAAATTCTAAGCAAGCATACAGGAAAAGGAAAGTCGGGGAGAAGTCAGAGTGTGGCAGGTGAATTCAAATAGGCTTCCCTGGAAAATAGGATATTTGAAATGTCTTCTTAAGGAGGTGAATCAGGAAAATGACAGATGGATTTCAGCAAGAGGGGAAGAGAAGGCACGTCAGGATGATACACACCGAAACAGAGATCAGTATATGTGACATATGAGTTTCTAAACTAATCTAAAGATTAGCGGGCATTTATTCATACACTAAACATTTATTTCCTAGTACTAGAATTGAGAGTACATAGACGCATAATATATAGTTTCTGTCTATAAGAAAAAGAAAACTATAAAAAAGGCATCTAACATGCAGGTCCAGTTAAGTGTTATACAATTGTTATAAAGGCCCTAAGGAGTTCTGCACCTCATGTCCATTGAGGGTTCCTGGACAGGGTGCCTAATGAGCAGAACTTAGAAGCACAAGTAAAATTTGGGGAAACAGGTGATTTCAAGGGAAAGCAATGGAGAGAAGAAGAATAATAGAGGCGGTTCACCAGGCTCCGGGTGGTCCAGCTGGATGGAACTAAAACACATAGATACGAGAACTGAGAGAAATCTGGAAAATATAAACCTGAGAGTATAATAGTTAAAAAGATACAATTCCTAGCTTTAAACCTTATAAATAATCAGGAATCTCAATGCAGAATGTTAGGTCCTCTGCTGAAGAAAGTACAGGTGCTTTGGAACTACAGGGAGGGAGTATCTAGTCAAGCCTTTGGGGGGAGTGAAGGATACATTTAGAAAGTGATCTGAGGGCTGATATTGGAAAGATAAGTAGGGACTAGCCAGGTAAAGGGTAGAACATAATATACAACAAAGACAACAATGTTCACAGATTCAAAAAGGGAGGAACATGTTGTATTGAAGTTTAAGGCAAGAGGTTTAGTTAGAGAGACATGCTGGAGAGGAAAGCAAGAACCAGGTCATAAGAGCCACTGCAACCCACTTCCAATTGTTCATACTCAGAAAATATTTAGGGGAACCTGAGTGAGCATCTGATTCTTGATATCTGCTCAGGTGGGTTGAGCATCTGATTCTTGATGTCTGCTCAGGTCGTGATCCCAGAGTCAAGGGAACAAGCCCCATGCTGGGCTCCACACTAAGCATGGAACCTGCTTAAGATTCTCTTTTTCTTTCCTTCTGCCCCTCTCCCCTACTCACACATTTCTCTAAAAAAAAAATTAAAGAAATTATTTAAAGATTTTTCTCAAGGATGAGTCTAAATCAGAGTTTCATCATTCCCCTCTCTCCTTCTCCATGGCTCCTGATCTCTCTCTCTCTTTCTTATAGTGTGGATTGGAGAGAAAGGAGACCAGAAAGCCAGACAGGAGGCTATTGTAGCATATTTGGATGAGAGGCAATGGTGGTCTGAATGTAGGGAGTCATCATGGGCTAGAGAGAAGTGAAACACAGGCTAGAGATGTTTACTACAATAGCAGGACTTGGTCATTGATTGAATTTGGAGTTTGACGGGAAGAGGGTTTTCCCCTTTGTTTTCTGGCTTAGGTAAAATGTCAAAGGTTCTGTTTTGGACATGTTGAGTACAAATTGACTCTGAACTATCCAAGTGATTGGTGTAGGGCAGTGGGTAAACAAGTCTGGAGTAAGAGAGACCTCACTGGAGATAAAGGCTTAAAATTCTATAGCACATCAACAATACCATAAAAACTTCCAGAAAGAACATGGCTCAAGTATTTTCTAATTAGATTTGCTTTTTAAAGAGGAATCAACTCAATTTTCTTGATATTGTGGTAATTACCATGCCATTGCTTGAAGCAGGTGCTTTCATTTCTTGTCATTTACCTCCCCTATATAGAAAAAAAAACTTAATCATCCACATGGAAATCTTAAAGTGCCTATCATAATCTCAATCCTTTCATTTAACTGTTTATTTTTCTTGGGACATTCCTAGAAACATACTGAGATTTCAATGTTGAAATATCAAACGATCTTAATTTTGTAAAGTAACCAGCATTACAGTTTGAGGAGGAAGGATATTGTCAAACGCCTGCCCTTTGAAATACCCTCATAAAGTTTTTTTTCCTGTGACTCACACTATTTCCATGTGTGCAAGAAGAGTTTCTTGATCATGCAAAGCATTTTTACTTCAATGCAGATTAGGATTCCATGGATATCCTAATATGTAAATTTGCATCCAATATAAAGTAGTATATGGAGAGAGAAAAAAGTCGTAGCAAAAGTTCTAAAATCACATGAATCCCTCCATGATTATGAAGTTCTTTCCCTTCTTTAAATTCTTTTGTGACTTTATGATTTGTAAGCATTATTTTACATCATAAAAAATAAATATTATGGATACAGTGGTTTCACTCTCTTACTGCATCATATGTGTACAAAATACTAGCTTCAGTATTGTTTTTAGTGCTTTGAATTGTATTATCCAGCATTCCTTTAAATGTCTTCATTACTCATGGACTCATTGTATTTTATTGTAAGCAAAATGTAGTCCAGGTACAGATGGTATAAGATGACTTAATAAGCAGTGAACAAATCTTTAGCAATCTGGTTCTATATCCATCATGAGACTGTAGCATTAAAAATGGCCTTTATCATACAGATAATGCTGAGAGAAGCCATCCATGGCTGTACAAGTTGCCAGGTAGTGGCAGAAATCTTTACATGTGGGGCTGGGGATAATTATTACCATTTAATATATTTTAAAAAGTCAATTCAATTGACCTTTCTATTTCCAGACTCAGTATAACTGGCAAATCAATATTATCAACAGTAATTAAAACTGCCAGCAATATGAAAGAAGTCAGCCTGATAAATTGTATACAATTAAACTCTTATTTAAGTGGTTTTCTAAAATTATCACAAATGAAGGAACTGAAGGTGAGAACTACATTTTTTAAAAGTGTATTACATGCTTGGTACTGGCAAGGAAAAAAAATAATTCTAAGAACTCTTCTGTTTGTCTCTGCAATAAAATGCTGTCATATTTGTCTTGAGAACGAAAACCAGGCATCCCCTACATACTCTGTACCTTATGGAAGTTTTTAAAAAGCAGGCGAATAAAGAAAAGAAAGAAAGAAACGCTCTATGCACTCATCATCATGTCAGGGACAAGAGTGTTCAACAAAGTATAGCTTCCTTTTTAAAAGAATCAACTGGTTGATTACAAACTACTTTGTACATAGAACAAAAATCTCCTATAAGAGTTACTTAATAGCAGTTACAGGAGGACATGTGAAAATTCAGATTTTAAAAGGGCATATTATTCATTTACTTTCAGTAACAATTGTATAGTAATGCTTCTGTTTATTCACTAAGTCAATGAGAAGAAATGGAGTAACTGTTGTATATAATACCTAAAACAATCTCATTTATTTCATTTCATTCATACTAGCCTAGTATTTTGTTTTGTTTTGTTCTCTAATATAATAAGGTGTCAAATAACATAATTTCCTGTAAATTAGTCATAGCCCTCTTTTTTTTCCAAATAAAATGTTGGTGGCCAGATTCATAACCTATTGGAGTCCTGTATGTGTCTTCCCCTGGAACATTTCAGAGACAGATGTGCTGGCTGGTTTCTGGTTAAGTTTAGTAGTTCCTTAAGGAGAAAACTATTTGTTTTAAAAATGAGTTAGAGGCAGTGTATCACAAGGGCACAAATAAAAATCATTTTATCTCAAATACTTCTCCAACTTCAAGTGATTCTAAACATGGAAGATTATTTTTTCATATGCAGATGTATCTACTGTCCTTTTAATTGTATCTCCATCTTCAGAAATTGTGGCTAACAAATATAATATTCTTCTCCTGAGTATATGATTCTTTGTAGGTTTTTGTTCATTTTGATGTTACCTAACAAAGAGGTAATGTCAGGTTAGAGCCTGAAAACCTATAGAGAGAAGTATAAAAAGTCAGAGGGGAAAGGGCAACATTAAAGCCTTTTTGCTGAGATGTCCTTTCTGACAAGAGCTTGAGACAGAACACTCCTGAATGGCTACTTCCTCTTGAGCAAGTGATTAATGTTATTAGCAGAAAGACATGACCACAACATGTAGCTCAGCAACTCAGTCTCCTGTACCTGATTTATGAACCCTGGGTCAATATAAATTGTTGTAGGAGAGCTCACAACCTTGTAATTCACTAGGGAACAATAATGGAAAAGGAAAACATGGCCTTGATGTTGTCTTTGCTCACCATTTTCATTGGCAGATGTATAATTGAGTAAAAAACTATCTTGGCATTTAATGAGCAGGTAAAATATGAAGAATAGCCCTCTTTGAATTCTGTCTTTAATCTTCAGTGATAGCTCAGGCATTAGAGACAAAGGTGAGTTTAAAAGGGGCAGAGTTGACTGTCATTCCATTAGAGGACTCATCAACCAAGTTCCCTGGTTGAATTGAGGTATTTATTTTTGTGTTTTACATTTTGAGTAAAAGAATTCTTTTAAAGCATGCACATGTTGGGGAGATATTTTGCATGTGAAAACTATGCCTTTCAAAAGTACAGAATTCAACAATTCAACGTAATACAAAAAGTTCCTGACTTTGAAGTTTATTTTAAAGTCAAATGGAAACAGCCATCTACATTATTATCTCCATGTAATATATATCCACCTAGATGATTTTTAAAGGACCTTTCAGGCCATCAGACTAAAATAACAAAATAAGTCCTAAGCACGGCATCATGAGCTTATTATCACCCCATTGTCATCTAAAGGGCTCATTCCTTTTATTACATCTATTTCTCACATTATCCTTTTTTAAAAAAGCTTTCACACTTAAGCAAAATTGTTCTCATCAATAAAAGCGTTGTCTGAATTATATAGTTCTTCAAATGTGGTGTTCGCTCTTTAAAGTTACTCTATGCAACCAACCCAGGAAGAGCAAACAGTCATTCACTCTTTTGAGAGGCACATCCCGGATCCTGAATGAGATGAACAATATTCAATTTCAATTGTAGTTATAGAGGAGAAAGGAGGAAATGGATGAGTCTCCAAGAAGATGTCCAAGTGAAAGACAAACTGGAAGATTGGTAAATAATTGTGGTCATATCAACTTACATTGATTTACAACATGTCACATGATTTTGCTATTCTATTTACCAAATGCATTTTAAAATAATGTTTATTTATTTTTGAGAGAGAGAGATACGGAGTGCGAATGGGGAGGGGCAGAGAGAGAGAGGGAGACACAGAATCTGAAACAGGC
Source organism: Crocuta crocuta (assembly GCF_008692635.1). Lineage (NCBI taxonomy): Eukaryota > Metazoa > Chordata > Mammalia > Carnivora > Hyaenidae > Crocuta > Crocuta crocuta. The sequence continues at coordinate 211,101 of NW_027527972.1, forward strand.
TCCAGGCTCTGAGCTAGCTGTCAGTACAGAGCCTGAAGGGGGGCTCGAACCCAAGAACCGTGACAACATGACCTGAGCCGAAGTTGGACGCTTAACCGACTGAGCCACCCAGGCGCCCCTACCAAATGCATTTCTGAAAGTTGGTTTAATTTAAAAATATTTTTTAAAGTATATTTATGTTAAGAGACAGAGAGAGCAGAAGAGGAAAAGAGAGAGAAGGAGAGAGAGAATGTCAGGCAGGTGCTGTGCTGTCAGTGCAGAGCCCTATGAGGGCTTGAACTCATGAACCATGAGATGATGACCAGAGCCAAAACCAAGAGTCAGACACTTAACTGACTGAGCCACTCAGGTGCCCCATGAAAGTTGGCTTAAATTCTCACAAGACTGTGTCTGGACAACCTAAAAGTAAAGTAAAATAAAGCCAAATCAATATTTTTTATTGTTTAATTTTTTGAAGAAAAAGCTAGATATCTGAGAACAAATGACAGGGTGAATTTATTTTCACTTGCCATCTGAATCGTGTAGCAAGAATATGTACATATGCCATAATATGAGTACTGCCAGAGGATGCCTGTTGAACTTCATTTCCGACACAGCATGCCTGGACAGTATGTATGTCTGGAATTCATACTGTCAGTCACTTTTTCAGAGGAAGGTATCAACAGTCCTTATTAAAGTGAGAAAAGAATTCATTGACTTAGTAACCACTCATTACAAATTAGTTAATGAGATTAGTTAAATAGTAATCTGATAGTAATAATATTGGCTAACACCTGTGATAGTTGAGGACATGGGGCCTAAAAGATGGGGGACACAAATAGGCCACCATAATAGTGTCAATGGTGTTACAAAATGGAGAATATTTTTCCCACACACTCCCAAAGATAAATGTAATGCCTCATAGTCTTACCAAGAATCAGTGATAGATAGACTGAGATGAAAATAAATGTGTTTGTGCATATACAAATACATATGTATACATATAAGCACACACACATGCATAACAGGTTTATATAAATGTGAATACCGCTGAGACATTAGTGATGATATGAACTAAAAGACCAATAGTGTCCTAAAATCTAAGGCATAGAACACTTATGTGAAATCTACAGAGTTCAAGTTCTAAGTACACTTTTCATAAAAATTACATTTAATTAGGTTCAAACAGGTATATCTCATTTAGAACTTTTTGCAAGTTTTGTCATTCTTTTCAGTCATTTCATTATCGTTAATTATTATTTATTGAGTAAATGCATGATTGTTTATTAAGGGATTGAAATAATTATTATTTATTGAGTGCTCACAATATGCCAGGGACGGCTGGCAGAGCATAAACGGACACTGTCCTGCCCTTGAAGAATTCTTCAGATAAAGAGGAAAGACAGATGCACTTGGCCTTAGCCTTTAATGAGGTTATTGGTGCTCATGTCACACCAGTAAGATGTTCATGCGTATGAGCGTGTGTGTATTCAGTCAAACAGTATGTGACTGGCTTGACTATTTCATTTCATCACCAATTCTAGAGGTTTGGCCCTCAGAAAGTTGAGATGAAAGTCACATGTCATGTTGGAAATTAGTATTACTATTGGCCTTGTATAACTAGAGAGGGTCCATGATGGTGTTTGGCTCTTTAAAATCATTAAGTATGAATGCTTTTAAACATAATAAACAATAAAAATAAAAAAATAAAAAAATAAACAATAAAAATAAAATACTATAACAGATACCTATAAATACACCAGTAAGAATAATGTTTTATTATATTAGTTAACATCTATTGTATTTATTATGTGTCAGGCATGAGGCTTGACCTAATGCTTCACAGGATCTCCCATTCCTTTCCATTTCGCTCCAACCAGAGGTAACTACGCTGTATCATTCCCATAGGGGTTTTTGTACTTTTAGTCTCTCTATATTTATCTATAATATAACATATATTATTGATTTGTTTGTTTTAAAAATGTATACAAATTTTGCCATATGATAGATTATCTTTAGGCAAGCTGCTTTTTTCACTCAATGTTCTATTCTTGAGATTTCTCCATATTGATACATTTATTTTAACTATATGAATGCTCCATGGCTATTCACCCTGTGATCCACAAAAAAAGCATTAGATGACTTCCACTCTTTCATAAGTACTGGTCCCCAATAAACATTTGCACCCGAAACTCCATCTCACCATCTGCTTCTGAGAAACCAGCCTGTGTATCTCAGGCAGGTAGTCCCAGGCACTGTATTTTGAAACACGCTTCTGATTCCTAAAACAGATATCCAGACTTTTATGACTTTTATAAGCCCTACCCATTCTCATCCTTCTCTATCTCAGTGTCTTCCTCAATTTCCTGCTCTAACTAGAAGCTCTATTTTCACCTTCTCACCTTTTCCCCTCACCACATAAAAAGACAAAGAAAGGCCCATGTCCCATTCATGACAAGGCCTCTGTGTGCATTCTGGATCTTGTTCCGCTCTTTGGGGATTGGGGTCTGGTATCACATGACTTCCTTCTCTACTGGCTTCCTCCCACCTTGGTCAATAAATAAATTTAGGGCATCTCATTTTAGAAGGAAGCAGTAACAAAAAATAAAATTTCTTTGGTCTACAAAGTCCAATATCTGACCTTTCCAGCCAACCTCCCTATTAACTTCTTATCCCACTGAAATCTGGCTTTTACAACCACTAGTTCACTGAAATTTTTTTTATCAAGGTACCTAGTCACCACTTGATCACTAAACCCAGTGGATATTTTTCAGTCCTTGTCCTACTTAACTTTCTTCAGGACTTCGAAAAGTTATTCAATTTTTGGAATTTTATTAATATTATAAGTATTTCAAGTACTCAATTTCGAATATAAAAACACATATAATAAATATAACTGACACTCATTACTTATCATTCAGATTAAACAAATATAGACATGTTGCCATATTTTTTGAGCTCTACTAAAGAATAAATAAAACATAAGAGATACCTAAAAATCCCCATCCTTTCCCTGTTTCTTCCTCTCCAAGAGTAACTTTTAACCTTAAGTCAATGTGTACTCTATTCTGTGCTTCCTTTTACAAATACTATGATCCATTAACTTCTACACATCACTCTTTCGTCTTTCTCCCCACAGATTTGACTATTAGTTTTACAATCATTTTGGGCTCTACCTCCATCCATATATTCCTGCTACAAGTATTCCCTGACAGACAATTGAAAATTGCCATTTACCTATTTCACAAAAGTAAATGAGTGGGACCAGAACTAAGTTCATTGTTCCCCTACAGTAATTAGAGCGAAGCCAACTGCTAGACTAAATAAGCTCATATGTTCCCTACATGAGTGGAGTAATTTTAAAACATACCCACAAATTCTTTGACTCTCCTCCCTTCAAAAGGTGGAGCCTAATCCTCCCATTGATGGTAAGCTGGACTTAATGACTCCATTCTAACAAATAGGATGAGGCCGAAGCAATGGTACCCAGCTTCCAAAGCAAGGTCATTAAAAAGCATCATGTCTCTGTCTCTCTCTTTCTCTCTCTCTCTCTCTCATCTCTCCTCTCACACTTGCTCTGGGGGTGAAACCTTCTGTGTCATCTGGACACTACTCAGGGAACTCTATCAAGAGGTTCACGTGTCTATGACTGAGGTCTTCTATCATAAGCCATGTGAGTGAGTTATCTTAGAAATAATTTTTAGGGCACCTGGGTGACTCAGTCGATGAAGCCTCTGACCTCAGTTCAGGTCATGATCTCATGGTTTGTGAGTTCGAGCCCTGCCTCAGTCTCTGTGCTGACAGTTCGAAGCCTGAAGCCTGCTTTGAATTCCGGGTCTCCCTCTCCCTCTGCTTCTCTTCTGCTTGCACTCTATCTCTGTCTCTCTGTCTCTCTTAAATAAATAAATAAATAAATAATCATTAAACTTTTTTTAAAAGGAATAATTTTTAGCCCAGATCAAACCTTCTCATATTAATGACTTTCGCAAGTCAATCTCTTGCTTAAAAATAAACAAACTTTTAAAAACAAAATAGCCTTGATTAGTCCATTACCTAATAATTATCTTCCAAACACTTTAAAATGGTAGGGGGGGGATGGTAACATGACACTGGAGGTCTTTGAGTAACTTTCTAAGCTCACTCATCTCATGACGTTCTCCTTACTTCAAATTTCAGATTTCAACCATGCTGAACTTCTATAATTTCCCCCCAAGGGGACCATGTTCTCTTTTGCTTCATTGATATTATATATACCTATCTGCTCCTCCTTCATCTTTACCCTTTACCTATTGAGACTCATGTCAAGTGTATCTTCATCGAGAAGTTTTTTTCTGAACACCTAGTTGGTATTTGTCCACTCTCCTATAACCCCCAATAAACACAGCTCTATCACTTTCTTTTCTTTGTCACTAGACCCTTTTGGAATTAGAAGCTTTACTGTGCACCTTTCCAGTAGGATTCCCCTGCAAGATTTTTTTGAGGAAGCAGGGACAGGAGGAGAGGGAGTGTGAGAAGTATAAGCAGGTTCCCCGCCCAGTAAAGAGCCAGACAAGAGGGGGCTTGATCTCATGAACATGAGATCATGACCTGAGCCAAAATAGAGTGAGTCATCCAGACACCCTCCCAAAATATTTTTAAATGACCAAATGCATGTATGGATGAAACAAGTTTATGAAGTCTTTGACTTATGCTGTTCAATATAATAGACACTAGTCATAATCAAATTTAAATTAATAAAAACTAAATAAAATTGAAAATTTAGTGTCTTGGTCATTTTAGCTGTATTTCAAGTGCTCACATAAGCCTAGTGGTTACCATACTATACAGTGTAGATTTATAGAAGTCTTCCATTGTCTCAGAGAGTTTTATTGGACAGTACAAATTAAGATTAAAATAATTGGAGTAGAAATTGTTAAGAAGAGAAAGGGAAAACTTGTGGTAGCTAGTAAGACATAGGAGAATAAAGAAAAGAGGAAACTGATTATGATTTCTAGATGCACGATTAGTTGATGAAGTGATGGACATAGGAAATGCCAAGCTCTGCAGAGGTCAAGATGAGAGATTATTAGTGTTGTTGCTGTTGTAGTTGTTGAGTGTGAGATGGCAGTTGCACATCCTGGTGGATATGTCCTGTGTCACTGCCCAAGGTTAATATTAAAAATCTCTGTTCTACACCTTGCCTTTATATAGGGAGATCCTTCATTAAAGATTTTCCTGTTTCTCCAACTGCTTAATTTGGAGAACACCCCAAACAATGCTGGATTCTCACTGTCCTTGTGATGTCCTACATTTAGAATAAATGCATTTTGTGAAAATCACAAAATTGGGTTGTTTCTCCATTTGTTTTTCCATTCAGAAATATATATATTTTTCCTGTGGATTAAATTTACCATTAAAAAATTCATAATGGTATCATATGGGTAAATGTATAGAAATTTATCCAGCATTTGAATTTGTTTTTAAAAAAATTGCTCTTAAAGACCTCAAAGGACTTTAAGGTTTTTTTCCTAGAATGATACAACACTAACTCCTATTTTAACAACACTGACACACTGCTCCTTAAATGCTTCAATACACTACTTTGAGATTCCTACATTTATCTTGTAAAAGGCATCACGGATTTATACAAATACATATTAAGTATGATAGATTGATTACCTTAGAATTCATAGTTTGTCTATAATGGAACACAGCTGTTAGCACTTGCCCAGTAATTGTCTGGTTACGTTAACTGAATATAAGACTTTCCCTATTCCATATGACTAAACTTTGTTTTTAAGCCAAATGTCTGAGCAGGATATTGAAGAAATCTCTGTCCTAAGAAGTCTTTGATATCTCATGTTCTAAATGTTTTAAAGAGCATTAAAAATTATACAAAATTCTGTCCAATTAATTAAATAAAACTGACTTGCATTTTCCTTTTTATATATAAACCTCATATCACATAGTGATCAATAGATCTTTTTGAAATAAGCCATCTAATTTTTCTTCCAGTTGTATATTTAAGCCAGTCATGGGACATCACATTTCTTTAATTTCAGGTGCCCCAACTCTCCCTGACAGCCTACGCCTCTATTTTCACTTGTGTTTTCCTTGTAAAACTTTATTTGTTGATAATTTGTTTATGTTCTTCTGGGATTTACATTGTTTGGTGGGTTTTGTTTTTACGGTGTTTCTATTTTTATTGTTAGTCCAAAATGCGAGCCTTTTTTTTTTTGAACAGTGAATCTTTATATTTGACTTTTTAAAAGAAGATTATAATCTACATAAAACCTTTTCTAAACATTTAGTTCTGTTGATAATTTTTTACATCTATGTAACTATCAGGCACAACAAAGTACTGATTCTCAAAGGTTTGCATACATTTAAAATCCGTGAGAGAGCTTATTAAGATACAGATTGCTGGTCCCACCTTCTGAATTCCTGTTTCTATTTCAGTAGATCTGTGTGGGACCCAAGAATTTGCATGTTCATCAGGTTCCCAGGTAGTACTTACACTGCTGGTCTGGACCACTATTCAAGGGTCACTGAGTAGAGAGCCCTTTATTTATAGGCAGCACATTCCTTCATTCTCTTTTCCAGTAAATCCAACACTCCGCACACCCACCATCTAACCACTTCCTTATTTCTCCCACTAAAGTTTAGTTTTGTCTGTCCTTAGACTAATATAAGAGGAATGATTACTTTGTGTCTCATTCACTCAATATGAGTCCTTGAATTGTTTTAAGAAGTTCAAACTATTCCATTAGGCATTGTTATATATATGTGTGGTCTTCAAACATTTTGAATTTTTGATTACTGTATTTTATCTTTCATTAACTGCTCATCTTTTATATTATGTGTATTTGATATGTTAAATTTTATTTTGATTTATTCTTTGCTATACTTACTTTATTTGTTATATTTTTGTGTCATTTAGTTAGACTTATTTTTACTTTCCTTTCTATTTTAATCTTTCTCTGATAAAATGGAAACCATTGAATTTTACAAATGAATTTAAGTCATTTTTATTTGTGATTGTAAATGATATACTTGGTCTTCTGACATTATGGTATTTTAGTTTCCATAGTTTGTCATTATTTCATTGCCATTTTATTGCTCGTTTTTATGATCTTATAAGCAACTTTGTTTCATTTAGCTTTATTTTTGTGTTCCTCTGTTACCTGGATATAAATAATTTACTTTTAATGCTATAAATGTCTACTTTTGAAACGACATTAAACATTTTTTCAATATAAGTGATTCTATATTTTCTTTAATTTTTTAATGTTTATTTATTTTTGAGAGAGAGACAGAGTACGAACAGTGGAGGGGCAGAGGGAGAGGGAGACACAGAATCCAAAGCAGGCTCCAGGCTCTGAGCTGTCAGTACAGAGCCCGACGCAGGGCTCGAACTCAAGAACTGCAAGATCATGACCTGAGCTGGAGTCGGACGCTTAACCGACTGAGCCACACAGGTGCCCCTCAACATAAGTGATTCTAAATACCAAACTCAATAAATAATTGACACATTCTTATTCTCCTATATGTAATATCTCGGATAACATGCTACCTGACCAGGCTTTGTGGCTGCCCTTTGCTCTAGGTAAAGAAAGTATGCTTTAACAAGTTAGCAAACACCTAGTGAAATTTCCTTGTTTCTGGTCATGCTGGTCTATAAAAGTCTTTGTCCTCATGAAGCTCTTCAGAGTTCCTTTCTACCTGTTGATTGGATGCTGCCTGATTCATGATTTGCTGAATAAAGCCTATTTGGTCATTGGGTTGTAGAAAAATTTCTTGTGACATTAGTTAGCTGATTAAGGGAGGTAAGTGACTTGGAGGGTAAGGTCTTTTAAGTTCATCATCATGGTTTTATTATTTGTCTCTTTTTTCTTAATTTAAAAAGATTAGCTGTGTTTTTAGTGTGACTAAATATTCTGTAGCATCTATTCTGATAATGTTGGCTTTTGTTCCTCTAGCTATTCAAATTTTAGTTTCTTTCTAGTTTTTACCTTAACTCACATAATTTCCTCTTCATCTCACTATTGTAGTCTTTGTATCTCACACTATTAACTTTTAATTTTATTCTTTTCTTTTATTAAGGATATTTATAAATAGCTGCATCAGAGATTGCAACCACAATGGCATTTTAAATGGAAATATATCTGCTTTTGAGTGAACTTATAATTTCTTAAAAATAAAATTCAGTATTATCACTCTTTTGTGTACATCGACTGCTATGCTTAAATTTATGGATCTAAATCTTCATATGCATTTATTATGTGATTTTAATTGTTTATATAATGAATTCATAGTATAGTTACATATTATAACCTAGTATTTTTAAATTTCCCATGTGATTGAGTATTCTTCAATATATTACATGTACCAGAATTTAATTTATTGTTATTTAGATGGGATCCAATACTTTATTATTATTGATTTGCTACGATATTTTATCATACGGTTATATTTTTGTTTAGGTCTCTAATTTCTTTTCTTTTTTAGGAAATAGAAAGCAAATTATTTGATTCTAGAGGATACACATATTAATTGTCTTCCTGAAGAGTTATTTATTCTCAAGAGCAGTAGACATTAGAAAACTACACACACACACACACACACACACACACAACACACACACACACACTCTTTTTTTTCAATGTTGCCAATTGGTGATCGACTCAATGTCTTCTCATAGAGTTCTTCAGCTTTGTAATAGGAAAATTGAAAGCAATAATTCAGAATTAGGGATTTGCTTTGGTGGATGTGGCCATTGACTATAAACAATGACTCTGATACTGCTGAGCCTTTCAAAATTACTGGTAAAGAGGCCTTGGTTGGCGTGAAGAAAACTAGAATTTTTCCACCTGAGTTTCAATAAATTGGATTGATCTGAAGTTAAAACAAACATAAATTTTCAAATGCCATTATGCAAATCTGAGTAATTTTTAATTCAGTTTCATTCTCAAAGCATATGATATGAATTTAAATTGTTACTTGAAATAAATTTATTTCAAGGAAATATTTTCACAGGCCAAATTCTTAAATTCATTCTCTATGTGAGTGTGGTAGACAGAATAATGCTCCCCGCACCCAAAGATGTCCAGACCATGTGATTATGTTACCTTACATGTCAAAAGGAACCTTTCAGATGTGGTTAAGATGAAGGTCCCTGAAATGAGATTAACCTGGGCTCTCCAATCTAATCATTCTTTAAAAGTAGAAGAGAAATGCAAAAGATTAGGTCTGAGAGATGCAAAGTGAGGAAGGTCTGACTAGCAGTTGTTGGCTTTGAAGGTGGAGGAAGGAAGCCATGAGCCAAGAGATGGGGTTGTCTCCGGTGACCGGGTGGCCATCACTAACAGCCAAGCACAAACCCAGACGCCCTAACCTTATAACCTCAAAGAAACAGATTCTTTTTGCCTCCATAAAAAATGCTGTCAGACTTCTTATCTACAGAACTAGAAGACAGTAAATTTGTGTTGTTTTAAGACTTGAGAGTTATGGTAATTTATTATATCAGCAATAAAAAACTATTAAAATTAGAGATAAGAAGCTTCATAATGGGCAAGAATCCTGTTTCCATCTTTTTCACCGCTGTGAATCAGTGACCAGCAAAATGCCCTGGAATGTTGCCAGTAATTAGTAAATATCTATTGATTTAAATAATTAATTAATCAAGCCCCGTACATTGTTTTCATTATTTTGGCTTTTCTTAGTGGGGGAAATGGTCTCACTAGAGTTTAGAAGAGGAACATAAAACACTGATTAAATTCTGATTTGTAACTAGCTTAAAAATTTGAGCAAAACCCTGGCAAAAGAATAATACTTTATGTGATTAGCTAAATACAGCTTTGTATGAATGGGGAGGATGGATCCTTCCAATGTAATGCTTGATCTCATTTTATTTGATTAGGCAAATTATGGAGCGACAGTATGAAATACATTGCTGTACTAATGCTGCCTCCAAAATATGAATCTCGTTATAGCTGTGGCCTTGAGGCCTTTTAACGTTGAATGGGAACAAAGAAGTTTTCCAAGTTCAAAAGAATGTTCACACACACACACACACACACACACACACACATTATACTCTTTTGCATAGGAAAGCTTAACTCTTGGGCTACAATAAAAAGTAAAGGAAATGGCACATCTGTCAGTTTTTAAACATGATAAAAGTAATCAAACAAGATGAATGTTGCAGCAATTCCAAAACCTGAGTATTTAGGGGCGGAGGTTCAACGGAGCCTTGCTGTTGCTCGCGGTGGGTGAGGGTGAGGCATGGTGGTGACTAGTCCAGCCTTGCAACCTCTAGTGAAGTCTCCTGGCTGCTAGTTCAGGGTGGGCCCTCAACTCACTGCCACTTGTTTCCACTGGATGGAAGCCGGAATCCAGCAGGAGAATAGGAACTCACTGCCTGCTTCTGTGATAGAGGCGTGAGGGCTTGGAATAGCAACTTCCCACTCGGCTCCACTGTAAACACCAGGGTTGGGTGAGGGTGGCATGTTTCTCTTGCTGTTTGGTTGGATTTGACCAAGGATTGCCAGAAAGACTTCCTGTTGGTAGGCCACCTTTCCCTTACCCTTTGGCTGGCTGCAAGAGGTTTCCTTGGTGCTTTCTATGTCCTGTTGGGGATTCCCAGCTGGAAGTCTTGGGGGCAGCCTTTCTGGGGGAATGCAGTAAGAAAACCCAGGGACCTGCATGTTGTTCCTCAAGTTCTATGGCCTCTGCCTTCTTTCCACCTTTCACAGACTTCCTATGTTTTTGTGGTGTTATGTGCAAGAATTTTGGGTTGCAATAAGGAGGACACGGGAGGCACTGGGGATACTCAGTCATGGAGGAACTGGAAGTCTGAATAATCAGTCTCTGACTCATTAACAAATATTCATTGAGAGACTAGTATGCACCAGGCACTCGGCTGTTGTGTTATACTCACGTTGCTAAATGAAGAGGACTGAAGCAAGGAGGGAAGGAAGGAAACACTACAAACCCTAACAGTCTCGGCGACAACTTCCCTGTCTGCCCTAATGACTCGGCCTAGGTTATCCCCCTCCCATTACATGCCCCAAGAGCACTTTATATTTCCCCTTTACAGACCTCATGACCTTGGTATTGTCTTGTTCAATGTCTGTCCTCAGTTGCCAATTAGATTGCCGAGACCAGTTTGGCTTTCTCACTGCAGTATCCCATCGCCCAGTACACAGACTGGCACTAGGCAGGCATCACCAGTATTCATTAGGTGAGCTAAGTGTGTGAATCCAAGGCCGTTTCCTCTCTGCCTGGCTTTGCTCTTATCTTTGCTTTCCATGCCTTATAAAATGGCTGTGTTGAGGTCTCACTTTGTTGGTCAGTTTTGGCAACAGAACCAACTCCCTGAATTTAGGTATGGTTCACATTAATCTGGGGGTGTTCACCTTCCCTGGCTGCTAAGTACAACTAACCTCTTCTACCCCCAGGACTCCACCCCAGACACATCATGCCGCCATTTTCCAGGAGCTATGGGAAAATTAGGGTGCTGAGGGATTGTGGTGCCTGGCTTTGTCCTTCACAACAATGTGCTTCACCTGCTTCGTGTAGGTCAGTTGGTAAAATGGAGGGGAAACATTGATGTCAAATGGAATATACCTGGAAGAGTTAATCATCGCGAGGTAAAAATGCAAACTATAAATCTAGTTCAGTTTTCCATGGTGAAGGGTCACGTCACCATATGATCCTTGGAAATTAAAACCAAGACTGAATTAATTATCCTTTCACTGTCTTGGGTTTTCTTTCCTTTCTTGTTCAACATTAACTGCCTCTGAAATTATGTTAAAGCAATGATCTCTATCATAATGTCCTTCAGCTGGCCCTGAAAACAATTTCCTACAGAAACCTTTATTTTTCCTAGGAATCATGTCAACCTTCTTAACCTCATCAGTTTTATGGTATTTTGTTTTGTTTTGTTTACCCTTAGGGGATATTAAATTTTTATGTGGCTTAACTTATCTGTGAGTTAGACCAAAGTAATGTTTTAAAGTACATTAAATGATTTAAAAGTATTTTGCTTCCTCAGGAAGGCTGTTAATATACATGGAAAATTGTGTGGCAGCAAAATGAGATACTCTCAGCGGTTCAGAGTTTATCTAGGGCTGCCCATATAAAGCAGGCCTCATTTAGCATTAAATCTCATTTTATGTGATCAGGGTTTATTTTTAAATGGGCCACTCAGGATTCATGCTGCAAGACTTTTTACTGAGCATCACGGGAAGGCCATTTTTTTCCACCTGGACCCTTACACCACAATTTCACACTCAATTTGCATAGGTTTTCACCAAGTTTGCACTGTATACATAGTATGCAGCCAATACATATTTATTAAATAAAAACAATGAAAAATACATGTGGAAGTAATTGGGAACATTATAAAAGGATATATGAATGCAAGTTATTAGTGTTAAATGATTTGCCTGGTTTTCTTTGAACATGCTAAGAAATCATTGTTTTCAGATGTCAGAATGCTTATGTCAATAGTCAGGGTTATCGTTAGGGCTGTGAAACACATGAAAGTTCGTAGTTTGGGCCATTTATAGCATTTTCAAACACAAATATGTTTCCTGGAAAGGAGCGTGTGTGTGTGTGTGTGTGTGTGTGTGTGTGTGTGTGTGTGTAGCTATATAAAGTAAAAAATATGAGAGATGTAAATGCTATTCCTATTGCATGTAGGGAACCTAATAATTTCTTCCTAAGAACTCAAGATTCATTGGTACATGATATAATATTTTAGGGGATATCTGGAGAAACTGATCCCTTTTATTTCTATCATTTCAGAGTTTATCAATTTGATGGATGTCTTGTTCAAGATTGCTTCTTGAACAATGTTTGAAATAAGTGTTAGTTTTATTGACTCTAAGATCACTCTCCTTTCTACTATATATATGTATATATGATATATATATCTTATTAAGATATATATCTTACTATATATGTATATATAATATACATATTATTATTATATTATTCTAGGAATAGGTGGGGACAACTTACTATTTAAGATGTCTATAATATTACCTTAAACCCATTCATCAGTTTGAATGGCCAATTCTCAATATTTTTGCACATTTTCAGAGAGGCTCATTTTTATATTAATCTTATGGGTCATTTTACCATGCCTTGACAGCTTTTCCTGAACTCAAGCAACTTCCTTAAATAACACCAACACGGAGTTAGCAGACAAGTGAAATTTTGAGGCGGTAGGGCTTACATCGCAGGAATGCATGTCATTGAAAACGGAGTACCAGGCATTTCCATTCTTAAAAACACAAACATCTCCTGTCATTTCCTCAATTTATGTTCTAACCTCCTACAATGTTCCTCAGCCCTTTTCTCTCTCTCTCTTCTTTTTTCTCCATTTTATTTTCCTTCTATTTCAGGGGAGGGGGAAATGCCTCCAAGAATTGTTTTATACAGAGAAATTCAGGCTCGTGCAGCCGCCGTTGCAGAACTCAGATCAGAGATTCACTTCACGTGGGAGAACTGAGCTGAGGCTTTGAAGGGACGACTTACAAGAGCCCCTCCTCACTGAGTTAAGTTCTTAGACAAAGGCTGTCATGCTTTCATTCGCTACAAAGAGGAGAGCAAAGGCAGTTTATTATTCCAGTTACCCAAGTGCATAGGCAACTGGAGTATGAGATATTTTTAACTCCTCGTACTGCTTTGAATAATAGCAACTTGAAATGCAGTTCCCCTCTATGAATCGCTGTTCTTCGGAAAACATATACATGAACTTATACTTACACAACATTTTAAAGAGAAGATCTTTCAGCACTTCACACACATCTCCCTCCTTCCAGTTTTGCCTCCTAATGCTTACTCTCCACCTAGGAGTTAGAATCATTTTTTCCCATGTATAAAGCAGAACGTATCACTCTGCCGCTCAACTCCTCCAATAGCTGGCTTTCTATCATGGTGAGAGTATCGTCTTCTCTCTTTCTAGGGCCTTGGGAGACTGCTTACACCCTCTGCTTTCAGCCACCTCATCTTCTTCTCCTATCACAGACTTTCTCTCTCTCAACCCCCTGCCCTTCTCTATCCAACTTCTTGTTCTTACCAAGCTCTTTTTGGCTCAGCACCTGAGAATGTGCTCTTCCCTCTATCTGGAATTCTCACACCATCCGAGAAACCTTCCCTGACCACCTCAACTGTAAATCCTTTTCTACTCAGTTTTTATCTCATCCTGCTTTATTTTCTTCACAGCACACATGGCATGTATCATATCTTTGACACTTTAGGAGACCATCCCTGGAAGTCCTGTTGTTTATTTTCTAGTTCCCCTCTTGAATGTAAAATCCACAAAACCAGAGATCTTATTCCTTTTCACTACTATTTCCCCAGACCTTTTAAAATAAAGTATGACATATCATTAAAATGGGACTCTTTTGTCTCAGGTGTAGCAGAAGCCTCAAGAGTCAAGGATAATTTAATAGGAGTGACATCTGAATGTGCATTACACTAGGTCTTCTGGGCAGGACATTCTGATTGTGGAACTGGTTGTAGTAGCATTCACAGGTCACCGCTAGCTACTGTGAGGGTAAGGCTGAAGAATTTACGATGACAACAAGAGACTCAGAGTGACGCCAGACCCCAGTGATGTAGCCACAAGGGGCGAAAAGTCCCACAGAGATGGCATGTGTGGGGGGGAGGTGGTACCATGGGCCAAATTATTCAAAATAGTAGTACTCTTTTTGAATCTTTAAAAGTAGCAGAAAAAAAATACAAGTGTGAAGCAAGAATGACTAGTTCTAACTTTAAACACATGGCATCTGTTTAAAACTGAGGGGTATGTTTTAATTGAGGCAGTAGAAACTAAATGCTCCCATAATTCAAGGGGGTATAAGAAGCTCAGAAATATAATATCCAGACAGTGCACAGTGATGTGAGAGTTTAGGAGAGATGTTGAGTTATTTGTGACACACCCTTTCCTTGATAGCCTATTCTCTAATCTATGCCTCAAAATGTCAACCTGATAATGTTGCTTTCCTGCTTTGGACCTTCAATGCTTGTCCAGTCACTTTTCAACCTGAAGATACAGTAAAAACAGTGAACGTGGCCCTATACATTCTGATCCTTCCTCAACCACCCTGCACCTTCTTTTCCCACTCTTCTTAGCGCTTTATGTTGTAATTCATATCTTTTGGTCCTCGGGTAGCCTAAATTCCTATTAATTCTAGGGCATGCTTTTCCACTGTCTGTAACGTTCTTCTTTCCTTCTCCCTTACTGTCCTTCTCCTTCCAAGTTATTGCTTCTTCCAGTTTTTCACTAAAACCCTCAAGGCAGTTAAATCTTCACTATTTGCAACCATAGCGCTCACACCTTTAAACTGCTCATCCCACTTGTTACCTCTTCACTTAAGCTATTTTCTTCTCCAGTAGGTTAGCTCAGCTTACTCATTATACCACTTCCCTAATGATCCACATATTGCCTAGCCCTCAGTAGGCATCCATTAGTCTTTTGTTGAACTTTCTGTTGTGGAGTGTATGCTCTGGAGTGACATCATACATGGGAACAAACAATATGATTAAGACTTCATTTTAGGGGTGCCTGGATGGCTCAGTCGGTTAAGCATCTGACTTTTGATTTAGGCTCAGGTTATGAGCCTAAATCTCTCACTATTGGAAGATCGAGTTCCATGTTGGGCTCAGTGAAGCCTGCTTGGGATTCTCTCTCTGTACCCCTGCTCAAGCATGTGCACTCTCTCAAAATAAATAAACTTTTTTTAAAAAGACTACATTTTATACATATACATACATACATATTATATATATGTGTGTGTATATATATATATATATATATAAAATGTATGAGAGGAAAGAATGANATGCCACATGATTTGGGACAAAATAGTCAGTACAAACATTTAAGAAATGTTTTTCAAGTTCCTTTTTATATGTGTACTTTCTGATGTTAGCAACATCCACTTATTTTTGTCCTTTGTCTCTAGTGATATTTTAATACCTTCTAACTAGATTTTCAGTAGGATAGCGTAAAGTATCACAGGGACTAAATCTAGGTTAACTTCTGGGCTTGTGCAGATAGGCCAGGTAAATTCTCCAGAGGCAACAAAAAACTGCCCATATGCTTCTCAGCCTTGTGTGAGGGTTATCATCTGGCAAAAAATCTTCCAAGAATGTATCCCTTGGCATTTTTCCTTTTCTGAGAAAAATTTCAAGTAAAATATAAAGCAGTAGAATGGGGACAAATGGAATTCCTCCAAAAACAAAATCACTTGTGTGATGACAAGATCTAAAGAATATGGGCAGGCAAGGATTTAATGGACACAGTTGAACTCAACTGGTGTATTTTCTTAGGGTATCACAGACAAGGAAAGTATTTAATGAAAGGTAAATCATACTAATCTCGGTAGTAAGCTGAATAATCTCCCCACAAGATGTTTATGTCCTAATCCCCAGAACCTGTGACCGTTACCATACATGGCAAAAGGAACTCTCAGATGTGATTATGCTAAGGATTTTGAGGAAGGAAATCAGAAAAACAAAAGGTGATGTGATGACCGTAGCTGAGGCTGGAATGATGCATTTTGAAAACGGTAGAAGGGGACACAAGCCAAGGGTTACACGTGGCCACTAGAAGCTGAAAATGACTAGGAAACAAACTCTCCTCTCAGAGCCTCCAGAAGAATTGAATCCTGTTGAAACCTTAACTTTTTAGCTGATTGAAACTGATTTTGGACTTCTGACCTCCAGACCTGTAAGAAAATAAGTCTGTGTTTTAAGCTATTATTTGTGATAATTTGTGACAGAAGTAATACAAAAGTAATATGAGCCCTGTCTTTCCAATTTAATTGATATAAAATTTTTTTTCCAAGTTGGAAATTATAGACATATGCATAATGACCATAATGATAATTTTGGACTGATTTTGGAAGAGTTGAGGGGAATCATTTTTAAAGTATAGTAATCCCTTCCATTTTATACACAATTAGTAAAAATAATTTGATGAGTATGCTAGTTTTACTCTACCAGTTCAATAGATTTAATAATTCTAAAACCACTTACATATTGGTCTTTATCATTTGAATTGAATTTTTAAAATCACTGATATAAACATATCATTTCAATGCTTTCTGGATGGTTGTAGGAATACAGAGATACTGAACATTAATGCCACTGTGATTTTCTTTTGTGTTTAGTGTTGTGCCATATTATTCTAATCATACCAATGTCTTTTAAAATGAGATAAAACATTCTGAATATTTACCAATATACTCTTTGATACCCTTTTGAAAAATATGTTTAGGGGTACCTGGGTGGCTCTGTCGGTTAAGCGTTCCACTTTGGCTCAGGTCACGATCTTGCTGTTCCAGAGTTTGAGCCCCACGTCAGGCTCTGTGCTGACAGCTCAGAACCTGGAGCCTGCTTCAGATTCCGTGTCTCCCTCTCTTTCTCTGCCCCTCCTCTCAAAAATAAATAAACATTAAAAACTTAAAATATATAATATATATTATATGTATATATATAAAATCTTTTCAAGCCTTCTAAAATATTCAGCTCTTCATGAAGAATTCCATGAAATTAATTACAAAAGTCATGGAGCTTTCTTTCATTTTTTTTTAACATTAAGAATTTGTTGAAGATATTTTACACTTGAACATATTGTTTAAAATATAATCTTTCTCCCCATGTGACAGCCTCACACAAACAAAGTATTTAAAGAAGATGAAGGTCTGTCATTGCTCTATTTAATTAACAGAGACTTTTTGGATTATAGGATGTTAAAAAAAGAACTCAAAAGAAGATAGTCATCTCATTTCACATCAGAATTTCAGCTGGTAAAATTTCTATTTACAGGTGTCATCTGCTAGAACTAGTCAATCTTATTTTATATTGTGAGTTCTTCTTTCCCCGGCTACTTACACAAATCAGATGGTGAAGTGCAAAAGCATGGCTAGAGGTTTACATTTGCTTCTAATTTAGCATATGATGTAACAATTTCCTTTTTCTATCATCTATGATTTTGGAAGCTCTCAGTTCCTTTGTTTTGCATCTAAACTGTTTAATCGCCTTGCCTTTTAGTGCATGAAGGCAATGCATATCTTTTGGATAGTATACATTCTAGAAAATTAACTCTTGATGTTTCTGACCAAATTGAGACTTACTTAAATGTACATCTTAACAACTTTTATAACTAACTTTGGATTGTCCACTGACATTGACAATCTTGCCAATATAATTCATCTAAAACATAAATAACTTTACAGTGATTAGGAGACAATGTTAAGCATCCATTTTCTTTTAATTCTTACTTCCAAAGTTTTCTTCTACAATAAAACAATGGTAATTTTGTGGAGATTTAGCAATTCTAGAATACTGCATATCCTGAGTAGTATTCAAATGACTCAGTAAAATGTCTTCCATTGAATACTTCCTATGGGGAACATAAGCACAGTTACTGTCAATTAAGATTGTTTTCCAATTTTGACTAAGGAAAAGAAAAGTTTAACTTTTCTTAACTTCAGTTAACTTAAAGAATAATTTAATTTCTGCAGCATACACAGTACCTCATTAAAATTAGTAGCATAAATATATTGTAATAATTTCTGTACATCTTCATATATGACTTTGGGGCACGTGCTATGACTGCAAAGTCAGAGTGAAAAACACAAATAGACTTCCCATTCTTTTACTCATCGTTTCAGAGATTTCATCAGATATAAATTTTATTATCAGTTGCCTCTTTGACAAATTTTAGTTGTAAGAAATTAACTGAGAAATTACTCTATTATGGCTAATTATAAAATTATGTACTATGGTTCAATGTCTTTTTGGTACCTAAATGGAAGTTTACAGGGCTAATATTGTGGTGCCCTCCAAATGACGCAAGTCATTAAAAATATGAAATACATAAGTACTAAAACCTCCAATATGACTGTATTCACAGAAATGCTGTCAGAGCTGGAAGGGACTTGAGATATCACCAGTCCATCTCTAGTCTATGGTTGAGAAGCTGATCAGTTTAATTTCAGCAAGCTACCTGTGGCTAGCTCTAGGAGCTAGGATATCCATCACCCGATTCCTATGGGAAGACTGTGTAGCACATCACACTGACTTCCGCTCTCTTTCTTACACACACACACACACACACACACACACACACACACTACCTTGATATAGTTCTTGTAAAGTAATCTGAACAGTTTAATATAAATTTGCATGTTCTACTGTGTACTTTTTAATCAACATTTTCTTTTGGCAGAAAAGCACAAAAATAAAGTACATTTAAAAAAAAAACAGGGGCGCCTGGGTGGCTCAGTAGGTTGAGCATCCGACTTAGGCTCAGGTCATGATCTCACGGTTCATGGGTTCGAGGCCCGCGTCGCGCTCTGTGCTGACAGCTAGCTCAGAGCCTGGAACCTGTTTCGGATTCTGTGTCTCCCTCTCTCTCCGACTCTCCCCTGCTCATGCTGTCTCTCTCTCTCTCTCAGAAATAAGTAAAACATTAAAAATAAAAATAAAAAACGGCACAGGGCTTGCTGCATTATGTTTTCAATTGTTTTTCATTTGACCAATTTGACTGACTTTGATCTTAGAAACTGTAGTAATATACCAAAATTAAAGTGTTTTCAGAAATCTGCCACAGAAATTCACTAAGCAAAGACTTAATCTAACCCCATGACTAGAATACACGGCTGCACTCATTTCATCACCTACAGACAACCTTCTCCAGCCTCGCCTGCCCATTTCTTTCTTTAAACATATGACAGGTGTGCCAGTTTTCTGATTCTACATTTTATAGTTCCTTTCATATTAAAATAAAGAATGGATATATTTCTCTCCTGAATTATATACCCACCAAATTTTTTTTCGTAATAAAACAATAATAAACTTCCTAAAGTAATGTGATGCCATCTAGAACTAGAAGTTAACCACAGGTTTTGCCACAGATAAGGAAGTTACAGTGCTTTACAGCACTTGTAAATGTGGCCTAATCATATTTTGCTCTCTTAAAATTCAAAAATAATATATGTGAAATGATCAATCAAAATGTTTTAGACACCTTTTGGCCATAATACAGACAGTGTTTTAACTTTAAAGATAAACCAAAAAATTGCCTCTGAGCAGTAAACAGTGGTCAGTGATATGTAGATAGTAAAGTTATTAACTGCACAGAGACACCCAGATCTTATATACAGTAAGGATTTATTAGAAAAACAGATATTGAATAATTTATGATTTTAAATGGTTCAAATAAAGTTCAGGAGGAATATAAGCAAATCATTTCTCAAACAATCTGAAATATAGGAGGTTTAAACCTTCTATATTTTTGTCAAAATAAGAATTATCTATAGATGGCATGTGCTGTGCCCTACTTAATGGAGGGTCTCAAATTTGACTCTGCATCTCATTGGGAAGGAAATATAAATTTTTAAAATAGAATTAACTTGGGGAAAGGCATCAGTGCTGTAACTCTTAGCACCAAATGTTTTTTCTTGGAGCACCAAATGCTTTAAGGAAAACATTCCAAGTATCAAAGTTTTCAGATAGATAAATATTTATGGATCAAATCCATAAAGAACAGACATTGTTATGAAATATATATAGATGCCTTCAAAACTTTCTTTCCAGGCGGAATAGACACATAAGTTAGGAGTCATTTCCCACTTAATTGTTGTTGCAACCTTATGCAACACAAATGGATTACGGATAAAGACGTACTCATTTAGACACAGAAAGTAGATCTTGACTGACATTATGTCCAGAAAATTAAACAGGACCAATTCCTCTCTATAAAATATACACAATGTTATTAAACTTATAGAAGTGGTTTTATTCTAACCTTTTACTTTCCTGACTAAAAAGTATAGAGGTTTTTGATTTAGTTCTTTGGTGAGAAAAGAGTACTTTTTCAAGGCAAATTCTTCTATTTGCTAGATAGCAAAATGAGAGAAAATAGCATAGATCTGGTTCATATCATTAAGTGCAATGAAATTCCACCTGTCTTTGAGCTTTATGAATGGTACTCTTTTAGTCTACATATAGGCCATTGCTTCTCCCTCTTCACAGAGAGCTCTTCATAGTGGTATTAGAACTGGAAACCCATTTACGTTACAACCTACAGAAAGCTATTTAGCCCTTTAAGGACAGAGGTCTACTCACATTGCTCATGTAGCAAAATACTAATGCAATACAAATGCATTATGTGAGCCATACGATAGTAGACACATTCCAAGTAACTACTGAAGAAACAGCCTTGGCTTCTGTACTATCTTTGGTGTTCTTAAATGCCATTTACGGGTAAGCAAGGATCAGAAATGAAGTGCCAGTTTGAGAAAACAGCAAGAAGGGCCATCCCAGATGAAAATGTAGAACAAAGGTCTACAAGAACTCATTGGGCATATTGGCTTCCAAGTTACACTTGCACCCATGGATAATCACTGCCAATAGTATCATTTGTCAACGTAAGCGACATTTTGGAACTGAACAGAATTCTGTCCGGAAACTAACCAGGACAATAATATATTTAACCAAACAAAGCTTGAGTTTATGTGGGCTTAAAGAAAATGGTAGCAGAGGCACAGGTAAAATTTTATTTATGAATATGTAGACACATGACTTTGGATCCAGCCAGCCAGTGACATAAATAAACTTGAGCAAAAGATTCAAGCTAGAGGATATGCACGTATACATATATTTGGGTGTGCATGAGTAAGGCTTCTCGGAGCAGTGCCACAAATCTGGACACCAACCAACAGAATCACTCCCGTCCTTTGAAATTTCCATTAAGAGCACAATGGGGGTAATTATACTGGGATGCTCCAAATCGCTGTTTCCATCTTGTGCACTCACATGCCCGCCAAACATGAAATGTTCACCTTCTCCCTTCCAATGTGATGGTTGTTGAACTTATTTTTAGTGTCATTTGATAAGCCTTTGTGCTCACAGAGAGACATCCCACTGACCCAGCCACTGGTCATTGTCTATACCAGTTCACATCAAAGCAGGCGCGCTTTGTCAGGTTTCGAGTCGAATATCCATTTCGCATCTGAAGTACAGTATCGAAAGTGACTAGATCATTTGAGCTTTTTTCTTCAGCTGCTGCCTTCTTCCTCCCCCACAGTGTTTCCGCTCACGCTAACATAATTTGGCATCGTCGATGTGACACGATGGTGGTTTTTCTAAAAAATTAAAATACATACATTTCGACGGTTTGTGGTAGCCGATCCTCCTGAAAATTTAATTTATAAATTGATGAGAGGAAGTCTTTTTTCCTCTACTGAATCATCACCAAGGTAGAGTGCCCCTCAAAATCCAAGTAATGCGCATACAGTAATAGGTCATTCAATGTCAAAAGGCATAAAAAAGATGAGCAAAATCTTCACAGGCTGCTGCTTGCTGTTGCCTTTAATTATATTAATTAAACTTTGAAATTTTCATGCAAAGAGAGTTGCTGGCTTGTGACGCTGAAGAGCCCTTGGAGGCTTGGAGGAAGGAAAAACCCTGAGCGGAAGCTTTGTGGTTACTGCTTCCTTTAAATTAAAAGCAAAACAAACTCCTGGTATGTTTACAGATATTAATGCTTTATGCACTACTAAACCCTAAACATAGAGAGAGGGTATATCTACCAATCCCAGGGATAAGTTCTCGAAGCACAAGTCCCTTAAACTCCACTCAAGATCTCTGCTTAGAGGCTGTCTTCCTGTGGAATAACGCTCTATTAATTTTCTTCTTTTCCTGGGTGCACAATGAAAGAAAGGTGTCTTCAAAAACTAAAGGGCAAAATCTTGCTTGCTACCAACACCTTGAGGCATCCTGTCTACATTTTGTCATGCGTGTGCACTTTTCAGTGTTAGAATGACAAGATTTTCCAGTCAGAAGGTTCCCGTAAGGCACATTGTGATAGGGGACTTAGGAGGGTTTTGTGATCTGACATAGCTATAAGGCAACGGACTCCTTTATTTGCTTTGCCTGGTGAGAAACTTCATACTCTGCCCGTGGCTAACAATCTTGTGCTGTAAAAACACCAGCGCCATGTTTCCATATAAAACACTCCTCTCTCCATTATGGATCCATCACGGCGAGCTGTTCTGTGGTCCCTATTTTGACATCATCTTCATGCTGTCGTTTCTGCTTTTTCCTCTTCTACACATTCAAACGCACTTTCTTGTATAAACCATAGTGTGTAGATTAACATTAGTCTTTATTTTCAATGTCATGAATCATGAGTTACTACTGGGTTCCATCAACTCTCATGTAGATGGCAGAACAAGTATTTAAAAATGTTTGGTGCAAGCAAAGCAGAAGGCAGAGAAAACATTTCCTGACTGAGAGGAATAAAGCTGTTCTTCCAAAAACTTCTGAAATGCATATTTTTTTTCATGTGGTTGGAAATCAGCAGTGTGAAGATGTATCTTCATACCTTCTTGGTCTTCCTGCTTTCCTTTTACTGAGACGGAACTCGGGAGAAGTTTATGCACCGGCCCTAGAGAAGAAAAAATCACTATTGAAATATGAAAGCAATTATAAAAAGGCATAAGAATACCTAATTTTCCTACCATGATATAATAGACAATTACCCCAAAACGGGTCAATGTTAAGATGAAGTACGAAGTCATTTTTTCTTCCCCTTGGGTCAAAGCAAGGTGGTGGTTCATTCAGAACTTTTCTAGAGCAAGTTCACCTACACAATCGTATGGTAAATTAGAGTGGAAAAAACTCTATGTAAAACAGAACTATGTTATTGCTATTTAAAGTATAGCATTACTATCTTAGCAATAAAAATATCAAAGCCAAACCCTATGTTTCCTTCTATAAGGGATTTAAATGAAAGTATTCCTTTATGCAATCTGGTGCTTTTAAAACTGACATAAAAATGGTGCTTCTAAAATGTATACATGAAGAATGTATTTGAGAAGTAGTAAAAGACTGAGGATAAGAAGGCAGGGAGGAAGGGAAGAGATGCCATCTCTTTCTGTTTGCATTTTATAACAGGCTTTTGCAAAAGCCTTAGTAGAAAACTCATCCTCTGTTGTTGACCATTTCTCTGTGTGCAACTACACACCACCATTGTGTGCTCTTTCCAAATGGTGACTATGTATTTGCATTTCATCTTTTCTTTTCTTTGCCTTTTCTTAGAGACCACCTCTGTGCACATGCGCGAACCAGGGAGGGGCAGAGGGAGAGGGCGAGAGAGCATCTCATACTGGCTCCACGTCCAGGGCAGAGCCCGACTTAGGGCTTGATCTCAAGACCACGAGATCATGACTGAGCAGAAATCAAGTCAGACACTCAACTGACTGAGCCACCCAGGTGCCTCTGCTTTCTACATTTCAGACACTTTGTCATTCCAATTTCTTAGCACTTCAAGGAAGGTTATGAAGACACATTGTTTCCTATGTAATTGTAAATAATCCAAGAATTATTTGAAAACAAAGTTTTAAATTATTGATAATGGGTCTCCTCTTTCCATCTCCTGGGTATGGCCATGGTGATATCCTGTACAACGTAAACCACATCCAGATTTCTCAATAGGCAAAAAGCTAAGCATACTGCTTTCTAGTTTTAGGGAAAGACTGTCATCTCACTGAGATCTTCCTATTTGTCATAATATCTGCTCTATAACTTCAGAGTTTAGAACTTCTCTTTATTTTTCTTTAAATGTGAGCAATAAGTTTGTTTTAAATACCCAATACCTGGTAATATTCAAAAGAAACAACAAATATTGTTGGAGAAGATAGCTTAGAACATAAAAACAGGGGGCGCCTGGGTGGCTTAGTTGGTTAAGCAATCGACTTTCGCTTAGGTCATGATCTCGCGGTTCGTGGGTTTAAGCCCCGCGTCGGGCTCTGTGCTGACTGCCAGCTCAGAGCCTGGAGCCTGTTTCAGTCTGTGTCTCCCTCTCTCTCTGACCCGCCCCTTCTCACGCTCTCTCTCTCTCTCCTAGAAATAAATAAAAATATTTTAAAAAAAAGAACATAAAAACAGGATTTTGGTCCATTTTCCTCTCAAAAATGTCTGCTCCATAAATTTAGAAATTTCGGAAATTAATGAAGAAAGAGAAAAGTATAAAAGCAAACTTATTTCCATTAGCTTTTGCTGAAAAGGCAGAAATTCATCAAAAATGTACATTTTCTAAATAGTTTTGGAGGCAACATCATTACAACCGTCAATTTTATTACCTATTTCACACCTAATGTCTATAAAGAATCGCTGTACAAAGGGGAGTGGGAGAAAAGCAGAGAGAAGACCATCTTAGAATGAGGTTAAAATGCCTTTGTCATAGGTCATGGACTCGGCCTATATTTTTGTATTGTCTAGAACCTTCAAACAAGATCTTTAAAATGAATATTAAGTGAAAAGATGCTCTTCTCCAGATTAAATATGACACCAAAAGCCATGGAAACATTAAAAATGTTATTTTCATTACATATCCCTTTTCCAAACATTTTTGAGGAAAGGTAGAAAAAAATGACGAAACTAATAAATGTTTCGGCAAAGCAATAAACAGTGCTTCCAAGCCACAATAGTGTAACTTTATGTGTAATAAGAAACAGTTCTGAACTATGCATATTAAAACAGCGATGGACTGTTTTTTTAATAAAAATATTATCTTCTGGAGCCTTCTGGATCGTATGCCCTCTATAGTGTCACTGCAGTATCTAACATAGAGCAGCCTTGTAATAAATATTCACTTAGAAACAAATGAATGGATGGATGATGAACATATAAATCAATGAATACATAATAATCAGACCTCAAAAATAGGAAGACAGAATAAATGTAAATTTGAAAGAGAAAACGTGTTACAAAGGAGAAAAATACAGCAGTGGAAAATGAGAGAAGAAAATACAGATATGGTGGAAGAGAGTAGTCCTAAAAAGGGAAAGATACAAATGATAACCAAGAAAAAAGGGAACTATTGGACAGAAAGGAATTTTTATTCAGTACTCCATCAGGGATCATACTCCCAGGGAAATCTGTCGACTACTCACTCTTGGGATCACCATCAACTACGAACTATGCAAAGTTTTCCAGCATTCAATGTTCTTATAGATCACTTTTTACTCATCTCTGGGTTGTACTTATAGGTAACACCCTGGTCGAACCCATCTGAATGCAATTCTACTCATGCATGCTCATGCATGAGCATGACACAAGCCAATGTGAATACATTTTATAATCCACAATCAATGCTTCATTCTTACGATACACAGTTCTAAGAGTTTCCATGAAATGCCTGTTCAACCACTTGTTCAGGTCACAAACAGTGATCTAATTTTTAAAAATGTGTTTATGTGTGTGCACACAAATGCACACACACAGCCTATCTGAAATGCCATGCATGCTGGGATTGAATATATTTAAATAAGAATATAGAAAAGCTCTTCAATTTTTATACTGCATCAATCTTTCTAACCATATGCCTGGTATCTAGGGGCACATATTTCTCTATTAAATCAACAATGTAGAATATTTATACCTCTGGCACTAATGGTGATAACTTTGGAATCCTTTCTCTCCAGATCATTTGGCAAAACTATCTTCAAAAGGCAACTTCTAAGTGAAAAGCCAGCCATGTGTTTCTCTATGTC
Source organism: Crocuta crocuta (assembly GCF_008692635.1). Lineage (NCBI taxonomy): Eukaryota > Metazoa > Chordata > Mammalia > Carnivora > Hyaenidae > Crocuta > Crocuta crocuta. Next base: position 237,644 of record NW_027527972.1, read on the forward strand.
AGGTTTTATACGATAGTCCCTGAAGCCCTGAGTTTTCTATAAGGTGCCTCTGGGGTCACCATGGCTGGCATGGTGCACACGAAGGGGATGGGCTGGCACACTGCAAGCCCCTCCATCCTCATCTGGCTCAAGGAATTCCACTGTCACCTACCTTTTAAGTTGCAATTCATGTCAAGTTTTTGTTTATATTTGTACTAAAAATACATTTTGATAACTGTTATTCAAGATATACATGCTTATGCTAAGGCAGGTCACCGATAAGCTATTTACATATCTGGACGTGGTTCCTTTACTCTTCTTTAGACCTGCTTTCCTAGATCTATGACACCACTGCAGCGTTATTCCCTCATCTTTTGGTCCTATGGAGAGCCCAGATGACTTTTGGTCATATGAAGAGAATTTTGCATTTTGGAAAACTGCTACTGAGAACACAGAGAATAAGGGATTAATTCTTGAAATTAAGAGCCAGCTAGGATAAAGCTTGCCACTTCTGGTTAAGTTTATGTGCTTCCCTTATATTATATAATGGCAACTATATAACTCAGCCTTTCTGTTCGTAACTTGGCTTTCAAAAAACTCAGGCATATGATGTTCTAGAAGCTAGAAGCTAAACCACTATTAGTGTTCATTTTCTAGTATACCTATAGTTTGACTTGGGCCCATAATTCTTTCTTTCTTTTTATTCTGTAGTTTTATGATATATATTTTTTTCTTATGATTTCTTTAGAAGTAGACCCTGTATAATTAAATGTGAACTAACATATATTTCTTTCTTAATTCTCAACTTTCTTACACATAAAGACTCCATATTCAGGTAAATCTTCAAAACCCTCCAAAAAATGAATTACTCAACCTTTATCTTATACCGAAAGATAATATCATGTTTACTTCCCTTCTTTGTTGCTTTTTCTTATTCTGGTGGGACCTAATGAAGTATTCTGCAGAGAGCTGATGTCAAATAATTATTAATTTGAAGTTAATCTTAGTTAACTTAGATAACTAATATGAACCTGAAATTTAAACTTGTAATCATATTAAACCTATAGTATTCTTCATAAAATCCCAAAAGTTCTACGAGAATATCCTAGGTCTAAAGATTGAAAGCTTAACTTTGTGTTCTTTGGCTTCTAAAAAAAATCAACACAATATGATTCTTTATATAAACTTGAAATACATTAACATCTTGATTCATCTATTAGAATAGAACTCTAGGCAGAAGCTTTACTCCATTATTGACTTTCCCTCCACCTAAGAAGGAACAGAAGGTACCAAAGATAAATCATAAATAAAACTCTGGTCATAACAAAGTCTAAATTCACAATTAGGATCTCTCAGCTTTAACATCACTTAAGTGATTTTCAGGCATTTAACAAGTATTTATTAGAGTAAGAAGTTCACTGACATTTCTCCAGAAATCCTTGTTGGCAATAACTTCTCTGGGTCTCATAAGAAGTGGGAAAGGGAAATTGATGCCCCCAAATAAAAGTGCTTGGTGTTGTTACTGCCCTTCAGTTAAGTAAACCAAGAGATGAAAACAAGATAATAGTCGAAACTGACATATTTGCTGTTGGTTACGTATGTAGACCCCAACCTTTTGCGATATTTGAAAACTGATTTCACCCACTCATTTTCACTGTAGCCAGTAAGAGCAGTGTTAGTCAGAGCAACTGTCATGTTTCCAATCTCTTGAGCATTAAAATTCTGCTGGCATTAACGCTTGTGAACTCCTTTACTAGCTATCTGCACAGGATATATTTCACTGCTATAACTGTTATAGTATTATGCTCACCTCATAAATATCCATTGACAAGCTAAAGCATACAACTGCACTTTAGTTGAGACTTTTCAAACACAGATAACTGATTTATTTATATCTTCACTCTTAAATTTACTAAACCTTCGTGCTTTGTGCAACAGTAAATAGTGACTCAAATTTAAAATTGTGTACAAAGTACAAATACATATAGAAACAGACACAAAACAATTCAAGAGGTCCAGAAAATCATTATTGTCAGGAAAGAATGTCAACCTGAGGACACAATAGACTCATTGGGTGGAGATTTTCTGCAGCAACTGAAGGTACAAGACTGAAGAGAAGTCACATACTATCATCTTTCTCTCTTTCCCCTATACGTGTAACAGAGATCTATCTATATATGATATGTATCAAGAGAGCAATTCATATATGTAAACACACAAAATTTTACAATATATACACATATGTGTATGTGTATATATATGAGAGAATCTTTACTATCCTCTGCTCCAACTAAAAGTATATAAATTCCACATACTCTTTTGTAATGGAAACTCAACCTATAAATGTCCCATTTACGGTACAGACCACACACCATACGGATATTCATTAGATGTCATGAAGTGAAGTGCTGAGTTTGCTTGACAAATTTGCTTTCAAATGCTTCCCCCGCCTTTTCTTTCTATTATGGCACCTGCAAAATTATAGTGACTCTACATATACTGTTTAACATTTACTTTGTAAATATTCAGGTCTCTTAATTTTTCTTGATATTCAAGCATATAGTTAAAAGTTAATAAAATATCTAACCCATACTTCACAATAAACAGATATGATATTGACTCTTTAAAGTTATTACTTGATATATATTTATGTAATTTTGATGGTTTTCCAGGAACATTGCTGGCAATATGTTCTTAGGCCTCATGATACATTGTAATGGGAAGTAAATGTCCAGTAGAATTATTTATGTAAAACCAGAATTCCATACATTGTTTCATTTGGACACAAAAGTAGTGTAGGAATGATTTTCCTCTTTCTAATCTCAATTAGGGTACTAATTGTATCTTAGGTCTTAAACTAATGTAAAAAAATAACTACTTAAAAAATATAACTTAAAGCTATAGAAAAACAAAGTATAAGTTCTATACATGCACAGTGTAACATTATGGGCATGTAACAAAAGACTGAAAACTATCCAAATACCCATCAGTAAGAGACAAGATGAATAAACTGTAAGATATAGATAAGATAATAGAATATTATAAATCATATACAGCTGTTAAAAGAGTGGGGGAGATCTCTTTGTACTATTAAAGAATAATGGCCAGAATCTATTAATGGAGGAAAAAAAGCAAGCTGCATATAGTCTATAAATTAGGCTATATTTTATGTTACAAAGAAGAAAAATACACTAGAATTTATATACACTTGTATTTTCAAATGGAAAGAAAAAGCCAATATTTGCTTTGAAAATAAAAGCAGTTGCTGATAGGTGGAAAGGGGACCCAGGGTGAGACCAGGATGAGGAAGTAAAGGAGATCTTTGAACAGATCTTGTTATGTGCTATCAAATGCAATCATAAATATTTCCCATTTGCAAAAAAAATCAATAGAAAAGAAATCCCTAAAAATAAACCTAAAATAGCCTTGACTAAGTACAAGTCAGAACTCTGCCAAAAACTGAAGACATGGCAGGAAAGCTGAGGGAAATCCCTCCATAGTACATGCATGAGGTTTTCCCCAAGAACAAGAGAGTAGTCAACTAAAGATGGGAGAAAGGCAGGAAGAAAGAGAAATATTTCCCTCTCCAAACGGACCTTCCCACAGGGAAAGGAAGCAGATCACTGAAGGTGTGGGGAATGGCAAGAGGGATGAGAAAAATAACCCTGAAGCACCTGGGCCTTAGCAGCCTGCTGAAACTTGAAAACAGGAGAACTGAGAAAAATCCCTTTAAGTTTCATGAGGTTTTCTGAGAGTGCAAAGCATTGGCCAGTCAAAGGCTGTAAGCAGGAATCAATATGGAACGTGGTCTCCCAAGATACAGAAAGTGGCAGAGGGTGTGAGTGAGGGGATGTGATACTGACAGCTGGAGAGCAAAGAAAACTCCTCTGCTAGCCACAAAGCTCACCGGTGGGCTGTAAAACAGAGAGGGAGAGAAAGAGAGCTCTGATGAAAAAAAAATCCCTGATCCTGCCTTCAAAATTTGTTAAGCCAATAGAAAACTAAAAATAACAAAAATGGCAACAAACTGACCCAGCTTAGCTACAGATTAACATTATAATAGAAGAAGTGATATCTATGTTTCTAGAGGTAAATATTATCTAAGTCTCTATTTTTATGTACAATGCCCAGCATAAAATAACAAATTATAGTACACACAAAGAAGTAGGAAAACATGACCCATAATTACTGGAAAACACAGTCAATATAGGGAAATCTGCAGCTAATAGATACAAACTTTAAAATAACTATGATAAAAGTATTAAAATTTCTAATGAGAAAGATAGGTAGCATGCATAAAAATATGGTGAGTTTCAGCAGAAACTGCAAATAAGAATGAAATCGAAAAACTAGAGAGGAAAATGTAATGTTAGAATAATGTTTTTGATTCACGTAAAATAGACAACCTAGCAGAACAAAAGCTTACTAAACTGGAAGGTAGGGGTATAGAAATTGATCAAATTGAAAAACAAAGAAAAAAATAACTAAAGAGAATCTGAGACTTTTGGGGCCATATCTAATGGATTAATGAGTAATTGTTGACCCAGAAGTAGAGGAGAAATAATGGACAAGAAAAACTTTAAAAAATAATGGCAGAGAATGTCCTAGAATTGATGAAAGGCATAAACCTACAGATCAAAGAAATTTAGTGACCCTCAAACAGGATTAAAACACAGAAAACTATATCAGGAAACAAATATTAAAAGTTATGAAAACCAAAGAATATCATAAAAACATACCTCTCTGTCCCTCATCACCCTTCCCAGACATTACATACAAAGAAAACACTAACAAGCAGGACGGCTAACTTTCTATCAGCCACAGTGGATGACACAAGACAATGGAATTCCCCAAAATATGCTAAATGGGGTTGAGGGAAGGTAAATCAACCTAAATTTCCATATCCAGAGAAAATGCCCTTCAAAAATGTAGGCAAAATAAAAACATTTTAAGATAAGCAAAACCTGACATAAATGTATCTATAAGAGACTTCAATGATAACAAGTGCTAAGAGTTCTTGAAACTAAAGTAAAAGACACTAGATGGAAGCCTAGAGTTGCAGGAAGAAATAAAGAAAAACAGAGGAGGAAATATGTGAATAAAGAAGAAATACAAACATAGAAAATAAATGAAATTTCTTTATGACACCCATTGATTACTTAAAGCAAAAATATCCTATTATTGAATTTCTAACATATGTAGAATTACAATACCTGACAACAAAAGCACACAGAGTTAGAGGGGGAAATGGAAATTAGGCCATTGTAATGTTTACATATTGGTCTTAAACTGCTATATTATTTGATAATGAATTGTGAAAAATTCAAAAAGGATATTGTTATCTCTACAGCAACCACAAAGTAACAGCAGAAAAATCTAGTTAAGAGAGAAGATGAAAGGGATTACAAAAAATGGCTATATTAGCACAAAAGAGGGCAGAAAAGGAGAAACAGAATGAAGAATAGATAGAACAAATACAAATCAAATTTGTGGATGTAAGAACTGGAGACTAAAACAAATGAATTGGATGCATAACTACATCCAGAAAATAAGTATTTCAAGTGACTAAAAGAGTATTTTGCCTGTATACCAACTACAGATTATAATCCAAAGATAAACAGAGCAGCAAAGAAAAGTTTTATTTCTAATCCATCTTAATTTTACTAATAGTACTTTATTATTAATTTATAGGTATGCATCTGACAGATTAAAGCAAATAAGTACATCAGTACTGTTAAGGCCAAGATTTTTCATGTAAGGTAAAAGAGGTACAAGTATAAATTTTAAAATATTCAGTAAGAGCTCTTAATGCTAAGCTAAAATTGAAAATATACCAAAATAATTTCATAATATTTTTCAAAACTATTCAATTTTCTAGCTATGTGTACTGAAATGCTTAAAAGCAAGACAGCCCAGTAACAATTAGCACCCCTAATACTCAAAATGTGTTCTCTAGATACCATTACCTACTAAAAACATCTTGGGTTCTTTGGAGTTGAATGGTTTATTCTAGTTTTAAAGCAGAAAATGTAAAAGATGAGTCTAGGACACATTATGCCAAAATAAAATGAATTTATAAAACACTAACATGGGTCATGTTAAAAATATATAATAATCAATACGATGGATCAGCCTTTTACAACCTGCGTTCTCTGATCTATCTTGGCTACCTAATAGTAGAACAATCGATGTGATACATTATAAAGTGCACAGCACCACTTGTGAAGAAGCCATGCCCAAAGAAAAAACTTAATCTGAATCAGAGTAAGGGGGTACACAGTATCAGTATATATCAGTCTGTGTCGGGACCATTGCTGGAGGAGTTGTAATTGTATAAAAAATGTTGAGATAGCGCTAGAGCAGAGATTCAAAGTAAGTCAATGAAACTGTGACTATCTATGGAAGAATAATTCTGTTAGAGAAACCAAGTGCAAAGGCCCTGGTGTAAAAGTACCTCTGGCATATCTATGGACAAGTAAACTAGTGTTGCAGGAGTAGATTGAGCAATAGAGAAAGTGGAAGATGAGGTCAGAGAGGAAGCAGCGATCCTATCACGCAAAGCCTTGTAGGGTAACTGCTATAAATCCTCCCTTTTAAAACCAAAGTTACTAATTATACGAAATTAACATCTGGATCCCCCTCAGCTCTTTTACAGTAGATAGAATTAAGCTGCTAAATGAGTTACTTTTCAAAGTTCTTAAGATTCACATGTAGCGAAATATTCTCCCTCCCTCCCTCCTTCCTCTCCTCTGTCCCTTTCTTACACACACACACACACACACACACACACACACACACACACTCAACAGACCATATCATACTAAAGAACTCAAATACTCACCATTATATCAAATAATGGCTAACTGAAAACTCAATTCATATGTGAATTATGCATTTAGGAAAATGTTTTAAAAATCCAAATGAAAGGTATATTAAATCACTAGTGTTAATCAGGGGAGAAATAGAATAAATTAATTTACGTAGTGTGGAAAAATGCCATGTGAAAATACCAATTTTCACTAGAGTATTTCTAGATTTAAAATTTTACGGTAATATTACAGAGCAAAAAAATTACATGTAATTCATGGATTTTTTCCTAGAAAATTAGGCACTGAAAAAATTTGTCTTTTCAGATTGCTTTTGTCACAGTTAAAAGAAATCCTGAATACTTATACATATTAGCACTGAAAAATATTCATTGAGAGATTTTCCTCATGTATATGACCCTAAGGATGCAATGATGTATCCCTGGATAAGTTAAATTTCTAAGAATTAAATCCTCACTTTGGGACCATAAAACAGTATGTGTTGTCATGCTCAAAAATTAATAACTAAACATATGTTGATGAATTCAGCCTGCTCTTGAGTCATACAGATTTTTATTAGCTCTCTCTACTTAAAAGTATTCACAGTTCTTTGTGTCATTTATCAGACAGCTAAATTCCCAGCTAATTTGAGACTAAGATTTTTCAAAGAAAACCAATTATTAAAAACTTCACTTCAAATTTTTAAATTGATACTGCATGGATAATATCAATTAAAGATGCTTTATAGAAATGTATGGTTTTTAAAGCTTCATTTTGAAGGGCAATTACAGATTACTTTCTAGAAGATTATAAATAAAAACTTTTTATGAAAAATCTGCCTATCACTTCAGCTGGAAAATTAGTTACTCTGATACTGTTTTCTTTCAGCATAGCAAATATTTATGAACTCTTTCCAGGCATTCAGTCTTAAGAGAAGGTATATGTATGCATTCAACAAATATATATAAAAATATATATAATACTTATTGTACTTATTTTTATCAAATTTTGGAAAAACAATTTTATTTTTTTAAGTTTATTTATTTTGAGAGAGCAATAGAGAGAGACAGAGACAGAGACAGAGAGAGAGAGAGAGAGCATGAGAGGGTGATGGGCAGAGAGAAAGAGAGACAGAATCCTAAACAGGCCCTATGCTGTTAGCATGGAACCTGACACGGGGTTTGAACCCACTAACCATGAGATCATGACCTTAGCCAAAACCAAGAGTCAGATAATTAACTGACTGAGCCACCCAGGTGCCCTTGGAAAAACAATTTTAAACAACTGCTGAAGTCATTTTTATATCTACTGAGAAGATATCCAAAACCAAAAAATTAAGTCAGGACTTAATTTTGCGTATTTATTAGAGACCAATATTGAAATGTATGATAGGAAACTATATATGCCTTTCTATAACATTTAAGTAATGTGGATTAAAATTCTTCACATTGTACCTCTACATTCTAGACTGTTAGCGCAGCAGCCAAATGACTACATTTATGACTAAACTTATACTATGGAGAACAAAACTTCAAGAGGCACCTTAAATTGTATATACTAGAATTAGGCTGATATCAGCATGAAATCTATCCCTACTTTTATGTGCAGGCCCCTTTCAAACATAGCCACAGGGATTTATATTGCAAAGATAGATACCACTATGACCCAGATGTCATTTCACTGATCAGTGAGAATAAAATGGTATTTAATGGGAATCACTTGTTCACAGTTTGAAAAGAAACTAAACATGCATTAATTTTGTCCCTTAATCAATATAGGCATTCCTATTCTACATAACGCATCAACTAACTACACTGATTTTAAAAGTAATTGTGGAAATATTAGACCATCTCAGGAGATATAATTAATCCAACATAATTTCCCCAAACAGAAAGAATAAACTTTCAAAGTTTAAACACACACATAAAAGGATAAAGATGCATTCAAATAAGTGAACAAACATATTTATGATAGTGTTTCCAATTACTAACTACTCAACTTGTGTGTAATAAGTTACCTCTGTATTCAAAGGACTGTTTGCCTCTTGGTCCATGGAACTCAAAGAAGATGAAGACATGTATATTGAAGAGTCAAGAAACAAAAAGCGATTGGCTTTATTTAACCTCCATTTGACTGTCTACAGGTAATTACTCAACATAAATCCCTGAACTAGAAGGTAGAGTTTAGGTCTATCTATAAGTATTGGTCTAATGTTTGTGCAAAACATGATAGATGATAGATAAATAGATGAACAGACAGATAGGAAGATATACAGATACACTAATGTGAATATAGATTCAATTTTCAGTTAGTTTAGAAAAACAAATTCTGATATTCCAGACCAAAATGATTCTCTAAACCAAAAATTATATTATTAGCCCAGTATCTTATCCTACTACAAAAAATAGAGACTCTGGATGAGAGCCAAATTTGTTCAGCATTGTAACAGCTCTCCTAATTTATTTTTAACAAAGAAAACTAAGTATTTAAGTTCTATCTTCTTTCCTAGACTACAAGCACCATGTTTTTTCCCCATCACCATTTTGCAAATGTCTAAGACAGTGTTCGCCCCACAGTTTAAGTGCTTAACAATATTTGCTGAGTTAATAACCACTGGGTTTGAAATATTAAATTTAACCTATGCAACTACTATCTCTCTGAAACATGTTACTGACACTGATATCCATATAAATATTGAGATAGTTGAATCTAATAAGACAATGATTAGCAAGCTATAAAATAAAATAGTTACTTGCCTAAACATAAAAATACAAAACAATAAAACTATACTTCAGTTTTTGCTAACTGACTTGTAATTAAGCAGTAGTGGCCATCATACCATGGGCAAAAGTCATCCTGGCTTTTGAGACATAAATATTCAAGCCATCCCAGATGTCCCATTTCCTATATGCCAGGTCAATGGGTAGGCAGAATAGGGAGACGGCTGAGCCACAGGATAGAATTGTTCTAAGCTGGGAAACAAGGAGGCATTAGAGAGAAACTGAACTTTATGTCAATTTTAAATGGAGAGCAGATGGTAGAAAGTGAGGTCTGTTTCATGCTTGAAACCACCAACAGAGAAGATACAGATTAAAGTATATATTCTAAGTCCATTATGATTCTTAGATCTAATCAACACATGTTTTGACAAGCAGAAAGTAGTCATTACGAGCAACCCAACCACATGTAAACATATTATGAAGCAGTGAAACATTAAATCAGTGCCCAGTTAATTAACTGATTTCCTGAGCATTTATTTTCCATTATCCCTTAGCTATTCTCTGTCAAAGAAATCAATATTTAAAGAAATATGATATTTCTCCACACAAGTGGCATACCACTTGCTATCTCTACATGTGTTAAAAAATTCTGGAGACTAAGTTATGCATCAAGGAGGGATTATTCTACATTTGTTACTAACATCATTGAATCTGAAAATAATACAACACAATTTATGCAGATTTTCCAAAACACACATTTTTAAAACACTCTCACCACTGCTGGCATTTGCTGACAAATGTGAAAGTTGAGGATTTAATGCATACTGGGCTCTTCGTCAAAAAGAAAGATTTGGGCTTAAAAAGATTGAGAACATGCTTTAAAAGAATAAATATAACTTGATAAATCAATGTCAACTAATACATCTTTAACCTGCATTGCATTATGGGAGTTATTCTTCCTTTGGTGAGAGGGTATTAGAAAGTATTAATTCTATGGCAGGACTTGAGCAAGGAATGTTCTTCAGAGTCAGGCAACATGAAAGGAAAGGACAAGAAACTGCCTTTTACAATTGCAAAAAATAATAATGTTCATAAAGCTTGCTTTCTTTGAATTCGGCCTCTGGTACACTATTTAAATAGGACAATGAAAATTCACTTTCAAAACGCTGCCGCTTTAAAGCATCTCTTTGACTGAAACAAAAACAAGGTAGTCATGCATCAGTACAATGCCATAATAAAAGCTGTGCCAGGCTGTCATCCTCTAACCTGGCATCCTATCATCACAGATAGAAAGGCTATGTGAGATGACAATGTAATGTGTTGCTTGACTGGCATCCCTGAGAGAAACCCAACTGCAGCAGCACATTTTTAAATCTAAACGTGAAAGATTGGTCATTCTAAATATATATCATTGTATTTTTTCGTCAAAGTCAACACCTATCTTTGGAACTTAGAGAACACTGAATGAATAAAATATTCTTGTATTGGCAAACCCCAAACATGGACAATCGTATCAGCGTTTTTATTCTCTTCTGACAACATCAATGCACCTTGCAAAAGGAAGCCAGAAGTTCATTCTACTTGGTGCTATTAAAAGTCTGTTTTATAGACTTGAATTATATTCAGTTTTTTTCCCCCAAATGATGATGGCATTGAAGCTTTTGATAATGAAGAAAACATATTTTTATGTGGATTTTTGGTACTTCTAGCTGTAAATGTACAATTTAACATACCCTTGAAACAGAGCATATGGAAATAAGAAAAAGAAAATCTGAATTCCAGGCTCAAATATTGGTTCTAAAGCTACTTTAGGTAGTTTCAAATCATGAAGGTTACTGAGACTCAGAACTAACTGAAACATAATCTCTTTACTGTAATCATACTAACCTTCAGGACTTAAAATTTCCACAGTTGATGGTTTATTGTTCAGGTTCTACCAAATTTATTCACAGACTTTTTAAAGGATTATATCAAGAGAATCCTTCTCTTTGTATGACTTGGGGTCATTTTGTACTGAGCAATACTAAAAATAACACTTGTATAAATCAGCCAGTGAATAAATTAATTAACAGCTACCAGTACTATTAGTATAACGACCCTCATCTATCCACTTAACTGCATTATCACAGGAGTGGTGTCCACGAAAAAGTAAGTACTGAGCAACCAAAGTCTGACAAAGAAAATTTAACATCATTCAGCTATTCTCAAGACGAAATTTTTAAAGCAAGCATTTTTCTTTTGTTGCTTTTCACTTTTATGGGAAAAAGACAAATTCTACCGAACAAAATGATCTTAGAAGCTACCTTCCACCAATCGGAGTATTCTTAAACAGTCACTTCAATGTCCTAAGTTATTTACCTTTGGAGAACTGTACATTAAAAATGGATTCAAAGTGATGGCTTTGGAAAACTTTCAAGATGGCCAAGATGTGCTGAATTAATAGTGATTCATATGCATTGAATGAATCGGCCAATATTTGTGAGTGAGAATCTGAATCCAATTTCTGTATGAATTAATAATCCATTTAAGATTTGTATATTCTTGTGCATGTTTTTGAGAAAGTTCAGTTAACCAAAATATTTAACTTACCAAAACACAGCAATCCCAATCACGTCCATGAAAACAGTTTATTGTACCATGTTGTCAATGAGATAGGAAATGTGTCTAACATGATGTCAGAAGTAAGGTTCGAGTTCTAACCCTTATTATTTTATAAACCACATGTCAGCTTCCTATCTTGAAGGTTGTGTTAGCTTATGTGAGTGGAAAGAGAAGTGAGATGGTTGCCATATTGAAGCAAATTAAGAGATAGGATTTTAAGCTGAGAAAGGAAAATGAGAATTTATAAAGATCTGTAAAGACTTGCAAGTGAAAGTAACTATTTTATTTTAAAAATAAATCAATTTCATCAAATGTGGAGACAGCTGAACATAACATGTCTGTAGATATTTTTAAATGAACCAAGAAATCCAACTATGTTTCTTATATGGGAAAGCTGCTATGAGGTTACCATAATTTATCATATAAGTCTTTTATCTTTGTATTCCCATGCCAAGCAAAATGCCTGAGTTGGAAGTACATACTACCTGTTTACAAATGGGAAAAATAAGTAGAAAAGTAAAAACTAAAAAAAAAAACAAAACCTTATCATTATCTCACTTCACATCCATTAAGACAGCTGTTCTCAAAAACATAGGTAAAATAAATAAATAGACAAAAACCAAGTGTTGGAGATGTGGAGAAATTGGAATCCTCACGCATTGCTAGGAGATGTGTAAAATGGCACGCTGTGGAAGACAGTATTGTGATTCCTCAAAAAATTAAACACAGAATTATATGTTCCAGCAATTCCATGGCTGGGAATATACCCCAAACAACTGAAAGCAAGGAACCCCCCCCCAAGAAGGTTTTGTACAGTTCTTATTGCACACCCATGTGGTCAGCAGCATTTTTCACAATAGCCAAAGGAAACAACCCAAAAGTCCATTGACAGATAAATGGATAACTAGAACATGGCATTTGCATACAATGGAATATTACTCAGGCTTAAAAAGAATGAATTTCTGACACATGCTACAATATGGATGAACTCTGGAAACATTATGCTAAGTAAAATAAGGACAAATATTGTATGATTCCACTTTTAGGTGATACCTAAAATAGTCAAATTCACAGAAACAGCAAATGGCTACCAGCAGCTAGGGGAATGGGAGAAGGGGGAGTTATTGTTTAATTGGGATGATGAAAAAGTTCTAGAGATGAACACCGGTGATGGTTACAAAACAATGTCAATGTACTTGATGCTACTGAATTGTGCACAAAAAATGGCTAAAAGTATAAAACTATGTGATACGTATTTTACCGCAATAAATAATTATTATTTATAGGATTTTAAAATCAGCCAAAATAGCATAATTTGTAGAAGTCAGTGATAGGGTGAATTCAAGATATACAAAAATAAAAAATTCCCATATACCAATAATAATTAAGTTAGGAATATTATGGAATATTTATGGTTAAATAAAAACACTTATTAATATACTAAAATATAATATAACAAATTTTACTATAAATTCCTAATACGTGGTTATCTCTGTATATTTAACATGATTACTTTATTTATCACCACTGGTCAATTTATTTTAATGTTATAAAACTAATGATGGCATGTAAAAAAGAAACAATTATTGGTTAATATATATTTTTATAAGACATATAGCCAAGAAAATATCTGACACTTTAAAAATTAACTCAAAATTCTAGTTTAGATATATTTCTGTCCTAACCCAAACAGATGCTAGCAGAAGCAACCAAATCTTAACCATATGTAATAGCAGGGAAATAAGTGATTCAGAGTCGAACACTTAATTATCCTCTTAATTGAGAGTAGGAGGGAAAGGAGCTGCTGGTTTCCCCAGCCTGTGTTCTGTTCCCTGTCATTTGAGCTGGCCCTCGTAGGGAGTCTTCTCCCCCGTTGCCCATCTACTGGTCCAAATTCAGGAGCTGCCATTTATTTGGGATGAACATAGGTAGACACCACTGGGCTAGCTGACTGGGTCATCAAAGATTAAAATGTAAAGACCTTAGCTATTGTTAGTGAAGGCTAAAGTTCTCCTTAGCTGTTCTTAATTCTGGTGCCACCACGAGTGTCTCCAACAGAGACAGGCCCCAGGGCCCAGGACAGGAGCGAGTTCTACAGCAGTTCTTTCTAATAGTGCTACCATTGCTACACAACTGTGATTTCAAAGATTTTTCCAAACAGATATGTAGCTAAATACACATAACATAGTAAAGCAGAGACACCAGTTATAATCATTTTTTAAAAATATATAATTTGAACCATAAAAAATTATATTCCATATGTATATAATCAATTGTTTTCTGACAACAGCAGCAATAATTATGACTAACGATTACACAATTTAGGCCTTACTATATACCAAATGCTTTTCTGAGGGCTTTATAAATACCGGTATTACTTAACCATCACTCTGGCCCTATGTAGCAGGTAATGGTATTCAGGATTTATGGATGGTGAAACTGATGTTTGAAGAAGGCAAATCATTTATTCCAAATCCCATCCCAAGTAAATGGCAGCTCCTGGATTTGGATGCATTCGTGTCAACTTCCAGCACTCACAATCATTACCACCATAGCACAAACAAAATCCTGTATCTTGAGTATTTATATAGGTCTTTTAACTACATTAGAAATAGTAAAATATTACTGGATGAAAAAATGCCCACTTTTATGAAACTTAAAATCCAGTGGAAATACAGAAATTAAATACATGATAAATTAAGTCTAAAGAACATTATGAAAAGGAATATGAAATATATTAGGGAATCTTAAATGAAAGAGACTTCCTATTTGAGACCACAGAAAGTGACTCAGATCTCTAGAACTGAAAACACAACACAAGCTAGTATGTAAAGATAGATGTAGATTAACTACATTAAGTCCTAAAACTTTGTATGTTTTAGAATTTGGATGGAACTCTCTTCAAGAATGTATTATTCATACTTCTATCTTCCTAAACTGGGTTATCTGCACACATTCTCATATCATGATATAACTTTGTAATGATGAATACTAATTATTATACCAAAAGGCATAATGGGGAATGTGAAGCTGTTTTTCTTNCTATCAGTTCTCTTGTTCTCCTTGCAATGCTGACCTCTCATTACTGTGTCATATCTACATCACGGATATGGATATGTAGCTAAATACACATATCATACACACATGTCATATCTACCTTTTGTAGTCCTTTTGCCCCAGTTCTATTGTCCTGCTTCTAATTTGCCACCAACAGGGAAACCAGATAATCAAGCCCGCTAAAAGTAGGTATGAGATAAGAATAGATTATAGTGTCAATGAGTGGACCTCTTCAACATCTGTTTTTACTGATCAGAGTTATTTATTTCCACTTACAGTTTTAGAGTGTGATTTAGAAGTTGCTGATCTATTTTGTAATACTACATACAGTTGACTCTCAAACAACACAGAGGTTAGGAGCTTTGCTGTGCCCCTCTCCCCATAGTTAAAAATCTACATACAACTTTTAACTCCTAAAACTCAACTACTAACAGCCTCCTCCTGACAGGAAGCCTCACGGATAACATAGCCAATTAGCACATACCTTCCATGTTACATGTATTATATAATGTGTTCTTACAAGAAAGTAAGTTAGAGAAATGAAAATGTTATTAAGAAAAAGAGGACCATGCCATTCAAATCCATATTGCTCAAAGGTCAATTGTGGTTTATAATATAATCTCGTGAAGATTCTACAGCATAAATTCAGTATCCTGATTATATGTTGAATATTGAGCCATACTGTTCCTACATGATTGTAATATTCTTAAGTCTACATTTCAACACATTTACCAAAATAGAGTCCAATTCGAGCAGTCTACCAAATCTAAACAACAAAACCAAACTCACATTATGTATATTCACTGTCATATAAGCGCACACATATTCAAATTGTACATAATTTTTCTCAACTTGAAAATTTTGCAAATGTGCTTTGTTATACTTCCTTATTTAAATGCTTGGTTTTATCTTCTTTTGCATATCACAGGCTAAAAGTAAATAACTATTATATTTTATTTTTTAAGAGAACGCAAATGAAGAGTTAGTTTTACAAGGGTTGAAGTCGGGGACACCAGCTGCAAATATTTTATGCTCACTGATGTGTCTTGTCTCCTAGATTCCTCTTGTGCCAACAGAGTAAAATAAATGCTCTTGGATCTCTCCCTCTCCCCCCTCCTCTTTCTGTCCTTTCTCTCTTCCTTTCTTTCTCTCTCTCTCTCTCTCTCTCCTTCCAGATAAATGCCAGTCATTTGGCCAGGGCTAACTCACAGAAGGTACAGCAGGCACAGATGGTACTAATGCATAAATGTAATCTAGTAAAAGAATGCCAACGCCAACCCAGAAAAGATTCCAAATAACTGCAGTGCACTTACAGGAAGTCTGTGATTGGCAAGGTTAAAGCGGCGACTGTGAGAGCTCACTATTTGTTCCCAGAGCAACAATAGAAATTCTGGAACAAATAAGCATATTTAATTCATTTTATTTGCCACAAATGCATTAATTTAGAAGGTATTTAGATGAATGATGTATCCTTAGAAATAACAGAAGAGAATAATCTCTTTTGTGCACCCGCCTGAATGCATTGACATATTTACATGTATCTGAGTAGCCACAGACCCTTCTCACCTAATTCTCTATTTCCTTATATCGTTTTGTTTTCTTTAGGGTTTCTGTTACCTGAAATGCTTATTGGTTGCCTATTAATATACCAAATATGCCCTCCCCCCATTACTCTTATTCACAGGACTTTTCACAGGACTTCGAATTCCATAGAGAAATATTTGTTCTGTGGCTCTTGAGCTAGAGGTAAACTCCACAAAAAGAAAGCCCTGATCCATCTTGTTCACTCATGTCTCTCAGTACTTAATAATAAACTACTGAGTGAGACAGAGTATAAGCAGGAGAGGGGCAGAGAGAGATGGAGGCACAGAATCCAAAGTAGGCTCCAAGCTCTGAGTTGTCAGCACAGAGCCTGACGCATGGCTGGAACTCACAGACCACGAGATCATGACCTGAGCTGAAGTCGGACCCTTAACCAACTGAGCCACCCAGGTGCCCCACTTGAAGACTACCTTAAAAAAAGAAAAAGAAAGTATTAACTAAGTCTAATCACAATACTCTTAAGTTTGGAATGCCCACAAAATATCCATTATATAGGTATATTAAGTCAGGCCTTTACTATTCATATTCAGTTAATTCTAGACACAAGCAAAACATTAATAAAATGACCTTTGTTTGGTAACCCCACCTGTGCCTACCTCATAGTTAAGTTTGTTTCACGAAGACTGCCCCCAAGAGGAGAAAAGGGTTAAACATATAATGCGTGATTCAGTCTAGAGAGAGCAGAAAGCTAAGTGAAGGAGGCACTTCAGGAAGGTAGCAACTGTGTGCCGAAAGAATTTCCTTGTATAATTATTTAAATGGATCACAGCAACTCTTAATGGCATAACAGAGTGATGCCTTTTCCTTGGAAAAAGATATTCCTTCCTAATTTGTCAGTATAAACCTATTTATTTTCTCCAAACATACTCAACTTGAAATCAGAGTCATCGCTGCTACATTGGTTATAATGGTGTCCTTCCCATCACTGAAAAAATTATTAAACATCCTAACACAGAGGATTCCTAAACTGATTATGGGAAAAAGCTTGGAAAATGTCATATGATGGCTATCATAAAAGCTATGCAGCAATAGCAAGAATGATAATCATATAGTTTTAAAGGAGACTAGAACTCAGTATTTCTATAGTATGATTTCAATTATATTTAAAAACAGGCTCAGAAAAAGTTTCGAGGTAATACTTTCTTTAATAGTTTTGGTTTGGGGCGCCTGGGTGGCTCAGTCGGTTAAGCATCCAACTTTGGCTCAGGTCACGATTGCACAGTTCGTGGTTTCTAGCCCCACGTCGGGCTCTATGCTGACAGCTAGCTCAGAGCCTGGAGCCTGTTTCACAGTCTGTGTCTCCCTCTCTCTCTGACCCTCCCCTACTCATGCTCTCTCTCTCTCTCTCTCAGAAATAAAAACATTAAAAAAATAGTTTTGGTTTGTGTGATAGGGGAAGATACTATTTTCTTCTTTGTCTTGAAACTTTTGCAAATTTTCTTTAATAAGTCCATATTTGCTTTGTAATAAGAAAATGTATTAGAAAACTTACTATCTCATTTTTCTCTTTACCCCATCTTCCACATGTAAGAAAAATAATTTTTTTCTAAATTGTAGTCTTCCAACTGAATCAAATTATTAGAAGAAACAAATTAGCTGCAAATAATTTTACTTTCTCCCTCAAATATAAACTGTGGCATGTTTTTTTAAAAAAAAAAGGATACGGGGGTGCCTGGGTGGCTCAGTCAGTTAAGCGTCCGACCTCAGCTCAGGTCATGATCTCGTGGTCCATAGGTTCGAGCTCCGCATCGGGCTCTGTGCTGACAGCTTGGAGCCTGGAGCCTGCTTTGGATTCTGTGTCTCCCTCACTCTCTCTCTGCCCCTCCCCTGATCACACTCTGTCTCTCTCTCAAAAGTAAACAAACATTTAAAGAAATGTTTTTACAAGAGCTTCTGTGACAAGAGTATCCGTACATGACTGTCAATGCTTCTCAATAAGAGGGAAGCGGTGGTTAAGAGTGTAGGCTTTGGTTGTCTCTGAAAACCAAATCCGCCACTTGAGAGCCATGGGACTTGGAACAACCCATCTTTTCCACTTTATTTTCCTTATTTATAAAATGTGAAAAGTGGTAGTAACCGCCCCATGAAATTAGTAGGACAAGTGTGGGCCTGCACAGGACGCTCAGTGTTTGACACACATAAATGCCATTCCTACAGCTGCTACTGGTCCTCCTCCCCCTCCTCCTCCTCCACTTGCTTCTACTTCTGCTCCCACTACTAGTCCCATCTAACAGAGATGAACTGGCAAATAGTTTGATGCATGGAATTGTTTTAAATATAACTTTAAAGCAGCTATTGGAGCAAAAAGCAGAACCTTCATTAGTCGTGTTCCAAGCCATAGAACTATTCAGAACTTCTTTCATGAAGGACACACAGAGTCC
Organism: Crocuta crocuta; assembly: GCF_008692635.1. Lineage (NCBI taxonomy): Eukaryota > Metazoa > Chordata > Mammalia > Carnivora > Hyaenidae > Crocuta > Crocuta crocuta. The sequence continues at coordinate 256,790 of NW_027527972.1, forward strand.
TTGGGAGAGAGATCCTGTTGTGTGTTCAGAGGATGGACTCTTGAGCATCTAAGAAAACAATGGAATCCTGCTGGCCATTGCTAAAAGTAGATAGGTTTGTAACATGCTCCTAAAATTAAAGAGCATGCCCTCTACCAACATGAAGAGTTTAAAATTATACGTTCTGGGCTTTTTTTTTTTGTTTTTTTTTTAAGGCACCGCCTCGGCCAATTAGAACAAGCGCCCTTTCTTGTAGGCTGACTCAAGGTGGCCAACACAAAGTGGGCTAGATTTCAATGATCCTCCATTACTCCCTCAGTTTTTACCTTTATGCAGGACATAATTTGCTCAACTAGAAACGGTGTTCTTGAAATTATGGGTAACTTGTGATGGCACATCACAGATCGCAAACAAATAGTAACAAGGAGTTGGGAGAAATACTGATCATAAAAAGAGAAGCTCAAAGGCCAGCTGGTATGGACGAAAAGGGGACTTGAAACAGGGAAATGCCAGAAAGAGCAATGACTTGGGTGAAGCCTGGGTCAACAGGCTAATATGAGGAAGCAGAGTAGAAACAAAAGTGTAAGCAATCACATTGCTATTTATACTTAAGGGCCTAAGGTATGCAGAATAAAGTAAGAAGAAAGTCTTATTTCTTTTGGCTACAGAAATTGTGATGCAAAGAAACTGGAAGACATGTTTGTAATTCAGTCATTGGACTTGGAAATCTAAGGTGGGTTAGAAAGGAGGATGTTGTGTCCATGTGTGTGTGTACACTGACTACCTGTTTTTGGAAGGACACTGGCCACTTCACGTCATCGCCATAATATGCAGTGCCTTTCTATCATAGTCTAGCTGTTGTATAGCCATATTAAAGAGTGACATCTCAGTTAGTATACTCTCCAGAGATGACTTAGCTTCTGGTAGGACCTAGCCTCTGAAACTATAAGTGCATCTGCCTACCCACCTCTCCAAAAAGGACCAAGAACTATGATCTCATTCTAAAGTTGTAAGAAAATGTGATTTACCAGAATTTGACATATTACAACTCAATTACAGATCACACATTCTAAAACAGAGACAGTATTCAGTTCTAAACGTAAGAAGTAACCAGACATCATTGCCAGTATTACTATGATGTTACTTTTTAAGGGGTGCAGTGGTTTCAATCATCACTCAACAAATTCTACAAATGATACAATTATTTAATTCATAGGTACATTCATTTTTGCTGGACTTTTTAATCAATCCCTATTCAGATAAATTTTAAAATGATACATTATGGGGCACCTGGGTGACTCAGTCGGTTGAGTGTCTTACTTTTAATTTCAGCCCAGGCCATGATCTCCTGGTTTGTGGGTTTGAGCCTCATGTTGGGCTCTGCACTGAGTGCAGAGTCTGCTTGGGATTCTCTCTCTCTCTCTCTCTCTCTCTCTCGCTCTTACTCTCTCTGCCCCTCACTCACTCACACGTATGCTCTCTCTTTCTCTCTGAAAAAATAAATATAAAAAAAATGATACAATGCTACTTAACTGTTATTTTCAGATCTTCTTTCATCTGAATTTGGCTACTCTCTTTCAAAACTATTACCATTCTTTTCCCTAAATCAGCACTATAATTGGTAGCACCACATTAGAATCCTACTTTGAGACATCCCATACAAAAAGCTTTCCCCTCAATCTCCAATCCAAAACCTAAATGAACAGGTAAAATGTTCTCACATTTTTCTAACTCTATTCAAGCTTCTTTTCTTTTTAAGATAATTTATTTCCTCATAAAAGTTCAGGTATAATTGCTGATGGGAGAAAATAGTGAGGTATTTCTAAAGCATTCAAGTTGCTCTCAGGGATTGGACAATGATGCAATCAATCAATCATATTAAAAATCATTTATTAAACCTAAATGATAGTGAAGGAAAAAACTACCACACGAAATAATTAGAAAGCAATTAATTTTAAAAATTATTGCACAATCTTTAAAATAACTCACCTTAAGCTGTGGTTATGTATTGTACTGTGGATTATGACCTTTGCACATATACAAGGTACAAGAGTACTATCTAAAGTTTAGATACTATCCTTATCTATGGAAACTTGCTTATATACACAAGGGTACTAACTGAAGGTAAGAATTAGACTTTTTTTTTTCTAGCTCTCATACAAATCTAGGAACAAAGTCAGCAAGTAATGAATAATTCGATTATGTGTTCATTCAATCATCTGGAAGCATTTCTCATTTTAATCTTTGTTACAAAGAAGAAAAAAGTGTACTGCTGATCTTTTTCTTTACTCTTAAGAAATAAATGAATTAGCCCTAATTTTCTGCAGCTTAAAAATACCCATAAACTTAATTAAGCTTTTAACTCAGTTATAGAGAATAGGAGTCAATCACTATAGTCTCAACAGTAGCATTAAGAAAACAAGGTGCCCATTTCAGTTTCTTAATGAGCCAATTACCAGTAATAGGAAAACCTCAAAAGATTCTGATTTGGCTCAATTAAGGTCCTTGAAAACCAATCTCATAGAACCATCTGAAACAGTACAGAACAGAACAGAAGAAGAAAGTCTCTCGAAGACTGTTGGCAATATCCATAGAAATTTAGGCTTGCCTGGCCGGTTTCTGTTTATTTACATTTGGACGTGCTTTCATCAAAGTCTTCACTGCAGTGCATTGGCCATTTGCAGGTAACTCTTTTTGCCACTCACCTGGGCTACTTTTCCCCAACTCTGATTTGCAACTTATATCTACCCTGATAAAGGTACTGCCCAGATTGTGCTGTTCTCAAAAAACAGATTCCTGTTTCATTATCTAAACTAGAAATAGAGAAATCATAAAATGTTGTGTGTCACTAACAAGGTACAACTTGAGCAATTAAGTACATATTGAGGCCATTTTTTTTATATTGAACACCAACTGTATATGTCACACTGTGCTGGTGTTTTTAAAACTCCCTAATACTACTGAATAGTTCATTGCTTTTCAGTCAAAACAAGAAATGATATTTTGACAGCTGGCTACTATTTCACTCTAGTTCTTATTCATAAATGACTGTCTTTCCCATCCCTCATTTTTAGGAATTCGTGGTTTCAGCTTCTTGCAAAAGCTTCCACGAGGTGGATCATAAGCATTACTACTGTCCTTTTAGACAGAGATGGTCACATGGAAAGAACGCTGAACAAGATGGCAAGTAATCTTGCTACGTCTGATGGCAAAATGTCATTCATTCCTGAGTTTGAATCAAGTTAATTAAAACCTGCCAGAGGCTTTGCAAAGCCTAACATCATTGGTAGTGCTACTCATACAAACTAATAAAATATTTTACTCTAGAGGATATCTTTGTGAGATGCAGAATGGTGACGGAAAAGCAGGAAAAAGAAGAGAGCGCTAGAATCCAAGCCCATTAAATGTATCCGAAATGCTTCTGTATTTTCATGCCAAGCTCCCTATAACCAGTTCAGTCCCTACAGAAAAATTTAAATAATGCTGACAAAGTAGTACATTACCTTAAGTATTGCTACTTTGTTATCCATGGTGGTTAATATATTGTATTATATATAGGAATAATTACTACTGTTATACTCATTAAAAGCCACTAAATCACAAGACCATTTTAAACTGCTGCAGTAGGAGAAAAACGTTCAGATTTTTACAGTATCGTATTCTGGCACCATACCAAAAGAATGATGTACTGCACTGCTTGGGGGCACAAATGTGAACATGAATTCTTATACTTAAGTGTATATTTCTAATTTCTGTGACAAATAAAAGGTATTTTTTTCTGAGCCTTCACACTAAAAAAAAAAAAAAAAAAAAAAAAAAAAAAAAAAACAAATAAGGCCTACTCTATGCCTATCAGAATATAAAAGCAAGCCACTGGCCTAGGCTGTAGCCCATATGGTTGTGATACATACGTGTGTGAGTTTGGTATAGCATGCTTTGTGTTGGCGATTTTCATTTCAATAGACTATTAATCTTTTAAATACATTAAGCATGTCCACCACTGCTGCCAGCCACCCTGCCCCTTTGATTCTCTTTCTTTCTGGCCCAGGATTTTCACCCTGGAGGTTTCCGCAGAGTGACTCTTGCCAACAAGACGATAAAGAAGTTTAGCTAAAACTAGAGTTGTTTTGTAATTGCTTCAAGACACGGCCGTTTTCTACGCGTGAGCTTTCTAAAACCAAGCATAAATGGTTTTCCAACAGGTCATTCTTGGCTTTTAAAGCATTACTTGACTTATTTAATGCCTGAGTCTGGGCTTAGTTTCCAGGGCTTTACTAGAGATTGTGGATGCATCCACAGTAGAGCTGCTTCTGTGAGAGCAGATGTTCTCTCTTCTTTCTGCCACATTTCTTCTGCTCAGCATTGCCCACTGAAGGCAGGGATGAGAGAGCAAATATGTGGAGATCTCCTGCCCAATTAGAAGTCGACTTAGTACGTTAAGCAATGCGTGCAGAAGTTCAATATGGAAATCTCATTTTTAGGAGTGTGCCTCAAAGTTTCTTTATATAGCAGTAGTTACCCTAAATGTGGAATGATCTTCCCCAAAATTCTCATTACAATTTCAGCTTCCAGATTTTCATGTCAACCATCATCCATCCCATATCCTTTTATTGGAAGAAATGTACTGGTTTCCTATATATTGTAATCAATGACTAAAAGAGTTGGTAATGTTTATTGAGTGTTTACTCTATGCCAGGCAGTGCTCTAAGTGTTTTGCATGAATTAACTCCTATGACCTCCACAGAAATGACGCCGGGAATTTATATGACATAGCACAAAGCTGGGGAGGCAATTTTATGTTTTCTGCCTTAATAAAACTACTATCTGTTAATGTGAGATCCTCAATACAAGCTGAAACTGAAATACTCAGTTTTTATTATTCTCCTTTATATCAAACAGCATTCAGACTCATTAGGTGGGGTTTGTTTGGCATTCTTCCAGAAAACTGAGCCATCCTGTTTCTGATATAGTAAGAATGGAAGAAGGAGTCCCATGTAGTCAAAAAGGTCTAAGTTACAACAGCTAGAACCTAAACTAAATTTATTCTGGCCATCACAAATAGGCCCTCCTTTAATATATTTGGTCTTACACATAAATACATATCCCAGATTTTTTCACTACATAATGACCTAAAAATTTTAAAAATAAAATAAAAATAATCTGGGGGGTGGGGGGGCAGTAAGGTCTTCCAAAGCAGAATATGTACGGTGGGAAAATGTGGCATGAGAATGAAATTGAGAAATAGAGACTACCAATTTGGAAAATATAATAATCATCATGGTAAAAATAATAATAGCAAATATTTATTACAGACTTTCTGGGTTTCAGTCACTGGGTTACGTGTTTTACTATCTTGCTTAATCTCCAAACAACCCTTCGTGGTAAACTATTATATAACAATTTCTATTTTAAATATTGAAAAAAAAAGGAAAATGAGCTTTAGAGAGCCTAGGAATTTGTGTCAAGGCACAGACTTAGTAAACAGTACAACCAGAAATGGAACCCGTTATGAAAAGAAAGTGATGGGTTACTAGGTGAGGTCACATCCCCCGGCAAACAGACTCTAAGATAATTGTCTGCAAAATGTTCCCTGGGAGTGCTTTCAGAAACAGCCCTGTTTCCATAAAGAAAGTAGGATTGGGCAAAACAAGAATTCGTATTGTGTTGCAGTTTCAAGAGACCTCCCCACTTTACTGGGGATCTCTGGAGTGAGAACGGCCCTTCAAATTGTTCTGAATTGAGCATCCCACATCAATTAGTCACTGAATGTGGGTGGCCCTACTCTGTTTTTGTTGCACCATCAGGGGAAATAGTTTTCCTATGGTTCTCATGAAATGTTCAACAGAAAGAGAAATGAAATGAAACAAAATGAAAGGAAAAGAGGAAAAAGGGAAGGGAAAGGAAATGAAAGAAAAGGGAAGGAAAAGGAGGTAAAAGGAAAAAGAAAAAGGAAGGAAAGAGGGAGGGAGGAAGGAAGACAGAAAAGAAAAAAGGAAAGGAAAGGAAAAGAAAGGAATAGGAAGAAAAGAAAAGAAAAGAGAAGAAAAAAGAAAAGAAGGAAGGAAGGAAGAACAGAAGGAAAAAAGGAAGGAAGGCAGGAAGGCAGGTAGGCAGGAAGGAAGGAAGGAAAGGAAGGAACGAAGGAAAAAAAGGAACGAAGGAACGAATGGAGGAAGAGGAAGGGCAGGAGGGAGGAAAGAAAGAAAGAAAAGAACGAAAGAACGAAAGAAAGAAAGAAAGAAAGAAAGAAAGAGGAAGGAGGAGAGAAAAAGAATGAGAATAGGTGATAAGCCACAAAAACCTCCTTGTTTTTGTTTTTAACTGAAGACATTTATTTTTTAGGATGGTTAACGCTACCTAAAGTTATATACCAGATAGTCTACATCCTCTCTGTGTGCATCCTAACCCTAAAGCTTTAGGAAGCAGACGCCATACACGCTAAAAAGGGCACAATGCTTTCGCTCTTTTCTTACTAAAGTGAAGATTCATACACCCACACAGTCAATATTTCAAATTGCTATGAATCTCTACTATGTGCGAGATGCCTGCTTCTCCTGACCAGACGCAGAGTAGGAACCAACAACAATAACTGAACTCTAATCCCTGTTTCTTAGCCAGATGGGGCTCTGTGAAGACCACTGCGACAGCTACCCAAGGAGAGCAGTTCTGCCCATTACAATTGTTCTCCTTCCTTCAAAGTTTGGGCTAAGAGGATCACGTTTGTCTTCAAACCAGCCACTCTACACAGAGAAGAACGTTCGCATAAGCAAAATATGAAACTGGAAGAAAAAATGAGGATCATGCAGCTCTGCAGTGCTACCTCCTCACACCAAATCTGCTCTTACTCTCCGGTTCCATTAGGTAAGGCTGGCTATTTGGGTAGCAAGGTCCTATTTACAACAGGATTGGTTTGTCAGGACCATCATTCATGTTTTAAGTGCTGCAAGGAAGAAACAGCAAGACAACCTCACAATACAAACAACATAAAAAATGTTTATTATTTTGTTCCAGTAGAACATTTTCGAAATTAGAGCTTCCAAGCACCCTTCACGATGGGTGATGTCAAAAACACTTATTGCACAAGCAGAGATCTGTGTTTTCTTTGCCACAGACAATAAATCTTTAGTGTCGTCTCCTGATACGCACCACTCCACTTGCTCCCAAGAGGCAGTGTATGTCTCTCTTGCCTTCCCTCTCACCTAACAAGGTCACTTTTGAGTGAGGCTACAACTTCATGCAAGAATGTACACACACGCACAATAATGACCTACTGCTATCTTGTCAGTATATCACAAAACTCTAAAAAAGTTTGCTTTCCAAACTTACTATAACATTCATAAACTTAATACCACAAATATAAATTTGAATAAACCCACCTAAAAACAGACTTCTGTCCTTTCTATTCATTATTGTTTTACTTTATCCAGAAGGCCCATATTTGAGAAACAACTTTTAGCTTCAGAGAAATCAGTCTCTTTTTCCCTGATACTCTGGGAAGTGAAAATTAATAAATAAACTGCTAGTTGACTACCATTCACTTGTCAATTCAGTTCAGTTGCATTCACTTCTGGCTTGCAAAACCAAAGCCTTTTGCAATGAATGAGAAAAATAGTGGTAAAAAATATGTAAAGTGGAAAATTTTCATATCCTCATTAGCCTTTCTCAACCAAGGTTCCAGGAGTGCATGAAGACCTTTGGAAGTATCTATTTGTATATGATACACTAACTTGTCACTCACGCCTTATTATGCTAATTGTATGGCATCCTTGGGAGTGTGAGAAAATAGTCCCTTAAAATATTTCTTCTGTTCTATGATTCAGCTAAGGAGCTTCAATCGAAAAATTATGTTTTTTTTAAAGGTTCAGAAAGGTTATATAATTTTCTCAAGACCAATCAGCTATAAATTCAAAATCTGGTATTTGAATCTGGACTTTTGACAATAAAGCTGGGATAAATCACATAATAAATACAAGGCATGCATTACTACAAATTTCAGGCATTACTTATTTTGTTTTCTTAAGCTGTCAAATTAAGATACACAGAAATTCAGAAGCACATTTTAAACTAATTCCTTTAAGTAAAGTAAACCATAACAGATGCCTATGAGTGGGTCTTAAACAAAATAAAGATTATACAAGTCTTTAAAAAAAGTTGCAATCCTCAATCTCTAGGACAAAGCAATTTCTAAACCCATTAAAGAAATACTGCAAGAATATTATAATGACTTAAAATCATGATGAAGGTCCTTTCCACTTGAGTACGTTAGTGAATCCCTTAAGTCTCCCTCAAACTAAATGCAGAATAAAAGTAAGGAAGGGAGGAAGGGAGAGAGGGAGAGAGGAAGGGAGGGAGGGAGGAAAGAGGAAGAAAGAAAGAAAGAAAGAAAGAAAGAAAGAAAGAAAGAAAGAAAGAAAGAAGGAAGGAAGGAAGGAAGGAAGGAAGGAAGGAAGGAAGGAAGGAAGGAAGGAAGGAGAAAAAAGAAAAGAAGAGAAAAGAAAAGAAAAAAGAAAAGAAAGAAAAGAAAAAAGAAAAGAAGAGAAAAGAAAATGGAGGAAGGAAGATGAGGGAGGAAGAAAAGAAAATTGTCCTTGGATGTAACTCAGATCTTTAAGTTAAAACAAAGTTTTTCATACCAGTGTTATAACACCCTCTGTACATGATTTATACTCTGGGTTTGGTCATCATCTTTCCTTGAGTCCCATGCCTTTCTCTGATTTCTACTTTAGCTCCCCAGTATTTTTAGCAGGACAAATGGAGACTGTACATCCTCTGGCCATGTTTTATTTACAGAAAATATTATCCCTTAACATCTGGCCATTATTATCACAAAGGAGATGAACTTTCTATATGAATGACAAAATGAAAATGCTTCAGTTTAAGTATAAAGTGTATCTAAACATCATGAGAAAAGGGAAAAGGCAGAGAGAGGACACAAGTATCCACAAACCGGATGAAAGCACGGCAGCTAACGTGGGTTTGGTACATTGTCACATGATGCTCACATGTCTGGGATGACTAAGAGCTGTCTGTTAGTCTGTTAAATAGGGGGTGACAGGTAGTAATTATTTTAATGTAATACATTGTACACTGAGCCAGGATGGCTGGGATAAAGTGTCACATGCAGGTCATTAATGATGACAAGGGCCGGATTCGGCTGCAACAGCTGTCACTGTCCCAGGTGGGTAACCATACTGCCATAATCCTTATCCCAATGGAGGCCCTTCCTGGGAAACTGCAGGCTTTACTATAGCGGGTTAGAAAATATAAGTAATAATATTACAGACACATGCACAGAAAATCTCAGTGTCCTCAATGCCCCAAGAATTTACACCTTGATAGATTATGTCTTTATAAGGCACTAATTCAAGCATAATGTAAGTGAAAGCTTTGATGTCATCAGGCTCTAAGTTAAAAACAAACCACTGTTTGATCTTCGTTAAATTCCTTCATGCATAATGGAAAACCTGCTCTTTATAAGGATTAAGTTAAAAACCACACATAACATAGCTGACACACAGAAGTGTGGGATAAGGTTTAGTTATCTGCTATGCCACTGAACAAATTGGTCAAATCTAGATTAAAATTGCTTTCTCCAAGGAACATATTCTTACATATTCTTACAAAGTTTTGCTGAAAATACATCAACTTATAACTACTATAACTTCTGAATTATGGTCCAATATTTTAAAAATAAGACGTACAACTGATGACTATATTTATATGTGTAGGAAGGGAACAGAATGGCTATCATATCAGAGCTGTCCTCTTTGAATATGCATCGTTCCAACTAAGTCTAAAAAACCACTAACAAACTTCTTTTAAAAATTCCCACTCAATATTCATTATTTTATTCATTATCTGTTATATTCTTTTTAACTGAACAGTCATCCTGAAACTCTTTGTTGGATCATCAATCTTAGAAATAGTTGTAGGAAAAAGCCCCAAATTCCTTTATGATATCTTCATTCATACTCTAAGATTTCTATAGTTACTATTTGTACCATTTAACACATCAAATATCATCACTCATGGGCACCTGGGTGGCTCAGTCCGTTAAGTGTCTGACTTCAGCTCAGGTCATGATCTCACAGTTCATGAGTTAGAGCCACACACTGGGGTCTGTGCTGACAGCTCAGGGCCTGGAGCCTGTTCGGATTCTGTGTGTGTGTGTGTGTGTGTGTGTGTGTGTGTGTGTGTGGGTGTGTGTGTCTCTCTTCCCCTCCCCTACCTGTGTGCTTGCTCTCACGTGCTCTCTCTCTCTCAAAAAGAAAATAAGCCTTAAACATTTTTCTAAAATATCATCATTCACATCATTCTTTAACACTGTTTTTGGATACAACAGCTCACAAGAACCTACAGACCCTCAGCTCTCAGTTACTATCTATGTTCATTTATGAAACTCTTACTGCTTTCGAAGAAAAGCCACATCTCTGAGAGCTACATATATCTCCACCTCTTAAAAGAATTAAGCTGCTGTAAACAGCGCAAGTTAACAGCTTCAGAAGTTTACAAACCAAAGCTACTATTTCGTCTTTCTTCTCCCACCTGCCCCATTCTCTCTGCTCATCCATCCTCCATCATAGATTATTCAAACCCTTTGGGTTTTTGTATCTTTCATGCAACCAAAAATGGCAAAGAATTGGAAAATAAAAACAACTGCCAAGGAGTGGTCAGGGAGCGATTTCTAATTTAAAAAAAATAAAATAAAACAGATGTGGTTTTTGATCTACAAGAGAGAAAAATACCTGATATAAAGTAGGACAAACACATCCTCAATCTCTTAAACACTGCCACAGTTTCAGTTATGTTAAGGAGTCCCTCTGGTCTGATTTTTCTGACAAGTCTAGTATTTCCAATTTTTTTTTTCCCTTCAAGCTCAACTCCATGGTACCAACCTCAGGTGCTCTGTCTTCTTTCTTTTTCTCTCTTTCTTTCTAGATGTATGGCTCTCTCTAGTGCCACTTACTAATGAAGTCTTGTTAGGAGCCCCGTTTTTACTCATATTTCCCATTCCAATGAAATCCCATTATCCCTTGCTCCTGCATTAGCCCAGCCTTCTTCAGTTCTCTCAACCTATCCAGGAGTATATGCAATGTTGGTCACCAAGCTAATACCTCTTAAAAAATGTTTTCATGGGGCACGTGGGTGGCTCAGGCAGTAAAGCATCTGACTTCAGCTCAGATCTCAGAGTTCATGTCTCTCACACACACTCTCTCTGGCTCTCCCTCTCCACACAAAAGTAAATGTTAAAAGTATATTTTAAAAAGAAGAAAACTAAATTCAATAAAATATCTTTGGAGGGGGAAAGGTTTTAATACAACTTGAGACACAGAGCAATAAGTACTTACTGGACATTGATTGCTATATGTAAGTCAAATATCCTAGACCCTTGAGAACTAGACATGACCTTGGTTTATTCCCTACCATTTCTTTCCACAGAGCTTGGAAGTTGCTTTCCAAGAAAATAGTTGAACCGCTGTCCTAGAACAAATGTTAACTTTCCTACCTTTTCCACCTGTACAAATCCTTCAAGGTTAAACTCCTATGTTTCTTCATCTGTTAACTGTCCTTCCCTGAAACGCTAATCCCCTTCAGACTAATTTCCTAGTCTGAAGTGCTCTTCCCTGATAACTCCAATAGCAATTAATATCTAGACCATTCATTTGGAAAGGAGGGGATACTTGTGCAACATCTCTTTGTTACTGCCTTGGTATTTAAATATTCCATTATTTTGTTTTCTATATATGCATTCTTGGTCCTGTGAGTAGATTATAACTTTATCAAGGATTGTGTACTAAATATTTTAGGGTCTCAAAGATAGCTTAAAGTAGTGAATGTTCAAAAAGAAATGAATAATTTTATTTTTATGCCTCTTATTATTTTAAACTACTAATTATTTATGAAATTGCAGTTATAGATACATGTACACATACACCTATATATGTATATGTATGTATATATGATACCAGGCTTTGCTATCAATATATATAAATATGTATTACAGATTATCAGTAAAACATTCATGTATATATTAAGAATTAAAATAAAGCAAAATATTTTAATTCTTCAAATACAGTATTTATCAATAGCAACATTATCATAGATTTCATATCCATACAATAGTAGAAAGTTGGATTAGGAATTAGAATCCATCTAGATTGTTCAATTGGCTTCATTTTTTGTTTTTGGTTTTGTTGGTCAACTGAACTTTACTCGACTTGCTTTGAGTTATAATTTGTGAGATTTACCTTATCTCCCGCCCCAATAGATGATAAGTTCCTTGTAAGTAGGGACTATCTAGTTATCATTAATTTTTTTAAAGGGTCTATTCATGAGATTATAGTTCATTTTCCTCTTGGTCTGATTTTACTAAAAAACATTTTAACCAAAACTTCAGAAGACACAAAAGTAAGAAATGTGTTTAAATGCTCATTTTTTCCACATATCAAAATAGAAAAATTCTAGCATTCATAATTTTAAAAATTGAATATTCACCTGTAATCTTCTAGACCATATATTATAATTGCATTAATACCATTAATTATTTCTGTGTTTTCCTTGCTCTTACTTACAAAAACAAAGCAGTGTTTAGAAATGACTAGAAAACTATTTATTCTAAATCCTCTAACTTAAGCTTTAAAATTCGGTTCATATAAACATTGCCATAATGCCTTCAGTTACATAAATTCATCATTATGGTTACTATTAACATTAGTATCTTTGTATGGAAGGGAGCGAACAGAATGATAACCTGGAAATAAGAAAGACTTATTATTTCTTATAATTTGGTAAAGAGGTATTTTCTCAGCAAACTAAAAACAAAAATATTAATGACGTCAGCATGCCATGAGAGGCAAGTCTTTCAAGATGCCGCATCGAAACAGAATCAGGGACAGTTTTCAATTGAGGAAGCCCTGCCCTCCCATGTGACAGGTAAGACATGCAGGCACCAGTACACTGTAGACCATGGCACTGATGGCAGACAGACTGGGAGGAAGCAGACTTTCAGATGTTCAACTTCGAATTCACTACTTACATGCTAGGGATTTCTCTTAAAAGTGATGTCTGGCAGCCTGTTTGCCTTAATTTTCACTAATGTACTTGAGGAAAGAGAAACTTTAAAGCGCACTGCAGTGAGGTTTTTTTAAAGATAATTTTAGGCATACTATTTTCAGCTAGATCAAAGGATAGCTTTGACAAGTGGAATCGGCTGCTCCATAGATCAAAATGAGACCTGAAACCAGAGAGAATTAGCAGGGAAATAAACAGAAAATGTAATATAAGTTTAGCTGAAGTCTAAAATGATGATGAAATATTCTGAAAACTAGATTAAATTTTTTAAATATTTATTTGTTTTTGAGAGACAGAGAGAGACAAAATGTGAGTGGGGGAAGGTGAGAGAGACAGGTAGACACAGAATCCAAAGCAGGCTCCAGGCTCTGAGCTGAACACAGAGCCCGATTTGGGGCTTGAACTCACAAACCATGAGATCATTATCTGAGCTGAAGTCAGCCGCCCAGCCAACTGAACCATCCAGGCGCTCTGAAAACTAGATTTTAAGGGGGATTATGAATAATAAATTGCAAGAATGTGCCAACAATATCCTAAACTAAAGTTATGGCTTTTCTATTTTAATTTAATTTTATTTTATAATTTAGATTCAAGTTAGTAATATACAGTGTAGTCTTGGCTTCAGGAGGAGAATCCAGTGATTCATCTTTTACATATGACACCAACTGCTCATCCTGAAAACTGCCCTCCTTAATCACCCATTTCACCCATTCCCCTCACTCACCTTGTCTCCAGCAACCCTCAGTCTGTTCTCTATATTTAGGAGTCTTTTATGGTTTGTATGGCTTTTCTATAGTGACTACGAAGGTTGATGTGAAGCACATTTGGAAAATATAATTGGGAACTGTGTCATAATCTAAGCCTCTAAAGATGAAACTCTTTAGTTTGATTTTATACATCAGAAAGAATGATTTTTAAAGTTTAATGTTACAAATAACCTGTTGAATTGACCATAGCAACATCTTCCCAAATATGTGTCCGCAGGCAAGGGAAATAAAAGCAAAAATAAATTATTGGGACTACATGAAAATAAAAAGCATAGCAAAGGAAACAACGAACAAAACTAAGTGACAACCTACTGACTGGGAGACCTTCATCTTCTATCACTAACCCTGATAAATGGTTAGTATCCAACATCTATAAAGAACTGATACAACTCAACTCAACACCAAACCCCCCCCCAAATAATCCAATTAAAAATGGGCAGAAGACATGAACAGACATTTCTCCAAAGACATATAGATGGCCAACGGACAAATGAAAAGATGCTCAACATCACTGTTCATCAGGGAAATGCAAATCACCACAAAGAGATATGACTTCAAACCTGTCAAAATGGCTAAAATAAGAAACACAAGAGAGTGCCTGGGGGGGCTTAGTCGGTTAGGCATCTGACTCTTGATTTCAGCTCAGGTTATGATCTCAAAGTACATGCGATCAAGCCCAGTATTGGGCTCAGCACTGGGCATGGTGCCTTCTTAACATTTTCTGTCTCTTTCTCTCTCTCCCTCTCTCTCTCTCTCTTTCACTCTGCCCCTTCCTCACTTGCACACGCATATGGGCTCTCTCTCCCTCTTCTCTCAACAAACAAAACAAAACAAAAAACAAAAATCTCACAATAAAAACAAAAACCCCACAATAACCAAGCGCTAGAGAGGATGTAGAGGAAAAGGAACACTTTTGGTGGAAATGCAAACTGGTGCAAACTCTGTGGAAGAAAGTACAAAGGTTCTGCAAAAAATTAAAAATATAACTACCCTATGATCCAGTTATCACACTAGTGGGTATTTACCAAAAACACTAATTCAGAGGAATATATGCACCCGTTTGTTGCATTATTTATAACACCCAACCGAAGTAGCAGCACAAGTGTCCATCCATAGATGAATAAATAAAGAAGCTGTGGTATTTATAGAGAATGGAATACTATTCAGCCACAAAAAAAAGAATGAAATCTTCCCATTTGCAACAACATGGACGGATCTAGACAGTATAATGTTAAGTGAAATAAGCCAATCCAAGAAAGACAAATACCACATGATTTCACTCATTGGAGTTTAAGAAAGAAAATGATCAAAAGAAAAAAGAGAAACAAACCAAAAAATACTCTTAATTATAGAAAACAAACTGATGATTACCAGAGAAGCAGGAAGGCGGCAGGATGGGTGAAATAGGTAAAGCAGATTAAAAGTACACTTATCATGATGAGCACCAAGTGATAACCGCGGAATCACTAGATTTTACACCTGAAACTAATATAACACTGTATGATAACTACACTGAAATGAAATGTAAATAAATAGAGTAGCCTGTTGATTTATTTGCTACCATTACTTGTATTTCTTTTTCTTTTTTTAAGGAAAAGATGTTTTATAATAGTTCCTAAGCCTTGGTCCCTGCAGAGTATTGTAGATGCTCAAAAACCAATCCACAAATGATTTTCTGACCCTAATATTTACAACAGTGTGTTTTAAATGCTTAATATTTATGTTTTGGATATTTTATGTTTAAATTGTCACTAGTGGTGCTTAGGTTATTTAAATAGCTTAGTTAACTATTCTATTCCCATTTCTCTGTTGGCCTTTTCAACTTAATTTCATGGGTATAATTTTCCCAATTCAACGCATGAGCCTATAAATTACAACTAAAACACTGAATTTTAAACTGTGGTGCATTTTCTGTATAATTGGCCAATTAAATTTAACACATAAGTTAAAGGAGAATTTAATTGGCAAACTGATTCCTCTAATAATGTACTTAAAGTTCAAAGAAAGTTAATATCACTCACTCACCACCTACCTGTATGACTCTGGCAAATTACCTGAACTTTCTAGGCCTCAGTTTTCTTATCTATAAAATGGGGATAAATGTACTTTGCAGTGAGTTGTTTTGAAAATTAGAGCAACATATATGTCACTTGTATAGCACCTGGCACATAGCTGCTTCTCTATAAATAAAGCTGGATTTTGTTATTAATGATGATGTTAATAATGATTGGTGAGGTGTGCTGCCTTCCAAAGAACCAAATTCTTGAACAATTTTTTGTTTAGTTAAGTCTATTCTTCAAGTTTTGACTTTCAATGTTGGCCATCACAGTTTTAGATTCTGACACTGTCCCAACATCACTATAATTAGTTAAGATATATGTCACATTGGGGTATTTCCTGACTTTTTATCTTTGCCTGTTTTTTTTTTTTCAATGTTTATTTTATTTCTGAGAGATAGAGAGAGTGAGTGTAAGCAGAGGAGGGGCAAAAGAGAGAGGGAGACATAGAATCTAAAGCAGGCTCCAGGCTCTGAGATGCTAGCACAGAGCCTGATGCAGGGCCTAAACCCACAAACCGTGAGATCATGACCTGAGCCAAAGTCAGATGCTTAAGGGGCTGAACCACCCAGGTGCCCCTATCTTTGCCTATTTTAAAGTCATGGGGATAGAGGGCACAGCATAAGGAACATAATCAGTGGCACTGTAATGGTGTTGTATAGTGACAGATGGTGGCTGTACTTGTGGTGACCAGAGCATGGCATATGGGCTGATCAAATCACCATGCTGTACACCTGAAACTGAGAGAACATTATATCTCAACTAAACTTCAATTTAAAAAATAATAATAAATAAGCAAATAAATAGGCATAGTCTGTGGAAAACAGTACAGATGTTTCTCAAAATATTAAAAACAGAACTACCATATGCTCTATGATCCAGAAAAAAAAAAGTATAGTATGTTACTAAATGTTGCTCTTTCCACAGCTTCCTTTATCTTTATAATTCCCAACAACATGTTGCTATTTATATCCACATTGTATTCTTAATAAAATATTTTTTCAATGTGATTTCATTTTTGAGAGACAGAGAGACAGAGCATGAGCAGGAGAGGGACAGAGACAGAAAGAGGGAGACACAGAAATCTGAAGCAGGCTCCAGGCTCTGAGCTGTCAGCACAGAGCCCAACACGGGGCTTGAACTCCTGAACTGCAAGATCATGATCTGAGCTAAAGTCGGACATTTAACCGACTGAGACACCCAGGTGCACCCTTAATGAAATATTTCTGATATATATTTGAAATATTAAAGATCTAAGAATTTGAGGCTAATATTAACTCAGTATTTTTCAATATGTAAAGAATATCTAAAATACATTTTTATCTAACTGATCAAGAGTAAGATAATTCTACTATAAGAATAAAACTATGATCAAACCATTGTCCTAAGAGGTTTATGTTAAGAGCATTCAAAGGCTAAGAGGTTACCAAAAGTGTTATTTGTCATCCAGTTAGGGGAAAAGACCACTTAATAAAAGGAGTGTATTTGGTTAGTTTAAATCAAAATGATTGATTTTCAGTTAACATTTGTCCACTACTGATAACTCAAATTGGAAAATCAATTTCAGAGTGACCCAATGGGAGAAGGGTTCCATGTAGCTATATATATTTAATGACAGAAACATATTAGTATTTCACTACTTATAATGGCATTAAATAAAAGAAACTTTGTGTTGAAATTACTTTGCAGTTGTGACACAAGGCAGCAAACTGCAACATATCAAAATGACAATGGAGATAATCCAATATCACACATTAACATCTTCTTTTTTATTTTGAAAGAAGAAAAGCAGTAATAGACTAGTCTTAGAAAGACAGAAAACTGGCATAAAATTTAAATACACTGCTCCCTTAAATCTGTATTCTTTCTAATTTCTTCCATATGCAGTTATTTTCAATTTATTTAAAACATAATAGTACCAAAATATCTATTAGGGATCTGGAATCATAGTACTGTTATAGTTATTCAGACATGTTTCAGAATATTGCGAGAAATATATGCTATTCTTTAAATCTTACAATACCTTGTAAAATGTTTATATGTGTTATCGTTTTTAAATTTTAATTCCAGTGTAGTTGATATACAGTATTATATTAGTTTCAGGTTGTTTCTATGTATTATTAAATCATTGATGGGCTTACAAAATGTCTAACTATAAAAAAGTATAAATTACTTTAAACAGGTTTATAAAAAGTAGACCAAACTTTCTACTTACACAAACTTTCATTCATCAACTATTATTATTAAAGCCTACTGTCTGAGAGGCGATGCGCCATGTCCTGGGGATACCCCAGTGAAAATTACAGGAAAAGTGCTGTCTTCAGACAGCTGGCTTGGTTGGAATTAGATAAAAAGACCAGACAGTAAGAATTCGAAGGCATCCTTGAGATCATTTATTTCTCTATACATAAATGAGAAAACTGAGGACCAGAGAGAGGAGGAAATTTATGCAGGGTTTCAAGCTAATTGACAGCAGTGTAGAGATACAGGGCTCTGGACTCCCAGTGCAGTGATATGGCCAATACATCACCAAGCACTTCGGCACTTCTGTAATTCTGCTTTCTTCTCATAACTTACTTCCCCAATTCTGACACTCTTGTGCCAGCCGAGAACACAGCTATTCCTGGAATACACAGCTATTTCGTTCTTCTTGTTCCTCTGAACATGTTCTACCTTCTGGGGCATAGAACTGAAATGGAGGGGAAGTTTCTGCATAGAAAGGGGAGGAATTACACAACTTCTAAGCTCCATTATGATGCAAAAAAGATCCTTATTAACTTTCTGTAGACTGTGTTGCCAATTCTAAATATTATCTTTTATTTACGGATGCAGTTTTTTAACCTTCTATGGAATTTATTGCCACTTCTAAACGTTATCTTCTATTTACAAATGTATGCAAAATTAAATGTATGTCATATTATATATAGTAATAGAATATGTATGCATTCTGTATATATTCCAAAACAACTTATCGATATGGACATCAGTACAATATCAATAATTTCCATACCAGAAGAATCAGATTCAAAACTGAAATTTTAGAAGTACTTTCTTACATGTATAATAGTCTTAATTCAGGCTGTTGTTGACTGAGGAGGGAGAAAAATGAAGTACTGCATGGTAAAATGACAGCATGGCATAGTGGAGTTGCTCACTGAGCCAGAAATAAACAAAACTTGGGTTTGAATCTAAGTTCTGTTACTTTTCAGCAATGTAACCTTGGGAAATTCACTAAGTATTTCTGAGTCACATATTCTTCATCTGTAATATGGGAATAATATGACACCTAACTCTTTCACTGTGAAGAGTTTAATATACAGAACATACATAAGACAGAGTAGGCAGTCAATCAATGATGGTTAGCTAATTTGAGTTTTGAACCTTTTCTATGAAAGATTTCCTCCTTCCTGAAATTAAGAGCACCCTCAACAAGTATAAAGCACTGTCACTCCCATTAGACACACAAACACCCCACATGTATATGCATACGTACGCATGAGCACACACATGCATTTATGAATATCAATATTACAAGCTTGAGCCTTGTTAATATCAAGAAAAATATCTGAAGCCATGAATCTCTTTTTTTGTAGCTAATAAACCTAAGTTGATATCCACCATAGAACAACAACAGCAACAACAACAGATAGAATTCCTACTAGAAAAGTGTTACTTTATCGAAGAAACCACATGACCACTTGACAATCCACCAGACCTTCTATATCAAAACTTTTATACAATTCTTTTTTTGTGACTCATGATGAAAGATTATATCCAAAGACAAAAACATTGAAAGCAAGGCCAAGCTATACGGGAAAACACAAATTATCTCTAGTCCTGTCACAAATTTATTTGAGAAACTTCCAAGAGCCCAGTTTAATTTTATTTACGTTACTGCCCAGCTACAATCCTTCACTGGCTCCCCACTAACTATAAATTAAAATCTAAACTCTTGACACCTGCAGATTTTTGCTTGTCTCTCCAATAATTAGTTACTCTGTACAACATAAATAGCTGAATACATAAAATAAATACTATTTCACTTTCATGTTTTTCCCTATTTATATTCAAAGCTAACATAAAAGAAAGGAAACGCTGATGCAAAGAGTAAATATATGTTTCACAGCCAAATCTGGGATTTCAAATTTGCAGACAATAATATTCAAGCCACTGATTACAACTTTCTACTGAAACTGAGTTCACAGTTATCAGAAATAAGAAATACGTGTAGAAACTAAATGGATTTAGCGTGTCACATATTTTCATTACAGACTTTTTTTTATTTTGTCCAAATGCATGGAGAACATGAAACATAATACTGAAATTATGTTCTTAAATTTTGAGACTGAATTGCCAGCCGTTTTTCATAGCCAAAATACTCATAATGAATATAGTCTGCTGTGATTTCACATTGAAAAGTATCACAGAATAATAACATAGATTGAATCGTGAAGGGAGATTAACCTAAGAAACATGAATGGAACAGCCACAGGGAGAGATTTTAAGAAGACGGTTTAGTCATTTCGAGGGTCAATTTCACTCCAAACTGCACTACAGTGGAGCGGGCAGCCTTACAAACACAGAATCTGTAGCTTATTATTTAATAAATAAACAACTGAATCCCCTTTTGCCTGCATGTGCTTCAGAGGAATCCTCTTTCTTCCCCAGTGTTCATTCCTTTTTCCTCTTTCTTCCCTTCTTTTCCTCTTTCTGCTCCTGATCCTCCCTCTTTCAATTTTAGCCCATAATCTGACATGTCCTCTTCAGTGAAGTATTTTGTATGCTGGTAACCAGGAAAGTAATATTATTCAGATTTACTGCTGATGCTATACCTAGGGATTTTATCTGGATTTATTGTTACTTGTCTATAATTCCTGGCTGCCCTACAGTAACTGTCAAAAGGTGAAGGCCTGAATATTAACCCAGGGAAATGTTTGAAAGATGTAAATGAAAATATTTATGTAAGTCTCTATCCCTCACTCTCCCTCTCTCTTCTCCTTTCTCTCCTAACCTCTTATCTCATAAAAGAGCATCTGATGCCAAAGCAAGAACAGTGTATTAAGGGCTTAACTTCAGTATTAATAACTCAGATTTAAAACTCTTGGCAATTAATTAAGACTAATGACAGAAGTCATTCACTTTTCCTCAATGTAACAGTCCTTCCTACCTCTCCAGTTTCTCATTCCTGCGACCATTCCAAGCTCATTTCAGACTGTGGAATCCCAAGGTCCTAAAACTTTGTTCCCGTCATCTGTTGCCTTTTGTATCTGAGATTAACGAAGTACACATTAGCAAATTTACAACCAACAGCTCAGACAGCTGCCCAACTTTAAGCAGTTAATGGAAAAGGAACTAATCTAGGTAAGAGCATAGGACTAGTTCATAAATCTGGATTCAGAGGATGGATAAAGCCATCACACCTCTTCTGGAGAGTAGGAACTGAATTCAATCAGCAGCCCTCTTCTGTTTGCTGGGAAGAGCCAGCATTTCTATCAACTGAACCAACAAGGCGCTCAGAGCTAGCAGAAGCCACATACAGCCCTGCAGAGAGATGATTATGGAAGAGATTGACATTAATGTATGATTTCACTGGGACAAACACAGATCTCACAAGAATTCCAATCACTGAAAACTCTTCTTGGATGAAATATGAAACGAAGATTAAATCTGTTTTAGAAAAAAATAAGCAGAATGCAACTGCAAGCAACAAAATAATAAACATCTTGATAAAGATAATTAATAAAAATTATAAGCCTTCATCTATTCAGAATTCCACCTAAAAGAAAATGAGTGTGTCGTGCTTTTATAACTCAGAAAATGTTTAATAGATTGAATTATAAAAGTTAATCATCATCCAAAATGATCAATCTTAGCTCCATATAAATAACATTTTTATGTATCAGCATCCCCAGTTATATTTTATAAGAAATAATTCAAATTTATCAAATTTCATAACTGCTCTGTGTTTTAATTGCTGTAGTCCCATAGACTCAGGGGAAAAATCATGAACCTAAAATAAGACGTGATAACAAAAGCTTTTAAATTGTACAAAGTCAAAATTATGTGCCTCTTAAGAATCACTAGAGTCTAATGCATATATTCCTCAATAGCTCATTTTTATTTTTAATCAATTATAATAGAACTAGGAGACATTAAGACACACAGTTCTGCTCAGTATCTTGTGCACATTATAGTGCAATCCTGTGATTTGTTGGCACGGGACCTCCCATCCAGAACGAGAAAGTTAAAGTCTTGACTGTGCTCACTGCATTGGTGGGAATTATGAAGTCGGATGGGTCTCTGCTTCAATACATCAGGTTACAGGCAGAGAGATTAACAGGCTAAAATGTTATACGGTAACTACGACTGGAAAGCCATACATAGAGAATACAGTAGAAGTCTGGGTGAGCACAGATGGTATGGTGACAAGAGAATTCCAAGAGGAAATTCATAGAAGTTCTCAGAGGTGTGCAAGTAGAATTTAGGGGAGAGGATGGAATTGTCTAAAAATGATGTACTTAACAATGATAGCAAAGCAGTGCAAGTCCATGTGATCTCGAGAAGAGTGAGATGTGAGAATAGCAAGAGACCAAGAGTTAAACCTGAGGAACTAAGCAAAGTTAGGAGGAAGGAGAAGACAGAGAAACAAAGATGTAGAGGAAGAAATCAGAGAGTAAACACTCTTTAAGTCTAGAGCTTTTATCTGTATGCTATATATAAAAATGTCCTATTTGAATTCTTCAGCGAAATAGTTTTTATACATTTACTTTGTTGGGCAAATAAGATATGATTTGATATATAATATGATTATCAGGATGTATAATTGCAAAACCATATATTCCTGTCTGTGTATAGCCAATTCTCATTAGGGGAGATCTTAATGCTATTTGAATAAAATTTATTGAATTAATAATAAACTCTTTGTTAAGATATCATTAGTGTCAGGAAATGGCTTTCATAGAAGGATTTATCATAAGCAGGAAACAGTGCTTGATTTAAGAAAAAAAAATGTTTGAAATCTCTAATTTTTGATCCCAAACAAAAACGTGCTTAGTACTGGATGATTGTAAAATATAGATTGAATATATATTATTTTCAGTACACTATCCTACTTACTACAAAACATTATGGGAATCTAAAGTTTAGGAAATTAGATGCATTCCTTTTTTCCACATTCTCAAAGTGAAAAGAGCTCTCTAAGGAGAAAGATATGAGAGTACAATTGCTTTGAAATGGGAACAAGTCTGTAAAAACGATTCCAACCTCAAATTAAAAAAAGAAAACGCAAAAAGAACGATAAACAAGACATTTCTCATAGCCCTTTGAAATAAAAGAGTTAATTTTTATTCCAAAGTCATAAAATGGTAAACAAATGAATGCCTACTGGTATTCTTAAACCCAATTTCTTGCAAAGTTTGAAAAGGAAATCACTTATTTTATACTTCAAAATTATGTAAGTTTTAAGTTTCTCAAGTGTTAGATGTTGTGTGATTTGATTCAGGGCAGAATTAATGGAAAGTATAGAGATTATGTGAAGCAAATTCAAAAAGGACTTAGTTGGAGATTAAAACGTATGTTATAAAAATCCGAGTGTTTTATTTAGAAATAAAAATTAAAGATATTTAGCAAGAAAAGACATTTGTTAAAAGTATATATTTGAATAATGTGTGAGTATAAATTCATTTTTAAGAATAAGGGAGCAATAAAAGCTTCCTACTCAAGCCAATTTCCTGAACTGAGTTATGAAGCTTTCCTTAAACTAAACTTATAAGTGAGGGTCTGGTAGACACAAAGGCACCATCGTAATGTGCTTTGGTAAAATAATAAACTATCTACAAAAATAATGCACTTCCCCCCCTCACCCCTTGGACTGGGTCCTTTGAGCTCTAAATTGGAAATTGAATATTTAATATATGCAGAATAATATAGATTTTTGTAAATCACTAGGGATTATAAGATGATTTACTTAAATATATTTAATCTTCTGTAATTAAAATTATTAAAAGGCCATACCTGAAGTACTCAAAATAGTAAAAAAAAATAAAGTTAAAAATTATACCTGTGCTGACACTTCTGCCCCCAGCTAGATGATTTAATTGATGTCCTCAAGATGTTCTATAGCAATGCTGTATATTAAGACTAAGAAAATAATGTATTTAGCCCTAGACAACCGATATTAACTCTTGGTATTTTTAAAGTATGGTTTTAGTGTGCCAAACCCTATGATGATGGGGAAAAAAAAGTTTATATCTAAAATAAGCACATTGATTTGAGAGGAGGGTATTCACGCTAATGTAATAATTTTTGTCCCTTGATAATCAAAGCTTGTTGATCGATTTTAAACAGGAAATTTCTCTACCTAAACGTATTTATAAGCTGATACATAAAATATGTATGAGACCACTAAATACAAATTATGCCAGGTTTGGGGGCTTAAAAAGCCAATTAAGTATCTAGATGGTATATATACTTTTTTTGGAAAAATCAATCTTTTTGGATGATTTAAATGATTACATTTCACATATTCTATATTTCACTTTAGGGAACCAAACTGAGTCAACACTTTTGCCAGCTTATACACATAATTAAGAGATAGTTTTATTTAAGCTAAGAAATAGTATCCAAAAAAAGCACTCTATTTCATGAAATTGTTATTTTCTACTGAAATAGGCATTTGTTGATGTCATACACACTGAGAAAATATGTTCTATAGGTACACACACATATATATTTATAGTAAACATACACACACATATATACACTTACTCAGTGGGATTATAGCAATCATGGCAGGTCTATCTTGTGTTATTCTAGTTAAAATTTACCTATATAAACCAAGTTAATTACTTCTATTAATTTAAACGAAATATTTAAAGAATTTTCAGGATGCCCTGAAACATTAAGACAAGAGATAATAAGAATGAAAGATACTAGTGATAACGCAAAGGGTAGAAAAATCTGAGTCATCTTTCCCTGTGATATCACATCATAATAAGTTTAAAGGATCATATAAAATTTCAGATCTTAACAAAAATAAAAGGTAAGCAATCATTTGACTTTTAAAATATCTCGATATTTTTCTCTGAGTTAAGAATTCAAAAAAGAAAAGATCCGAAAGTGCCAGGGGTATTTTTGTATATAGTAGGACCGAATGACTCAGGCTAAAACAAAGGATTTTCTTATAACTCTTAAAATCTATTGCAAAGTCCGGCTATATGACACAAAATATTAAAATGGAACCTAAAAACTAAGTATAAAAACGCAGTCATTAGCAGCATACTTTCAAGCACTGAAAACATTTGAAATATCAAACCATTTGAGTGAAGGTTTCAATCTGTTCAGAAACACCCACAAGTGGTTTACATTTTGCAAATGTGATGAGGAACTTAAAGGCAGTGTGACACAAAATCTCTGCTACCGAATTGCTATTCAGTCTGAAGATGAAGTGGTTTAATAGCACTGAGCACTCGGGGACTTGTAAGCATAATGGACTTCACAGTGATCCTCAGGAGGTTAGGATCATTGAAGAAGCTGCCGTTGAAGACAGCGAGGCAGGTTGTTTTGAACTTGAGAATGCAGATGCAGGACAGGCAGAGGAGTGAACATAAATCTAGAACTAGAGATATAAACAAGAGGTCAAGCCTTAATCATTTGCCATTGAGGTTATCAGGTTTCTCTGATGCCTTTTAAATAAGCCTATGCTGTCTATGTTCTTGGGGTCTTTTTCCCCCCGTAGATTTTTTTTTTTAAACCAGAGGACTGACATTGGGTTCTGTCAAAATGGACTTTGTTTTTTAAAGCAGCTACCACCAATCATCTCAAAAAACGAGAATTATAGCTGTACGATTAATAAAAGTCTTCACAACATAATAAATTTAGCTGAATTGGAAACTCACGAAGCATTTCTATTGCTTATTTCACTACTGAAGGATGAAAACTTTGCCAAGGTCTAGAGGCTCTCCCCAGGCCATTGTTCCTTGGCTGTTCCCACTCCAAAGGATACCTTTGAGTTAGCATCTTTCCTGTATCTCAGAGTAGCCTTGCAGGTATTTCTTCAGGTGAGGGAGCCTATACTTTATTAAAAACAACAGTTTACATTACCATAGAATATTATCCTACCGTACCCTGGAGCTTTATTTGTCAGACTAATGTTCAAACCGATTCTAATTACGTCATATGAGTGTGTGCACAACTATGAGCTTTTGCAATATTCCCACTGGAAAGTATACACGTTCTCGAATTTTTCTTCTGGCTAAATCTACCTGGTAGAGTGGAAAAAACCTCTCAAAAAGAAAGCTGTTCCCTTGAACATGCACTTCTCACTTTTGACTTAAAATTTTATTTTTACTATCCAACTGTAGGCATAAAGCCTTTTATAAATCGTAAATTAAAGCAAATAGAGTTTTCTCAATTTTGTTTCACTAAAAATTTACATCCACCTGAAAAAAAAATCGAATTTCATTTCGCCCCAGGTAGTAAAAAGCCGCATGACAGAAGCTTGAAAGCGAACAGTGGATGCACGATATGGGTGTCACTATTACTAGGGTTCTTCTAGTGCAGCGTGTAAATCTATGTCCGCTTCCTGGTGAATGAGGGATTGAGGTCTAAAGGTTAACATAACCTCCATTACAGCCAAGAAGCTCCTTCGAGATTTAATTGGTTTGTGGAACAACTCCAAAACTAGGGCCGCGCTTTCTTCTTTCTTTGCCTTTCTGCTTCTCCAACTCTCACTTTTCAAATAAAAAAAAGAAGAGCGCGTGGTAATGCATCATTTATAAATTACCTTGTTATTGCAAAAACAAAACGCCGCTTTGAAAACCAAACAAACTCCTGCTGCGGACTCCAGCATGTTTGATGGAGGCCCTTCAAAAGAGTCCATGGCTTAATGGAGGTTGTTTATGTGGAGACTTCAATCTGTACCTGCTGTCCCCCGTCACTCCCTGGAAACTTGGCGGCAGATGTTGCAGCGTTAAGTTGTCTCTGAAGTGGCTTTCTGTCCTCGTCTCCCCACCGCACCGGAGTCAAACTGCATTAGATCTCTTTATTTGTGCCTAAGGCAAGTTTGGGAGCGCAGCTGTGTCCACCCCCACTCCTACCTTTGGTGTTTCAGGCCTCCAGGCAGCGAGCGTGAGACCAAAATGGTTCTGCCGCTCTCAACTACCTCCGCGGACGATGCGGCCGCTCGCTGCGGGCTGGGGAGGCCGCTGCCGCCGCTGCAAACAGATGTCGGCGACAACCTGCTAGCTTACACCTGGACGCGCGGCCCTCACCTCGCGCGCCGCGCTCTGAAACATTCATGACTCGGAGGAGTTGCAGCCACAATCAAAGCCGGTGCCGGGTCTGTGTGCGGCGCGCGGACCCCGCCGCCTCCGCAGGAGCTGGCGGCGCGCAAAGGGAGCGGGCGCGAGGGCCGGAGCCAGAGATTTCGCGCCGCTTTGATACCTTATGCCTGAACTTCAATTACTTGATCAAGGACTTCAATTCAGCGATGAATTCTTCTGCAAATGAGCCCGGTGCGGCCGCGGAGCCATTAAAGGAGAACATTTGGCTTGAAATTCGGCGTGAAGGGACTTGCAGAGTAAATGTGCCTGAGTCCGGGTTTAGTTCTACGTATGCTGATTTGTTTACTAAACTAAACTCTCAAGAGGCAGAATCTGCAGTAAACAATTTATAAATAAATGACAAGATTGTTTTCCAAGGTAGGATACATGCCGTTGACTAGGCATTGGTTCTGTTATTTTGGAACCGTCAGCCACAACCTGAGAAACAATTGTTTATCGTCTCTCAAGTGGCAGGAAGTTTGTTTCGTCTTTTTTTTTTTTAAGAATGACTATTACTTCCTTTAAAATTCACGAGTAAGAAAACATTCTTGCTAATTCCTTGACAATATGAAACAAACTTTATCCATTTCCAACGACTAGAAAATTATTCCAAGTCTTCTTAATTTCTACAATGTACAAATTGCCTCCTAGATACACATGCCTCATATGACATTATACAACTAATTCTCAGAAGTATAATCAAAAGTAAACACGTAAAAGATTTCATGAGCTCAATAACTATTTGCAAATTTTTCACCAGTTTATGTGTTGATCAGTTTCTTTTAAAAAGATTGTCCTTGAATAGCTAATAACATTTTTCCAATGCATTATATGATATGCAGACAGTTTTTGTGGGAATCAATGTATCTAAGCTGATACAATACTACTTACCAATTCGCTACTATTTAATGGCAAAATTTAATGGAAAAATATATTTGTGAAATAAAAGTGATACACAGTTTGGAAGGACAATGATTATCTTTACTATAGAGATGTGTCCAGTACACACACGTATGAAACCTTTCATGAATACTCTGAGTAGTTTAATTTAGTTTAATTAAGTACTGATTGGCTTCAGGGGAGTAAGGCTGAAGATAGGATTCTACCCATCCACATGCTATAGCACCTAGTCACTGGTGAGTATGGTTTTAAGCTATCAAACACACACACACACACACACACACACACACACACACACACACACAAACCCAAGACTAATTTTTCTCCTTCAATGATTCTACTCTGGCCTACTTAGAGTAGTCAACACAAAGGATAGCCAGAGACCTGAAGGATGCTGCCACTTGGATATTTTAATCTCCTAAATTTAAAATTGTCTCTACTCCATGTAATCCTAGGGCACAAGCCATGTCTACATACACTGAATTGGTGAAAATTGCACAGTTCAGTCCATTTAATTTTTGAGGGCTTAACTAGCCATAGTAAGTAAGAAGGTAATGGTGAGCCACAGTCCTCATGAATAAAGAAAGCATTACCAAAGCAAATCATCCCGTGTTAATATACTACCAAATGTACATCAAAATTAGCAGTGCAAAATATGCTCCATATCCTTATTCTTTCTCTACCTGCAGGTCATTTTCTTAAGAGGCAAATCACTTTAAGTTTCTCTAATGAAAGATAGTCTAAAGGTAAAAAGGTATTGGAACTTGAGAAATACTGTTGCTCTGTTTTAAAATCAAATTTGTGGGATGTTGGGATGTCCATATAGATTCTGCCATGGTGCCATGCAATCATGATTTTATATAAATAATTAAATATCATTTGGGGATAATATTATTTGACCAGGAGTTAAGAAAGCAAGAGAGAATGTGCAAAGTCAAGGAAATGGACTGAACACATCTGAATAGTAGTAAGCATGGTGGGGAGAGGACATGGGTACCAAGAGAACAAGACAGGACATTGGAAGTCAAAAGAAGTACATAAATAAAAGTATTTCAGTTACTGTACAGTCTTTTATAAAGTTGACCCAATATGTACTATGATTACGTGTGTCTTATGATTGGTGCAGATTTTTTGGCACAAATATCACAGAGTCACACGGTTGGCCTTGTCAATACCAATATTTACTGTGCTCATGAGGGTAAGAATAAAATAACTCAAAGGCTTCATTCATTCAAAAGAAGCAAAAAGAAAATTACTACAGCATATAAGAATATGCATAAACTGGTATAAGAAATTAGTAAACTTGAAAGTGAAAGCCTAGTAGAGATAAACATGTTCAAAAAGAAACAAATAGGAAAAATGAAGCTGGATGAACGGACAGATAAATGCATAGACTTACGGATGGCCGGAAGGAAGGAAGAAAGGAAGGAAGGAAGGAAAGAAGGAAGGGGGGAGGGAAGGAAGGAAGGGAGAGGGAAAGAGTGAAGGAATGAAAACATTTTAGAGACCATGCAACCAAACAGTATGGTGGGTTCCTAAACATAATATAAACATATAAAAAAATTTCAGGACTCTTCAGTTGTCCTAAGAATGTACAGAATGGTAACTCTGATACAATATTGGAATACTTTTTTTGGTGTATAATTCTATAATCTCTGAAAAATACAGATTATAGTTATATAATAGTTATGTATGCCTGTGGGATGGGAAGTTTATATTGGAATTAATTATATCAAATAAAAAATACCTGATTGATGATGGGGAGATGGGAAATAAAAAAGAAGGAAGGCAAAGTAAGCACATAATCATAATATATTTTTGATGGAGTATACATAGGTGTCTAGTGGAAAAACTGGAGACTTAATCACACACAATAAAAACCTACTGTCTTTTGTCTATACACGTTGAAATACAAAATCTCTGAAAACTGTAAGTTTTGTGCTGAGTGTGTCACCAAAATTCATTTGGAAGTAATACCTGACTTGAATTCAAGACTATTAATAGTCTATATCTACTTGTAGTAACTAATATCTCTGTAGCAAAAATGTCTAAGTCATGTAATCAGGAGGTGCTGCTTTACATAAACATATAATATATGGGCTGTATCAGATTCCTGAAATGTGAAAAATTCTGAATTTCATAACAATTTGACCTAAGAGTTAGAATAAAAGGCTTTGGGGCTATAAGAGCCAA
Organism: Crocuta crocuta; assembly: GCF_008692635.1. Taxonomy (NCBI): domain Eukaryota; kingdom Metazoa; phylum Chordata; class Mammalia; order Carnivora; family Hyaenidae; genus Crocuta; species Crocuta crocuta. Next base: position 287,078 of record NW_027527972.1, read on the forward strand.
ATTACTAACACAAAGGAAATCATGGTTAAATTAATGGAAAGATTACTCTTCAATTATGGAAAAACAAATAATGACTTACCCTTCTAGGACATGTAGAATATTCAAGCACTATATTTTTTTTAAAAATATTAAACTTATTTAGTAAGTTCTTGGCATATGTTAGGCACTAGATAAATATTTGTTGAATGAATGAATGAGTATAATGCATCATTTAAAACACCAAATATATCAATTTATCCAATCTTAAAGATTTTTTTCTCTTCTATTCCCAACCTATCATTCTGGTTTCAATCCCCAACCCCCGGAATAGTAATCCATGAATCACTGTGTTCTTGGCTGCCTCAGTGACTTTGTTCTTGCTGCTTCATCCATTGGAAAAGCTCATTCCACTTAACTCCACCTGTTGAAATCCTATTCCTACTTAAAGATAGAAGGCCTTTATTTTTGAAGAAGCGTTCCAAAGTTCCTCCAAAAAAGAGTTCATCTCTCTTCTTCTGTATACTCAAGAGTACTTGATAACTACCTAAACTATAGCTCAGATCACCTTCTAGAATAAATACTTCTTTCCTAGCTGTCTTCTTCCCCAGACAAGTTTTGGGCTTCTTAAGGATAAAGGCTACAGTTTGTACCTACCTACCGCTCAGTATTACCCGATGTCATTATTAAGGCACATGTATCATCCAAAAACTATTGAATTAAATCAGAATGAGTAGGAAGGATGAAAGACAAATCTAAATTTTAATCATGAGAGTGAAAAGAATATATACAGTATTGGCAAGAATGCTAGAGCCGCTGTCTGCTTCTGCCAGCCAATACAGCTTTAGTGCCATCACAATACCCAACGCTTTGGCAGGTGAAAATTATTAAACAAGTAATCTAATGTCTAATCCCAGGAATAGAAAATGAACAAGATGCACAAAAACAATTTTAACAAAAGAACAGACTCTGAAGTATAGAGAACAAACTTATAGTCTGGGGAGGTGCGTGGGAGGATGGGTGAAATAGGTGATGGGGATTAAGGAGTGCACTTATTCTGATGACCCCTGACTAATGTATAGAATTGTTGAAACACTATTGTGCCCCTGAAATGAATATAACACTGTAAGTTAATTAAACTTAAATTTAAAAAAAGTAAAAACGTCAACAGATTAAAACAACAACATATAAAGTGAAAGCCTAGCATATTAAAGAGTAAATAGAGCTTACTTTCTATTAACTACAGTGGTCTGGTAATGAAAGAGGCTGTTCCATAAACCACCTGCTTCACTCTACCTATGGTCCAAGCAAAGGGTAAATGATTTGTTGAGAATTTTCAAACTGGATTTCCTAACGGTTAAGCTCAGAGGTCTTTAAAATGACCCCCATTTCATAGAAGTAAAATTTTAAAGACGTAGATGTTTTTGTATGTTAAGCACCAAGCTAAAATATGTAACACTAAATATAACTTAATTTGGCACTATAAAATAAATATTAGCTTCATCAATTATTCATCTTAAAACAAAAGCCTATCAAACCTTAAGGAACCTGAAGTCCTCTAAAGTTGAAGTGAATGAAGTTCACCTATGTTCCCTGGGCCTCACGGCTGGTAAATGGTAGAGAAAGGCTCCAGCGACTAATTCTCAGTCTGTCCTTCCCACCTCGTAAAACCTCAGAATGCAGTGTCATCTAAGTCAAAGGCTGAAGCAACCAGTGTGCATACAAAATTATGCGTACAACAGACCAATTTTTATGTATTATTTGAGAAGGGCCTTGTGTTGAGCCCTGACTTGTAGATATATTCTTTTTTAAAATTTTTCTAATGTTTATTTATTTTTGAGACAGAGAGAGACAGAGCATGAGCAAGGGAAGGGCAGAGAGTGAGAGAGACACAGAATCTGAAACAGGCTCCAAGCTCCAAGCTGTCAGCACAGAGCCCGATGTGGGGCTCAAACTCAGAATCTGGAGATCATGACTTGAGCCAAAGTCGGACACTTAACCGACTGAGCCACCCAGGTGCCCCGAAGATATATTCTAATAATAGATAATAACTTTTTAGGCACCCTATGTAATAGGAACTTGCGTAAGACAATAATTACTTCCTCAAGTGTGATGATGGCTTTAAATTCTTTTTAATCATTATTTCACTACCTTCATTATACTGATCCAAGCACTCAGCTCTTTCTCAACACATCCCCACGTACAAACCTCATCTCCTTCCTGAGGCCGCATCAAGGAAACCCGGTCGTACTGCCGCCGTAACAAAGCCCAGAGTGCATCAAGACGACCCTAAAGGGAAACATGATATGTAAATTCCTACGGGATGCATTCAATCCCTATATACTAAATAAATGAAGAATGAAAATGAAAAAGGTAAAGTCTTATTCTCGACTCTCATTTCTTTACTAAATTAAACAAATAATAATAAAAATGTAGGTTCTTGTTGCTGAGAAAGCATTCAGTTAGTAGAATGCATAATGAATGTCTGCTACTTGAGGTACTATGGTCCTCCTTCAGACAGTTGGGAGCTTGGAGGAGCTGAAGAAGTCACAGTTTCTCTGGTTACAGTTTCTCAGTTAAATCACAGAAAATGTAAACAATTACCTTAATCGGTGTGTACCACTTGTTCTGAGGAGGCTGGTATGTGGGTTTGGGACGAGGCGGTCTAGGCCTGACAGGTTCCTCCACTTCTTCAGGAATCCTCACCACAGCATTTTTGGCTTTCTCTAGCCTCGCGCCTTCTTCGGTAGATCCTTTATCACCCCAACGAACCTTCAAAACAATGGGGAAATACTTGTATCAGACATATAGAGTCCTAGAAGAACAACCTCTTATTTAATAGATGGCCTTTTGGCTCACCATCATGGAGTAAAGAGATGAGTAGTATACTAACTCTAAATTTCTCCTCTTCTGAAGTCTATTCCTCTTCTAGCTAACTACATACCCATATATACTAATGGCACTGGGAGAAATAGATGATAAGGACAATTCACATTTACTGAATGACTACCATGTGACAATTTGCACTCAATCCATACAAAAATGCAGTGGAATAGACAGTATAGATATTCTATATTTTTCCTTCCAGAAGAGGAAGCTGAGGCCCAGAAAGGTTAAGTGATATGCCCCCAGCAACAAGGCTAGCAAGTGGCAGGGTGGGGATTTGAACACTAAGAAGTCTGAAATAAGTCAATACCTTTCAAAGAGGTTCGAATTTTACAAATATAATTTACACGTATTTTACAACTTTATTTTATACAAAGGAGTACATTGTTCCTTCCAAACTTTTCATCAAGTTTGCCTAAGTCAAAAAGTATGACTTAAACATTTAGACTTTAGAAGTAAAATAACTATAAGTCTGACTTTGGCTCAGGTCATGATCTCACGGTCTGTGGGTTCAAGCCCCTTGTTGGGCTCTGTGCTGACAGCTCAGAGCCTGGAGCCTGCTTCGGAATCTGTGTCTCCCTCTTTCTCTGCCCCTTCCCAGCTTGTACTCTGTCTCTCTCTCTCATTCTCTCTCTCTCTCAAAAATAAATAAAAACCTTTTTTAAAAAAGAGTATCTTAAAAAATATTTGAAGTAAAATAACTATATATGATTTTTCTTTAATTTGGAAAATTTGACTTTCTAAGTAGCTTTCAGTCTTTAGTTCTGATGCTCATTTGGGTATGGTTATTTGACATGTCAATTTTTCATTGAGGAAGGAAAATCTGAAAAGACTCTGCTTTGAAAAGACAAATTCAGAGGCACCAGAGAATTGCACGAATTTTAGGGTATTTCCTTCTCTAAAAACTCTAGACATTGAAAAACTATAGGGTCAAATGATTACTTTTCTTATTCTTCAATGAATAGGAATTAAGAGCTAAATCTGGGCTAAACTTTATCTTATTGTCATGGGAATAGGATGTGACTCCTGGAGAAAAATTTTGTCCAACTATGAGCAGTGGAGAAGTCCTACAAAAATCCAGGGACATTAACAAAGATGATAACGATAAGGTAAGTGAAGGTCTAAAAAGAAATATGAAGCCTTGTCCATAGCACACTGATTCACCAGAGTTAAGTGATTTCTACAAAGGAAAAAAATATTAAGCACTTTTTAAAGCATTTTAATGACCTGAGTTAGTGGGTAGGGATACAGATGATTACCGTTCACAGAGAGAACTATTCATGGCTTTTCGATAAGGCTTACTTAGATGTTTTTAGCTTTTTTACTACAATTTTAGAACAGGCTTTCAACTTCAAGTGGACCCTGTTGAGTCATTAAAATGTATCTGTATCTTTCAGTGTGATCAGTGGTACTAGAATGTTCTTTATGAGGTTGTTAAAATTGTTTTAAACACCATTAAACCTTTAGAGCTAGATAGTTGGCTTTCTTTCCAGAGAAATGACCTTCTCTTTCAAATCACAGTGTCTTCACCTAGATAAACTAAAACTTATGAAATCTTTAGATATAGCTAAACTGAGCTTAAAAAACACAGAAAACAAAACAAAACAAAACAAAATACCCTCTAAAACCAGGATATATATTCTGGCGGTTGTGACATCTCAATTTTAAGGGGAAAAAACAAAAAAGAAAAAATATATATACAATTAAGTAAACAAATAAATGTCAAAACTCAGAAAAGTAATTCAAACTAAAAATGTAAGTGGAATAAAGGTTAGATCTATTCAGAAATTATGGATTTAACATATACCCCTCCCCAGGTTAGCCTTCACAGTTGGTATCTCAGAGGTAATGATAATCATATTCTTCCTTCAAGTATCACTGGCACCATTCTCAGATAAAGAACATGAAGAAGTTGTTGAACTGGAGTTCTGACTCAATGTATTTCTAGAGACTCAACTATTAAGACTATATACTGTGAAGTCTAAAGGAAATACATTAATTAAATCCTTAGTGTTAGTTCTTAAAGTAGGTATTTGATCATCATTATCACCATAATCACAAAGAACAAAACAAATAATTCTCGTTTCAAAGTCTAAAATTAGGAAATACTTCATAGATTTCTCCTAAAACTTTCAAAGCAATTATAGGCATACCTCAGAGATATGGAAGGTTTGCGTCCACACCTTCACAATAAACTCAATAGTGCAGTAAATGAGTCAAATGAATATTTTTGGTCTCCCAGGGCATACAAATGTTACGTTTACACTGTTCATTAGTCTATTAAATATGCAATAGTGTTATGTCTAAAAAAGCAATATATATAACTTAAGTAAAAATATTTTATTGCTACAAAATTCTAACCATCATCTGAACTTTTAACAAGCGGTAATCACTGATTACAGATCATCAAAATAAATATAATAATAATGAAAAAGTTTGAAATATTGCAAGATTACCAAGGCATAAAACAAAGACATTAAGTGAGCAAATGCTATTGGGAAAATGACCCTGACAGACTTGCTCAATGCAGGGTTGCCACAAACCTTCCATTTCTAAAAACACACAGTATCTGTGAAGCGCAATTAAGTAAGGTGTAATAAAACAAGGTATGCCTGTAAACATATACGCATTTGGTTGTATAAATTTGTAATATTTTAGTTTAACCACTTTAAGATAGTCAAAAAAGGATTTAAAATAAACAAGAATAAATTGCTAAAAGGGAACTTTAGCAGAATTAATATACGTGGCTTTTTTACTATGGAAGAAAAAAATAAGTGCAAGCTTGATTGCTAAATCCTTCCAACTCTACTTGGCTTTCATAATAAACAATAAAATTCCATAATTGCCAGAGTATATTTGGATGACTAGGAGGTTGTATCATAAAGGAGCAATTTCAGAATTGAGAAAAGAAACAAAAACAGTTTCACGCTGAATTGGCAGAAACACACATTTGAAGTCATTAGGTGTTGTGGATCAGTTGTGCTAACAGCTGTTATTAACATCAGCTCAGTTCCAGCATTCTGCAAATTGCCATTACCGTAATGTTTAAATATTTAATTTAAAGGAGGAGTAAGAAAAAAATCTATGTAAAATCCCTATCCTGGCTTAAAATAACATGTAATTCAGATGTGCACATAACTTCTAGAATTCCATTTATTTCTCCTACTTAGAGGTTTTTTTTTTTTTTTTAAGGAAAATACTTTCCAGGGTTAAATAGGCATGGTTTTAAAACAGATTATATTTTTTAGTTTCCCTAACTTTAGGTAAGATCAGGTTTGAGTAAATTTCATGGTGCTTAATTCTTGATTCAGTTTTTATTGTGTATTTTTATATATTGTTTACCCTTTGTAATGTTCACACTTCCTTTCTCATTTTTTCTCATTCCCATCACCATCCCATTGATGAACACCTTATACAATGCAGCCAAAATTGTCCAAAACTAAAATGCACCCCAATTATTAACAGTGAGCCCTTTCCATAAGTTTTCTTAAACTGAAAAGGACAGGCAATATCAGTCACATATTAAGAGTTAATAACTCTTGAAATTTGAAATGTGAGCTACTCAAGAGTGCACATAAGCCTTTGACTTTTTAGCTCAGGACCTCTTCAGGAGTTCATGTGTATACTTCCCCCCACCCCTACCCTTTAGAAAGAGATCTCAATCTTTAGTACACTAGAATACTGGACTCACAAAAATCTGGCATAATTCCTAGTCTTTTCAGCAAGAACATTATTCATTTAAGGCTCACTTCCTAGCATATCCATATATCACAGTCATGTGGTATTTTATATGTGTGGATTTTAAAATGGAATTAAATGTATTATTCTGAATCTGAAGTAGTGCATGTTCATTATCAAATGAGTTAGAAAAAATAGGGAAATACGTAGCACAAATTGAAAATCACTCCATCCAGAGAAACCTACTAACATTTTGTACTTTGTCTTGTCAAAACTTTCTCCCTTGCACTCATTTGTTACATACACATATTGGAATGAGACGAAATAAGCTAAAAATAAGTTGAGATAGACAATATTAGGATATCCATTGGTAACTATTTTAGCTACAAGTTTTTCATATACATTAGACGATGCAGTCTATTCTTTCCCCCACCCCTCCAAGCCTTGAATGACACAACACAGGTAAGCAGAAGGAAAGTGTTCTTGGTTCTATGTCAGACAACAAGAGCTAACACAGCCTGTTTGATATTCTTGTGGACTGTTTGATATTCTCAATCACTCACATGTGAACACATACACACCATCTTTGCCAAAAGACAAATTTAATAGCTTCTAGCACCTGCTTTTTCCAGGGCTTATTAGCAATGAGGTACCTGTCTCAGAGGATATTTCTGCAATAGAGTGGCATGCTTTTACGGAAAGTGTGCATTATTTTAACATTTTGTGTGGTCAAGAAAGTGAGAATCACTATCTGATGGCTTGAATAACCACTTCTTCAGAAGCATACTGAAATTTATTCTGAAAAGGGGAAACTCTCCTGGTGAATCTGAATTTTATGGAAATGTATGAAAAGAGATAACTGCAACAGTTCTGAGGCTGTTTCTTAATTAGCTTCCTGGTTTTTGCTGGCAGTGATACAACAAGGCAGGTACGGTGGTAGGAGATGTGCAATAAGTGCAGAAGATATAAAAACTCCTTCTTATCAAGAAGTAGAGTTAAAGGATAACTAATAAGGAAGAAATGCCAGAATTTGTGTTTCGAAATAAAGTCAGCCTACCAATGACAAAACTCCTCCAACTATTCCATGAGGTGGGATGCTGGCCTATCTACACTGCTGCTAAGGGCTCAGCGCTGGCAATAATTGCTTATTATTAATTAATCTATCACTTTGAAAGCGATTTCTGTTGTGTGAAGAAGACCACATTTCATTTTTAAGATATAATATTGAAGTTCAATTTGAGCCAGTCTAAAAGTTCAATACATTCTGTAAGTGATATATAAAATTAATTATGATAGGGGTGCTTGCGTGGTTCATTCGGTTAAGCATCAGGCTCTTGATTTTGGTTCAGGTCATGTATTTCATGTATCATGAGTTCAAGCCCCCACATCGGACTCCATGCTGACCATACAGAACCTGCTTGGGATTCTGTCTCTCTCTCCAACTCTCTCTGCCCTTCCCCCACTCACGCTCACTTGCACTTGCTCATGTGTGCATGCTCTCTGTTTCTCGCTCTCAAAATAAATATGTAAACTTAAAAAAACAAATTAAATTAATTATAATTGTTCATAAGTGGTAACTAAAAGCTGTTTTAAAAAAAAGCCTTGGGGCGCCTGGGTGGCTCAGTCAGTTAAGCATCCGACTTTGGCTCAGGTCATGATCTCACGGTTTGTGGGTTTGAGCCCCACATCAGGGTCTGTGCTGACAGCTCAGAGCCTGGAGCCTGTTTCAGATTCTGCGTCTCCCTCTCTCTCTGACCCTCCCCTCCTCACACTGCCTCTCTCTCTCTCAGAAATAAATAAAAAACATTAAATAAATAAATAAATAAATAAACCCTTCAATGTTCTTCCTCTACATTTGTGATTAGGTCATACCCATATTACTGAATATTTTAACATTTTTATCCCTAAATATTACATAACTATTGGATCCTTTCAAAGAAAAGCATTGTTGCAACTTTAAGTGGTTGGCTTCTACAAAGTTGATGCTGTCTGCAGTAATTTTTTCCAAAATAGTGAGAAAAATTCTAACTTTGTTTTGCCTTTTAGAGTTCAAACGTCTTATCAATGCAATGCTTTGACTAAATGAATTCAGTTCTTCTTGGACAGTTTTGAAATGGCCAGGATGATTCCATAGAAAAAAATTATCCAAAAAAGACCCAGTGTTAAATAAAATTGGATAGTATTAAGTTGTGAAAAGTGCAGTTTCCATGGTTTAATAGTTCTAGAATTACATGTTCATATTAGCAGCGGCATTTTTTTTTTTTTTAAAGATACCAACCTCCATTCTTTTAATTCCTCCAACCCCTCGGCCACCATAATAGGAAGCATCCACTGTGGGCCATTTCTTGGTGGGTAGAGGTTCCTCTTCTTCCTACGGAGATACAAGTTTTTAAACATGGGTTTAATTAATTTCTTAAAATACTGTTTTTTCATAACAAACTCACATTTAAACATTTTTCTCCAAATAATGCCGCTGACATCGAAGAAATGTAGTAGCAATTATGTAGAGGGCATGTAGATGCACTTAGGCTTACATGCATAAATTTCAAGTGGAATTCTACAGAATACTGACCTCCCTTATTTTACCAGGTCACCAGAAGTTGCTTCCTAACTATGAGAATCATTTGCTTTTCCAATTCTATACATCACTTCATATTTAAAAAGACATTAAATTTAGAACAGCATTCCAGTAATCATTTTAAGCATCAACATACAATGTTAAGTTAAACTGCAAAATTTGTACTAAAAGGATAGGCAGCTGAGAAGCTTAGAAAATGCACTACACTACTACCTTCCATATTTCATGATGCTAACCCAATTTTGGCTAACAAAGAGTGTAATATAAAAGTAAGAATCATTCTGAAGACAGGAATAACATCTTTAAACTACCAGCTTGGATCTTCTAGCTTTTTATAAATAGGTAACATCAGGACTATTGATGTATTGATATAAAAAGTAAAGTAAATCTCTATGCACTATTGATCCTCATGGTCAGTCTATATTTATCAGGTTTTGAAGGTCCTATTCCTTGATCACACAAAAAAAGTCATAAGAAGATGAAAAATAACAATTAATTTTCATAAATTCAGAAGTCAATAACAGGTCTCATAGTTACAAAGTAATTGATCATAATTGTTGATAATATCTAAATACAGAAAAAAGTATCCACATCACTTATTAGGTACTTATTTACCACTTTTGGTGCAGGAGGTGGTGGAGGAGGAGGATCCTTGATAACCTGTCCAAAAAAAAAAAAAAAAACAATCAAATGTAAGAACTTTGGTGGTGGCATAGGAAGGAGAAAGCAAAGATGTATAAAAATAACTAGATTAATAACATACTGTGGTAGTGTCAAAAATGTCCCGTGTGAACCTTGCCTCTCAATGTAGATACCTCTCCCTTCGAATACAGGCTTGCCTGTAACTAGCTTCTGACTGACTAGCTTGAAGTATAGGTGCTACCACGTGACTCCTGCAGCTAGGTCAGAAGAAGCTTTTCCACTTCCCTCGACATCCTTGGGACACACACTCTGTAGGAAGCCTGCTGTGCTGTCAGAAGTCTATCCTGAGACCATCAGGCCAGGGGGTGGAAGCCCGGGATAACCTTATGGAAAGGTTGGATGATGAGAGAGATGCCTGGCCAACCTCCAGCTATGACAGCCATCCCAACTGAAGTGTCAAGCATGGTTCTCTCAGACCTGGGTCTGTCGAGCTTTCCAATGACTCCAGCCCAGGTGCCACCTGACTGCAATCACAGGAGAGAACCCCGGAGTGAGAATCTCCTGGCAGAGCCAGTCTCCACAGAGCTAGTTGCTAGAAGACACTAGCTTGTGGAGTGGTTTGTTAGGCAACACTAGATAACAGGCACCTAACGATTCACAAAACTCCTTCATATCCATTCATTCATTTTAGCTTGATGCCATAGACATCTTAGTAGCTTCGTTTGTCAGGTGAATAACAAGACCAAAAACTGTCAAATAGCTTGCACAAAGTTTCACTAAATGGATCTTCTAATGTCAAAATGCAACCATTTTTCACTAGATTACAGTATGTCCCTTCAAACAGAGCAGGAATTTACTAGCAAAATCTTCCTTCTGTGACCCATTGACTTTTCCACAAATTTAAAATGCACAAGTTAGCTTGCTTTGGAAGAGATGATGGGGAAATAAACACTTTCTCTTTCCCCACCCTCTAAGCTAGAAACAAACATTCTTAAAGAAGATGCCTTTTCTGTGAATCATTACTCAATATATTCTTTCATTACACTGTATATGGCCGATTCTTTATGTGACAGAAATGAAGCCTGAGATCTAATCTAAATGGCCTTTACCAGTATGAGGTAGCCAACTTTCACATCATCATGATAGAAAGTTACTGACCAAGTGGCAATGGTTTCTGATGATTTAGATGTACATCCAAGTCTCTAGACACAGAGGAAAATCTGTCTGAAAATATAACTGCTTCGCCATAATGTCAAATGTTTCGATTCTGTTTTAACATTTTAAAAAGTTCAAAACAATAATAATTTTAAAAATGAATATCATCAAAGAATTATTATTACTATTTAGGTATATTACTGTAGTCATGAATATGTTGTTAAGAGAGTGCTCATCTTTGTAAAGATATACACTGAAAATGATATGATTCTGATATTTCACCAAAATAATTTGTGATGGGTAAGTGGAAGGGATTATAGATGAAATACAATTAGCCATAAATTGAGAATCACTGAAGCTGAGTGAAAGAGACATGAGGGAACTCATTATTTTAGACTTTCTCTTTGTATATGTTTGAAATTTTCCATAGTGAAAGGTTTTTAATATGTAATGCTATTGATAGTGTTGAGAGAACTGACTCTTACTTTTCTTTATGTATAATGTTTTCATTGTTCAAATTTTAGTTTGGATCTAAATTTCAGATAGATCCAATCTCCACATAGATGTGACTAGACAGTAATTTGACAGTTTAACTGAATCTAGTTTATTCAAAAATTTGAATGTTACAAACAATGCTGTTATTTCTATTTGGCCCTTTTATTTAATTCAATTTTATCCGTAATAAAAATTTCAGTTCCCATTAGTAATTGTGAAGGATAAAAAGCTGTGAATTTTTACAGTTAGCCCAGAAATAAATGTCAGTGGAGGATTAAGACTTAAAACAATGCTGTAGTAAAATAAAATAAAGGTTATCAAGCCAGAGGTGTATTTATAGAAAGGAAACACCACATATCATTATCCAAACTGTATGTTCAAACTCAATCAGTAAAACTGGATCTATCAACATTTCTCACTCAAAATGATCAAAATAGCCAACCCTTCTTCCATATTTCTTTCAACTCAATTAATTATTCTTTCCAGTTGCAGCCTCAAAATTTTCACATAATCTATACTTTCTTCTTCATTTCTAAATGATTTCACCAAGTCATTTACCATGTCCAACAGATTTTTTGAAATATTTCTCTCTCTCTGTCTGTGTCCCTCATCTTCCCACTCAGGACTTTCCCCAATCTTCCCAACACAGATAAGATTCCCCACATATGCATAAATGCCTATTTGTTCCCTAGATCAACTCCCTAGCATTTATCAGAATTAATAATTTTATCCAGCTCCATAAAACTGTAATTTCCATGAGAAGGAAATTTATGTCTGTTTTTCTAGTACTTAGTAAATGATCTGGCATAAAATAAAGTTAAGGTTATCAAGCCACAGATGCATTTTCTTATTTTGTAAGAAAGGAAGGAAGGAATAAAGAAAAGTTAGGAGGAGAGGAAAAGGATGGAGGTGGGAAAAGAAGAAAAAAAGAAGGGAGAAAGGGACAAAGAGAGAAAGGAAAAAGGAAGGAAGGAAGGAGAAGAAGAACAAGGGAAGAAGGAAGGATTCTTTGCATTCTATTCCCACTGTTCCCACCCAAAATCATAAACTCATAATTCTCTGGACCTTAAAAATACTGAGTTGAGATACATTTTCCAACTTCTTCAATACACACTCAACCAAAACCTCAAGATTCTGACAACTTCTCACCAAGCTCTAGTCCAACTATGTTTGAATTCCTGTAATAAAGAGACATTCACTACCTCACAAAGCAATTGACTCCATTGGCAAGGAATTTGCATCATTTGAAAGCTTTTCCCCCCAAAGAAGCCAAACCACCTCTCTTTCTATAGTTTCCAGTCTTTAGTCCTGATCCTGGGATGTGGACACACACACACACACACACACACCCCTAATCTTTCTACCAGAAGAGGGCAGTTCCTATATTTGAATACTAGGATAATAACCATATATCTACTGGGCCTACTCATCTGGAAGATAAACATCACAACAATTTTTCACGCAATGGTTCTGAGTTATTGGGTCACCTTGGTCCATTTCTTTAGTACATATTCTTTTGATCAATACCTCCAAGTGGGGTTTCCAGAACTGATAATAGCTTTTTAAGTGTAACCAAGCCATTATAAGTAAATGTATGGTACTCATATAAAACAGATGCACCCCCACCAGTTTGTACTTCCATTCTATACATTTTAATTAATAACACAGTGATAACACTGATTGGTAGTCAATAATTGCCATAGCTTTTTTTTTTTTTTTGGCATCAATGTCCACATGCTCTATTTACTTAAATCAGATATTTATCTTGTCTTTCTATCTCTGACACATCCCTGATTCTAACCTGTGTAACTAGCTATATTTTTCTAACAGTAGCTTAAGTGTTTCTCTGGTCAAAATGGATCAATTGTTCCAATAACCACTATTGAATTCATTGAATTAGTGAATTGTATTGGAAGATCTGTACAAATCATGCTCTACTCTTAGCTCTGCAAATTACCCTGAAGTGCTCCCTAGAATTCTTTCACTAGAAAAAGACCAAGGCACATCCTTCATTCCAATAAGTCTGACCACGATGTATCTGAACTCCTTTTCATCTCTTTATGAGAATTTCACATTTACCCTGCTTATTACCTATACATCTTGTACTAGTATACATATTTCTGAGGACATAAACAGTTATCCCTACCTGGTTCTATATTATATCCTCCTGAAAATTATTGAAAATCCTCCTCCATGACTCATCCTTTTTTTATGTCACCCTTGTCATATTCATTATCCTGCACAGCATCTAGTTTTAGTGCTTATATGGACAAATTGAGTTTCAATATAAAATCCTCATATGACCACAGCCAACAGACTCACAGCAGGTTAACAAGAAGCACCTTTGCATTTTTTCAACAGTCACAACCTGGAAAAGCAAAGCTCCTTTTCAGTACAGATACATGAGCCAGGTCTTCTATGCTCATTGTTCAAATGGTTCTGTATGATGCAGTTCTGCCCTCACATCCTATCTACTAACAGTCCTATGTGCATTGCTACTCTAGAAAAAGTGAAGATTCTTTTGCTTGCCCCAAATAAAATGCCCCTTTCCATGTTAAGTCCCATCCAACTTTCACAGAACCATCCCCCCAGCATCGTATTGCTTTATCTAAAAGCTTGAAAACTTCTAAAAATAAATGTTGCTGCACAGTTAAGTCATTCATGATTTATTAAGTTGGGCTAGTATGATTATTTGGGAATGTTTAATCACTTCTCCTTCTTTGTAAGTATCACCAGTTCCTCATAAAGCGCTCTGAGAATAGCAGATACTAAAAATATGATTGTAAGTAACCTGAAGGAGCTAGCTGAGAATGTTCACAAAGGCTTATAGCCAACCTCTAAATTTAAAGAAAAATACTGAGGAAAAAAAATATAAATGATAAACAGATGGATGTAGGTTCCCATGAAACTAAAATATTGCTAGTTTCAAAGAAAATGAAGCATCAAATTTCTCTTTCAACCAATAAAATCAGAGAACTAATTAACTAAATGGCAGGTGGGAAGATGTTAGACTGTCCTAAGCTTCTTCATATGGGAAATAAATTTGATTAATTGTAGGTCATGTCCAACATGAAATTTCTGATAAGACATTTAAAAAATCCATATCACATTTTTTTCACCAGGTCTTTGTTTCTGCCTTTCCAAAATTAAGTAGGCTATGTATCAATATGCATTTGTATTCACCTTGTTCCAGAAAAGAACATATGGGTTTCTTTTTCCAAAAATGTATAATTAATCTTATTTATAATTAAATGTATGACATTATACATTTCAATTGGTTTTGAAATTCTAGCAAGTATATTTTCTACATTGTTAACAATGGAAACACAGCCCTTAAAACTCTACCTACATCATATTTTGACTACATCTAGTAAATTAAGGGACACAACCACCACAATGAATAGCGCCTTTAGAAACTGAACCAGAGCTAAGGCTCATCCCTGTGTTGTTATGACTATTAACAGCAACCCTTTATTGATGCTACAATATGCCACACACTCTATATTGTTCTTATTCTCATAATAGCCCTGTGCAGTTACCAAACTTATCCCCATTTTAAATGTAGGGAGAGGGAGATGCTAATTTCAATAACTTGCCCCGGGATACACAAAGAGAAAACAGAATTAGGACTCAAATACAGGACCCAGGTCCATCTATCTCCAAACTCTGAGTTCAATTTCTTCTGCCACATGACATCCTTTTAAAATAAGGTTTGGACTGCAAAGGGAAAGGATGCAAAAGAAAAAAGACCTAAGATGTGTTGACTATCTGTTAATTGCTAGAATGCATGAATGATAGATAGATGGATGGATGGGTAGATGGATGAATAAGTAAGTAGGTAGGTAGGTAGGTAGATAAAAATAGAGGTTAATTTAAATCTTATAGTAACTATGAAAGATAGAGGTTATCATTCCCACTTTATAGAGACATGGCTTGTTAATTGATATGCCTAACATCACCGACCTAGAAACTTGGGAACAGGAAATAAAACGGTTTTTATGTGATGTTTCAATATGTTCCCTCCCTCCACTCTATTACAGGGTCTCATAAGTAACAAAAGCCAGTGAAAATAATCTGAAGCCATTTGGGTCAAAAGCCAAAATGGCAAAAATTTGTGTCCAACTGATAACCCTACATTTCAGCAACGCTAGTGCAGAAGAAAAAGAAACCTTACCGTCCATGTAAATACATTAAAAATAACAGTCATGAGAATCTCATTCTTGTACTAAATAGTTCAAGAACACATCCATTTCAGAAAAGGATGTATTCATATGCACCATATTTTATGAGAATTTGCAGATTTTAAAAGGCATAATATTGCCTAGTTGCCAGGATTTTTTTCCACTTAGCATCCTTTAGTTCTGTATTGAAGATTCTGGAAAACACTTTCACCACTTTATGAACCATATGTAGAGTTTGATTCTCCTCCAATTTTTTTTCATTTGTTATTATCATCATCAGGGAGGATTACATCTCATCTACTTAGCTGCTAGAATGAAGATTTCAGTTTGGAGGAGAGCCGATTTCTTAAAAAAAAAAAAAGTTAGCTGCTTCAGGCAACAGTCCTTTTGATCCGCTCATTAACACTTTTCAAATGTTCGAGTGATGTGGGCATTCTTTGCGCTAGAAAATGTCAGCACTGGAGCCTGCAGCCAGCTTGATGCAATCATATGTTCCAATATTCAGAAAAGAGTGAAAAGAACTGTCAACAGTGAACTGCCTTGGATTAAAAAAGAATAAGATACTGTACAACGCCTGTAGATCAAGTCATGTTTCAGGACTGATTCTTGCCAGTGACAAAAACAAATGCCCAATTTATCAGCAATGTCATCTAAGTGACTAAGAGCCCACAAACAATAGAGAAGTCGCTCTCAGTGTTTAGAAAAGTTTGTTTGAAATATATGGGGGTCTTCCTTTCATTCTCCCTTTCTTTTGAAAAGATCAGAGAGCAAGTGTGGTGCCTTTCCTCTGAAGTGCATAAACACAACGTTCTCTTACATTCGCTTTTGGGAAGTTTTTTTCCCTGACTCTCACAAAGTTAGATGCTTTCATCATCCAGATTAAAATACGGTCTGAGTTATCTCATCCGCCCTTTCCTTTTCTCCTTGACATACTCATCAATGATCAAAGATTCCTGCTCTGAACAAATAAAGAGCTGGTGGGACGTCTGGACAATGAATATAATTTAAAATGCCAAATGGGAACTGGGAAGAATAGTGTGAGAGTGTATTCTGCCAAGAGTTAAGTAAAGGTGCTGCTGTCAAAGCAAATAAACTAATACCAGGAAGAGTTTGATACCCTGTTTTCGCAAATGATGCTCTGTTGGAAAACATCACCACGGAAGCTGTAAGTACTAACATCACACTCTATTTCAAGGAGGCAACCAAACATAAATCATTTTAATTAATGGTGCAAAGAAGGCATATTAAAATTTAAATTACTTCGGTTTTATTGTGCATTCCCTCCCAAAAAATCAGACTACTCTCAAAGTAACTCAATAAAGGCACCGAAAGCCCTCCTCAACAATAAAAGACAAGTGCAATATAGAAGCATTATTACTATTTAGAAAGAACAGCACAGCTGCTGCTGGCTAAGAAAACGATTCCTTGGAGCTCCAGTCAGATATATCCTCATCATGAAAGCTCAACTTACTTATAAGCAAATTGAGCTTTAAAAAGATAACTTTTTTAAAATGGTTTTTTAAATCAAGATTTATGAGATCTTTTTGTAATGTCTTAAATGCTCCAAGGAAAAATGAGCTTGCAATTTTCCCTTGAGGATGGAGAACTTTGGCCAAGGACACTAGAGCAACGTGAACATTTATCATTTCCAGCATATTCAGATATTTATTTGCAGCTGTAGAATACACTCTAATTGACAACACTCCAGAAAGCCTTTGTTTGCCACCTCATTAGCCTTACATCTGTAATTCTGCAGAGTGTCTGGTTATTCCAAACAATACAACTATAGGACTCTCATTTCTGCCATCAGGCAGCAAAACAAATCTGTCATGAGCTCAACACAACTTCTAAGCTAAACAATGATGAAAACATCCATATTTTCTGATATTTCACTCATGATTCAGTACACGATAAATTTTTGTTAACCTCTTCGGCCCCCATTTTTAATTTAAGGAATAGGAAGGATGCAGCTGATGTCTTTGTTAAAGAAAAGCAGTTATAAAGGACGGATGTGAGGATCCTCAATGAGCAGGATATAGACTCTTAAACAGATGGTAAGAAATAACTTCACACAAAGTGAGAACTTCTCCCCTTACGGAAGAGTTTGCAAACTCAACACTCTCTATAATTCACTAATGACAGTACCTAAAAATTTCAGCTTTGCATGAAGGTCCTTTTACTATGATTACTACTAGATAAAGTTTTCCAACTATCATTGCTTCAGATTTCTAATTGTCATGGAAAGCCCCGGTACACAGAAGACACTATTCTGCAACATTTTAAATTTTTTTAAAATATTTTTTAACGTTTACTCATTTTTGAGAGACAGAGAGAGACAGAAGCATGAATGGGGGAAGAGCAGAGAGAGAGGGAGACACAGAATCAGAAGCAGGCTCCAGGCCCTAAGCTGTCAGCACAGAGCCCAACACAGGGCTTGAACTCATGAACCATGAAATTATGATCTGAGCCAAAGTCAGACACTTAACCGACTGAGCCACTCAGGTGCCCCTGTTCTGCATTTTAAATGATTCTCTCTCTCTCAATCTCTCCCTTGAAAATACTCATTAAACAGATATGAAAGATTCAAAATGTGTAAGTAGTCTCATATTTTTTACATTTATTTATTTATTTATTTATTTTGAGAGAGAGAGAGAAAGCAAGTCAGGGAAGGTCAGAGTGGGAAGGAGAGAGAAATCATAAGCAGGCTCCACGCTGTCAGACAGAGCCTGATACAAGGCTCCAATTCATATACTGTGAGATCATGGCCTGAGCTGAAACCAAGAGTCCAACTCTTAACCGAATGAGCCACCCAGATGCTCTGTAAGTAGTCTGTAAGTGGACAGATTTTCTATTGCACAGGTTTTTCCTTAACCTTTTTCATTCTACGCCTTTTTGGTAATCTGGTGAACCAATGGATCTCTTCCCAGAATAATTAAGCTACGTTAAAATAAAAAATAATTTTAAGGAATCCAATTATATTGAAAACTAATGACCAATTATGTTAAAACAACACAAATTTGTGATATAGAAGTATATACTATTTTATTCATTCCTTAAATAATGAGAACTGGGAACTACCCGGATTTTGAAGTTATGTTACTTGTAAAATACATTTCAAAAATATCGGAAGAATTATATGTGATATAGGATACCTGCAGTTACTATTGATGACAAAATCTTCAGAACTGTGAACACTTTTGTGGATAGCAGCCTACATTTATAAATGTAGGAAATGATAAATTTCAGTTGGAATTTTTTCTCACCCAAGTTCACAATCCTCAGGTTAGAAACCCCTGTGGGGTATATGTAGAAGCAACTAGACAAAGGTTAAATTGTTTCTACTTCAGAGTTTTATTATAATAAAAAATTCTTATGTGCTTGTATCTCAGTTCCTGTTGTATAGAAATGGCAAAGGCCACATCTCCTATTGTATATACGTTATAAAGAATACCTTTTAAATAAAATCAGTGAAAATCATACAATGAACTAAGATTGTACCGTAAATCCTCTCATGCAAAATGCTTCTCCATAGTTGACAGAATTTTGGTTAAAACTCGCAACAGGTTACCCAATTTTGAAGTCGTCTTCCAGATAAAGAGAAGTCAAGTGTTTTAATTTTAAGAATTGAAATAGTTCAAAGAAGATGTGTTTGCTGTATAACATGCCTGTTGTACGACGACGAATAAAATACACACAATACTTGATTTCATGAAATTAGTAGGCTATAAAGTAAGAGAAATGTTCAACAAATGATCACATAAATAATCGCTTAACCTTAATCTCATTTAAGTATCACCAAAAATGTACCACTGGGTAACTTTTTTGAGGATTTTGGTTAAAATTTTAATATAAAATATTCTAGAGGAGATACTTATGACTTTGGTGTGTTTCTTGTTCCTCATGCCAACTAGTCAAGCTAATGAGTATATGTCATAGTTCCAGAGATAGTTAAATGAGTTAAATGTTCAAATTCTTTGCCTCACCTGCAGAGTAAAATGGTCACTTTCTAGCTTTCAGGGAATTCAGTGATTCAGCTTTTGAATACGAACGGGATGGTACTGGCCTCTTCTAGCAAAGTAACAAGCTCCCGAGAGAGCTGTCCGTGGATCCCGGTTGTCTGATGGTTCTAACAACATATATGCCTTGGATACATCTAAAAATCAGAAACCTGTTTCTTCCAAAACTTCCTGTCACTCCGAAACAACAAAGTCACTTCTACTCAGTATATAAAACATTATGCACATTTATTTTATGGTTACTCAAAACAAAACAGAAATGTAATTCTAATTTTTAAAAATGCATATTGACTCCTTAATAGCCTTGGAACCACTGCTAACATTTTGAAGAATAGTTCATTGTCTTCCATTTTACAACCTCTTGTACTCCATGAACAGTTTCTGTAAGGAGCCGCTCGGAAAACATGTTACATAAGACGCGCCAAATCAATAGCCCTAGGCACTCATTCCCAACCCTGGGGAAGAGAAGAATCCTTTAAAAACTGTATTAGTTTCTTAACACTGCTGCAACAAGCCACCACAATTGCAATGGCTTAAGACAAACAGAAAATTTATTTTCTTACGGTTCTGGAAGTCAGAGGTCTGAATGGAGTCTTAGAAGGCTAAAATCAGGTATCAGTAGAGCTGGTTCCTTCTATAGGCTCCGGGGCTGTATCTGTTGCTTGTCTCCCTGAGCTCCTGTGATGGTCATCATTCCCTAGGCAGTAACAGCACCCTCCAGTCTCTGCCTCCATGGTCACACTGCCACTTCCCCTTCCGTAGGCTCATCTCCCTCTGTCTCCCTCTTACAAGGACACTTGTGACTGCATTTAGAGCCCACCAGTAGGTCCTCCTGGCTAACCTCCCTAGCTCAAGATCCTTAATTTAATCACATCTCAAAGTTCCTTCTGCCACAGAAGATAACATTCACAGTTTCCAGGAATTAAGACCTGCATATCTTAAGGGACCATTATTCATCCAACCCCGAGGGCTTCTTCAAGTGGCTCTGAATCCTGGAGAACCAGCCTTGTCCTTCCCCTTCAGGGAGAATCACCGCCATGGGAAATCTTATCACTACTTCTCTGAGACCTTCTGGTTATTTGGGGCAGGGAAAAAAAAAAATGAGAGCCACTGTCTGAAGTACAAGGAACACTGTCATTTTTGAGTTATTGATCAGGTATCTGTGGAATTTTAATCTCTGAATAATGAACAAATCACTTCATAAGATATATGCATAAAATATTAAATGATTGAATGAGAATGTGTGACAAATATTAGGGCCTCTGTTCAGGGCTTCATATCTAGGCTTTCTATCTTTATAAGAGCTCCTGAGCATATGATCCTCAAGGAAGTAGACCACTCACATAATCTAAATGTGCCTGAGAACAAACATTTTTAAGCTCTTAGTCATGTGTCAGCTGAAAGATTACATTTGATTTTTTAAATGTTTATTTACTTTTGAGAGAGAGAGAGAGAGAGACAAAGAGACAGAGAGAGAGAGAGACAGAGCATGAGTAGGGGAGAAACAGAGAGAGAGGGAGACACAGAATCCAAAGCAGGCTCCAGGATCTGAGCCGTCCGCACAGAGCCCAACATGGGGTGCAAACCCACGAACTATGAATTCATGACCTGAGCCAAAATCAGACACTTAACTGACTGAGCCACCCAGACACCTCAGAAATATTAAATTTAAATGTTTGCCACTAGCACTTTTATTTTTTTTATGTTTATTGTTTTTGAGAGAGAGAGAGACAGAACATGAAAGGGTGGGGGGGGGAGCATGCATGAGTGTGGNNGGGGGGGACAGAGGATCCAAACGGGGCTCTGTGCTGACAGCAGAGAGCCTGTTGCAGGCCTCAAACTCACAAACCATGAGATTGACTTGAGCAGAAGTCGAACACTCAACCGACTGAGCTACCCAGGTAGCCCTGCCACTAGTACTTTAAAAACACTCAAAATCTGTACAACACCAAGCTGAAATAAATGCATCTCATTTCACATTCGAAAGTAATATTACTGGCAACAACAGACAGTCAAAGTTAAATTGATCCCTAACAATTTAACTGCTCAGAATTATTTAGCTAACTACGTTCTAAGTCCCGCATTGTGCAAACATATTCTCGTAAAGGAACAAAGTAAAACAAATATCCTGCAATTGCACCACAACACCCTTGGACACTCTCGAGACTGTGTCACAAGGCTATGGTCCCTGTGCCCCTTTTTCTTCACATCACCTCTTCACTCTTCCCTAGCTCACTTAGCTTCCATCTTCCTTCCTATATGCACTTTGTTAGCCCTCCTTTGCTTTGGCCATATCCAAGGCATATCATCTGTCACTGGCTTTCCATTTCAATTGTTGATGGAAACTCAGCAGGATACAGACTTAATCCCCACCAGGACCGGACCTGGGTAGACACTGCTGTAAACCAAGCAAAGCTTCTTTCAGGGGATTATACTGATCAAATCTCTCCAGTGGCTTCTCATCCTCCCGGGGGGAGTTCAAACT
The DNA here is from genome assembly GCF_008692635.1 of Crocuta crocuta. NCBI lineage: Eukaryota > Metazoa > Chordata > Mammalia > Carnivora > Hyaenidae > Crocuta > Crocuta crocuta. The sequence goes on from NW_027527972.1 coordinate 309,170, forward strand.
TCGGAAAAGACAGAGGAAGCCTCCCTAATGAGATTCCTGCTTAAATCCCAACCCGTCTTTCACACTTCCCTTTCACTGGCGCACCAGGTAAAAGCCTCAGCCTAGGGCTCCCCAAAGCATGCCAGAATAACTCAGTGTAATTCCACACACACACTTCATCTGAAATATGCCTCATCAACTGTAAACATCTTATTCATTATTCAAAACTCAGTGTGGAGTCATCAGCCCAGTGAGGTTTCCCTGAAACAATCCTGTGACTCTGGTAAATCCCTTCTCCTATGTTCTTAGTGTGCTTTACATATGTCGCTATGGGGACACTCATGCCCCTCCATTTATACTTTGCCCACATTTCTGTGTTTCCATATTAAAATATGAGTTTCCGTATCATCTTATAGTCATTTTTGTACCCCCAGTTCCTAATATAGTACTGACACAGATTCCAAGGGCTGAATACAGAATTTTGCTTCTACCCTGCTTTAAATCTACTTTAGAAGACATTTGCTATGATTCATTTATACCTAAGTATAAATATAAGTTCATACTCGACGCCTGCTGCTCTTTTATCTATAGTTATCAATGTAAAATACAGGGGGATCTCTCTATTAAGTTTCAGAAATCAGTAAGCACTCATAATGTCTGTAAGGATAAAAGGCCATTCTGACATCCTGACAACATACCTTAAAGGTATCCCTCTGTGCTTTGCATAAAGAAATACACCTTGTGATCTCTCGTGATCCATGATCCCTAGTCTCAGGATTAAAATGAATCTATTCTCACCACCTGGAGATCGAGTCCTCTCTGTAACATCCAAAATGGTGGTCAAGATCGTTATTTGAGCACAGCTAGCAATGTCCCAGAGAGCCCATTTTAGTTTTCACACAGGTCTTTAAATGAATCGTATACTTTGACACTTTTGAGCCATCTGATCAATAATAAAGGAAACTGCAAAATAAAGATGGAAAGCACATCCACCACTGCAAAAGATAAATTAAAAAAACAAGAACACATCATATTAAGGCACCTTTTTGCTTTCAATTTGACTCAAGAATGCTAGCCACCCAAAAATAGCCATATCTAGGATAATCGAGATTACAACAGGAAACCATTTGAGCATAAACTGCTATGACAGGAGACTGATTAGTTCAGTAAAGAGACAGGATGTTTCTTGTCTCTAACGTTGTCTGAGTTAATTCTATACCTCTTGTATGGGCCAACCGCTCTGAGACAAAGGATTGTAAAGCTGACTCACAAAAACAGAATGAAGTACAATTAATAATAAATGCAGGAGTGATGCAAAGTAGTGCCTGAAGTTATAAGGAGGCTGAAATTAGTCAGCAAAGGTGGGGGAGAAGAGAGGCAATCTAGTAATATTAGGTACAACACCACTGTGATCTACAGAATATAACATTCTACCTAATGTGCTGACAATAAAAAGAATACAAACGTGAGCATACCTCAAACTGAGTAGGAGGTATGCTTTGAATGAGTGCTTCTTCAGATAATCTTTCCTATGATTAGGAAACCTGAACAATCTAAATTGGGTTACTTAAAATGTGTTGAATTTTATTACTCAACATTCCATCCTGCAGTAGACAGAATAATGCCCCCCCCCCCCAAATGTCCCTGGAACTATGAATAATGTCCATTACATAGCAAAAGGAACTTTGCAGATATGATAAAGTTAAGGACCTTGAGGGGGTAGATTATCCTGGGTCCAATTTCTTCACATGGTTCCTGAACATTGGAGGTCCTTTCTCAGCTGGGCTGAGAGAGAAGATGGAGGAAACAAGGTAGGAGTTTGGCCTCGAGAAGCCAGAGAAGGCTAGGGACCCATCCCGAGCATTAAGACAGGAATGTAACTTAGTCCAGTTTAGTCCAGCCTCACTGGACCCATCTTAGATCTGTGATTAAATCACTGCTAGATAACAAATTTGTGTTGCTTTAAACCATGGAATGCACTGCAATTTTTTAAAATAGCAATAGAAAATGAATATAAACCTGTATTCTTTCAAAGGCGTTACTCAAACAGGAAAAATAACACAAATACACCATCATAACTTCAAAACTGCCTGTGTGACAGACACCCTAACATTTGCATACAGTTTATTTCTAAAATGTTTCTCTGAGAGGCAAACAGAGAAGGTCCTGAAATAGATCTTCCAAAGAGGTAATGAAAGATTCAATGAGCACTGACAAGAAAACCTGACAGATTATCAACCTCTCTCCATGAATCCAACAGAAAGTATCATTCAACTTACTGGAAATTCTTTTGTACTAAAGTAGAAAGCCCTTTATCCCTACTACCTCTCCTCCTACCCTCTCGCCTTCTCCCTCCAAGCTTGATTTTGAAATGTTTTTTTAGATGAAGTTTTATAAGAAACATTTATTGGTATGGATGTTTTCTAGAATTTATTAGAGTCATAAAAAACTACTAAAATTCAATTCACTAACTGAAACTTTACTGTTGTTGACAAGAGAGCATGGATTCACAGTTCAGGCCTTACTTTATATCTCATTGCTTCACAAACGAGTAGAGTTGAAAATCCTCCTTACTCACCACTTTGCAGCACAGGGGCCAAAACCACCACATCAAACCAATGCCCAGTAGTAGCAGTAACACCAAAATGGCAATGACGGCTGCAATCCCATTAGACTAGAAGAGGCAGAAGACAAAAAAAACAAAGTGGTCAGTAAAGCATAGGGTTAAAACCCAAATACACGTGTTTTTAAGGAAACACCAGAAAATGATGTGAAAGCATAATGATGTCAAATCAAATTTCTATTATATTCTTCTAAATTCTGCAAATTCCTTTATAATCGATTTCATATATGTTAAAAATCTATAATAAATACGAAATATTCCAAAGCACTATAGACACTTTCAATTTTTTTTAATGTTTTATTTCTTTTTGAGAGACTGAAAGAGACAGAGCGTGAGCAGAGGAGGGGCAGAGAGAGAGAGGGAGACACAGAATCCAAAGTGGGCTCTAGGCTCTGAGCTGTCAGCACGGAGCCTGATGCGGGGCTCAAACCCACAAAACATGAGATTATGACCTGAGCCAAAGTCAGACGCTTAACCAACTGAGCCACCCAGGCGCCCTTATGATAATTATTTCTTGACCTTTTACCTTTTTCTTGTCAGTGAGTATATATATAATTTCTAATCCTTTATTAGTATTCACAACTAAATGATGACACTTCTAAATGATGCCTTAAAGAATGCAGGAAAAATCACTATCTAGAGTTATTTGAATGGGCTGTCTGGGTGCCTGTCTTGTCTCTGGGAAAGGATTATTTTCATTACAAGGGTGATTACTTCTAGGCAGAATGTATGCAGCATTTTCCCAGACTTTTTGATGATAGAAAACTACTTTCATTATACATATAAATGACAGGGCAAGAGGAACATCAAAACTCACCAGGCAAATGGCACACCAACAACAATGGCTCTTGTTGGCAAACAGTACATATGCATCAGGGCAAGAAAGCAACCTCGTGCACTCACATATCAGATTTCGCACCTCAGCTCAAGCACTACCCACACAAGAACCACACCAATTTCTGCACACTTCTTAATGCCAAGCTCTTGTAGCCCTAAGGAACCTGCCCTTAGCTCTGCCTCCAACCCCCTTCCTGTAAGGGTAACCTAGGCATCTTACAGGGCTCAGCTTAAGTCACTTCCCCAGGAAGCCTGCTTTGCACCCTCTGGCTAGAAAAGGCCCCTCTTGAAATAAACCATAAGAGACTCTTTACAATAGAGAATAAACTCAGGGTTGGTGGAGGAGGGGTGGGGGTGGGGGATGGGCTAGATGGGTGGGTATTAAGGAGGGCACTTGTTATGATGAGCACTGGGTGTTGTCTGAAAGTGATGAGTCACTAAGTTCTACTCCTGAAACTAATATTACACTATATGTTAACTAATGAGAACTTAAATAAAATTTGAAGAACAAAAATAAAGTGTTCTATCGATTATTAAACATTTTCTGAAAAAAAAAAGAAAATGCCCCTCTTTATTATACAATTCATAGTTCTCTGTAACATTTATCATAATTTGTTTATTTTTGATAAATTGATTATTTCTTTAATTTCGCTTTTCTGCCATTCGACATTAGGAGCTCTAGAAAGTCATGGGGTTACATCCAACCTACTTACCCATGTATACTCTATGCTTGGCATTTAAAATTATTTACTAAGAACATGAACTCCAAAGAAATAAGACTGCAAAAGCCACAGATACACTGAAATTTTAGTGTGGGGATGAAGTTTCCAAGGCAACAAGGTGTGTCTCTAAAACCCTACTCTGGTATCCCCTATAATAATGATTTGGGTTTTTGTACGTGTCTCTTTCTTTCTTTCTTTCTTTCTTTCTTTCTTTCTTTCTTTCTTTCTTTCTTTCTTTCTTTCAGGGAAAGAATGCAGGGAAGAAAAAAATGTAAATAACTCAATATACTCCCCAGGTGGAAATCTGGAACTTCATGGGCAGTTTTTCAGAAATACATCTCTTGTCATTCAAAACAAATAAGAAGTACAATCCCAGAGTCAGAATAAGGGCTACTTTTATCACAAGGTGTGGTCTCAGCAGTACCCATCTTAGAATGTCACTGTAGTGAAAGTCTGGAGGTTTAATTGTAAGCAAGTTGGTTAATTTCTCAGGGCCTGTTTTCTTATCTCCAAAATAAGAAAGCCAGTTAGTCCCAAAGCATAAAACTCTTTGCAGAAAAGCCTTTACTATTATCTCTCTCTTAGGAAATCATTATGCACATTAACATACTTATAAATATCTGAATCACTCTGCAGCAAAGAAGTTCAACTTACATCACCACAGAACCATCTTTTTTTCTCATAACATTTGAAATATCTAAATGTTTAAATCTAGGATTCCCTAGAATCCACACTGAGAAATGTTGTGGTTGATCAAAGTAGGTGACAATGGTGATTGTATTCAGTCAGTACATTTTAGAATGAAATTTAAAGTGCAAAACATAATGACGTATGCAGATAGCAATCTTCATGTAGACAGTTACATGTGAATAACTGAGAAGAGAAGAGAAGAGAAAAGAAGAGAAGAGAAGGTAGTTTTCAAAACAAGTGGCAAGGAGGTGTTAGCCAAATATACTTGGTTCACCTAATCAGAAAAATCTTGACATGTATACCATTTCCTTGTATCATCTGTTATTATCACAAAGGAAGAAAAAGGAAAAAAAAAGATGAGCATATAGTGGCTTGGAAACTATCCCGAAATAGATCCATTTTTAGAGATATTGATTACTAGCAGTCTTTGAGTTTTAATAAATCTATTTTTAAGGTAATTAACTCTCAGAGCAGCATAAACCATAAAACATTCGCTACTTTCAGAAATTTTTAGATTAAGAATCAACTACACATGAACAACTAAAGCTATCCTTTGATTTCTGACTTTGCGGCTGAAAGGAAAAGGAAACAACCATACAAGGTATTTATGTAGCTGTTGTTAGGTTCCAAATTAACCAAAACTGGTACCACCAAGGTATCACGTAGAATCTTTGATCATTTTATTTAATTCTTCTCACAGAAGACAACAACAACAAAAAACTATCAAAACTTCACACATGCACACACTATCTTCACTGAGTTCTATCACTCACTATCTGCCCATTCTTAAGGCTCTAGAAGATGCAATTACATGATATTTACAATAAAGAATTAACCTAAAATATAAGAAATAAAAAGACATGGACTCGTGCAGCAATTTCTTGAGGTAGAGTTTGGTAGAATGAAAATATAATCTCAAATCTGGTTATTAACACATCTGAAATATCGAAATCACTGTCTTGCACATAGAAATGTGTGTGTGTGTGTGTGCGCGCGCGCGCACGCGTGCAGGTATGTGTCAGAGAAAGAGAGAATATAAATACTTTACAAAAAATTTTCAGGCAAATATCTAAGTTCTCTGTTCCTAAAGCCAAAAAAAAATAAATCAGAACACAGATCAGACTACCTGAGAAATACTCAAAGTGCATCTTTCTACACAGGCTTCTAAACATTCATAAACAAGTCATGTGACTTTCCACAGCCTTGATTATGCTAAGCTCTAAAATCTAGGCAAACGGGAATATGACAGGAAAAGTATGTAAAAAAAAAAAAAATACATAGAAAAGTGTGATATCCTATAGGAGAAAGGCTATCTAAGGCATAAATTCATGATTCTACCTTCAAGTATCAGGTCTTGTATAAAATACTCCCCATCTGACTATTTATGCGCAGAATGAAGACANTGGGAATATGACAGGAAAAGTATGTAAAAAAAAAATACATAGAAAAGTGTGATATCCTATAGGAGAAAGGCTATCTAAGGCATAAATTCATGATTCTACCTTCAAGTATCAGGTCTTGTATAAAATACTCCCCATCTGACTATTTATGCGCAGAATGAAGACAGCACTCCCTATCAGTCCTTTCCCACATGAGGATCTAGTCACAGCACTCAAGAAATGGCTCACCATTTGCCTGTGCTATAGTTTTCAAAAGGCTCTATGAACATTTGGTTTCCTCTTTTCTTAGAACTCAAACTCTGTGTTCAGAAATAAGAACATGCATCTAGAAGATATGAATCTGCTCAAATTTTATTGGTTAGTTTTTTTTCTTTCTATGAATGTGTCATTAGCAGGAAATTCAGAAAATCATACTGACAGAACAGAGAGTAGATGGGCTCACCATGATAGGCAGTTAAAATTCTTGATTTTTCCTCCAAAACAATAATTCTATTAAGAACATTAATAAGACACTATACACATCCACATGCAAATATACATTTGCTATGACAATATTATCATGTCAACTGACTCCAAAGACTCATCTTCAATAAAATTAAAAAGAAAATACACACTTTCTAAAGACCTACAGACTTAATCTTTATCATATTTAAGCTGAGCACGATGGAAAACAGGTCAAAGGAAGCGAAGAATGTAATATAACCCAAACTTGTCATCAGTGCCTCAAGAGTATGACACACAGTCCCTGGGTGTCCCAATCCCAGACATTAGCTCAGTTAACTGGATACAAATTCAGGCTTTCCCAGTTCCGTTGTTTTCATTTGCCAGAGCCATTATCAGAGCATGAAAGTCTTCATCTTGAAAGGGAAATAATTCCATTGTTCACATAACTTTATAAACAAATTAAGGAAAGGTCAAATACATAGACTTCAGTTCTATGAGCAGCCAGCAGGCTGCAAACTGCAGTTAGGAGACAAATGAAACTAGCCATGATGACACATAGATCTGTGTCACAGGTAGAAACTAAAAGCCTCTCATGCCCGGTTGGTATGCCTGCCTTTAAATAAGTAGGTGCCAGAGTTACCAAGTTGGACAAGTCTTCAGGAAGCCCACAGGTTAGCTGGAGAGACAAACCTTGAACAAGGTTTGAGCAAGGAAGGCGACTACAATAGAGACAAGTAAAAATAGGGACTAACCTGGTCTTCCGTTCTGAGAGGACCACCTCGAGGAAATAAGAAAGTGCAGGGAGAAAGTGAGGCAGAATTAGTGGCTCTTGCAAGGACAAGAGAAAGACAATTTTGGATGGAGCATAGAGTTAGAGGGGACTTAGCAGCACCTGAAGAAGCTAAAGAGAAGGTATGAAACACAACGTTCTCAAAAGTGGTAGTTCTTTTTAATATGGAGAGAACTGGCCATCTGTCAAATTAACATCCATTTATTGGATGACCTTTCATTTGGCCATTTGTTGGACTGAATCTTTCTAACCATAGTTTTGAAAAAATGGCATTCTCAGATGTCTGTGAAGATTAGGTTGTGCAAGTTTTCTGAGGAGTCCACTTTGATATTTATTACCCAGATGATGATCATAGCTATGAAGCCAAAACTCTTTTAAGGGTTAACTGAGGATATACCACAACCGTGCACTTGACATTGGGGTAGAAAGAACATATTTTGTAGTCATCCTGGACATATTAAGTTTTTGAATTTCATCTGCATCTGATTTCCTTTTCTCCATTAAAACAACTTTTCCAATCAAAAACTTCATTCCATCTAATGTAAGTGAAATTCTAGCTGAGAGAATCATAGAAGTATAAAAACAAATCAGTCCCTACTGTACTTGCAAAATAACTATAAGAATCACTCAAATTTTTCAAAACTCAAATAACTATGGGAAAGAAGAATAACTCAAAATTTTTCAAAACTGTTGTAATCTACCTAGAAACTATTCACAGCAACCACATTAAAAACAAAACAAAACAAGAAAAACAAAAAGCAAAGAGAGTCACAGAAGGGGAAGTGGGTCTCCACAATATTTTTCTTCTATGGATTCAGAGTTCAGGAAAGAAAAAAATAGTCACAGAATGAGTGATGATTTCATGTTCTGGATTCTTTTGGAATATGTGATATGCGGAATTAGCAAACTATGCCCCAAAGGCCAAATCAGCTCATCTGTTTCATAAGACCCCTGGCAAGCTAATATTTTTTTTTACCTTATTACATAGCTGCAAAAAAAATTTTTTTTTAATTTGTAATGGGGCGACTGAGTGGCTCAGTCAGTTGAGAGTCCAACTCTTGATTTCGGCTCAGGTCATGATCCCAGGGTCATGGGATCAAGCCCCCCATAGGACTCCATGCTGAGTGTGAAGCCTGCTTGGGATTCTCTCTCTCTCTCCCTCTGCCCCTCTCCCACTTCCTTCTCAAAAACAGAAAAATAATATGTTACATAAAATTCAAACTTCAGTGTTTGAAGTCGTTTGAACACAGCCACATGGATTTGTTTACATAGTATTTACAGATGTCTTTGTGCTAGAATGGCAGAGTTGAATAGTTGTGATGGAAACTGTAGCCCTCAAACTCTGAAATAGTTACTATCTGACCTTTTACAGAAGAAAAATAAGTTGCCAACCCCAGTTTTATATAAATCAAATGAGGACCTAGTTACAAAGGGCAGATTGCACAAGTGGTCAGGCCAGTGGGGGGGAAGACAGACTTGGATTCAATTCTCAATTCTAGCATCTACTTGACTGTGAGGCTGAGCAGATAATTTAACTTTTAGAGCCTTCAGGCTACAAGTTTCCCCTGTCAGGGGCAGAGCTAAAAGCAACCTACATTCTTTCTCATCAAGCCATGCGCCCTGCTGAGAGCTAGATGTACCTAACAGAGGAAGCACCTTCTAATGCGTTTGCATAAATGTGTGCTGTGCGAGAGGTTAGAGATGGCTCTCTGTTCCTCGTCTGTAAGATTAAGGTAATAGTAAGAGCCTCCTCTTAAGTTTTAAGTATTAAATGAAGTCATAAAGTGCTTAGCACATGTATGGTGCTTAGCACTGTGTGCTCAGGAAACATATTCTTGATACGGTTATGTCAAGAGTCAGAAAAACAGAGGTTCAAAGGGGGAAAAAAAGGTATCTTTTACTATTTTTTTAAGCGGAGATATATTTAGGAGATATTCTGAGATAGATAAAGAGAAATGTCCATCTAAATACAAGCCCTTCTCAGGCCCTAATCTTAAATCTCATAAATCGAAGCCTTCATTTTCCCACTTTTAAACTAGATATACAGCTACTTTCATCCATTCATTTAACAAATAATTTGGGAGCACAAGCCCTGTGTAAGGACCAGGCACTGGTACGAAGGCAGTGAGTAAGACAGGCCCTGCTGTCAATATCTCGAAATGACTAAGAAAAGCCCAGAAGTAAACAGGAAATTACAGTTCAGTGACATACTGCCTTAACAGGACGGAGCCTGGATGCCCTCGGAGCACACAGAGGGGCTGCTCTATCTGTAGGATTTCCATGAAGATTAATCAATTGCCAAAGCAATGGTGCTTTGTTTGATTGGCTTTCAAAGGCCTGTGAGAGCCAAAAGCATCATCCTAGAATGAGTAACCCCACTAACTGCATCTCATCACATCTGAAAATGCCTGACAGACTGAATATCACTTAATACAACACCCGAGTGTTTATCATCATTTTACCCATCTTGTTTTGAAAAGAGATTTAATGCACACATCAGCAGGAACATCTCACAGCAACAGGCTCACTTTTCATGTCTATAAAATGATAATATTACTACCACACACTCGAGGTATTTGAGTGTGAATACAAAATAATGGCTAATTCTAATGGGAAAAATGAATTATGCTATGATTTTTAGCAAAACAATCACGTGAATTATAGTATTTATTATCCTATAATAATCACTGGAATAATAAAAATTCACACAGAAGACATGTGTGATTCACACATCATGAACCTAGACTGAAGCATCAAGGTAACTGTGACCCCTGTGACCTTTCATCTTTCACCTCTCTGAAGCACTTAATGTTGCCTTCTTTTCATATTGGAATTCCAAACTTCCTTTGGCTCCTTTACAGAGTAAGTGTCCTGGGGTTTTCCCATTTCTTGAGCTAGTCCCTGTCTTATTCACTAATTCTACTGACCAAGATGGGCTTACATTTTCCCTCAGCTTGATTAAACTTCAGATAAGTTTCTTCTTGACAATAGGCCCATGACTTCTCTCTCTTTTTTTTTTTTAGAGAATCTACTTTAGAAAACTTCTAATTCCAAAATCTTTCTCTCCCTCTTTGAAATGTATGTAAGTCTCCTTTGAAGTTTCTTCCCAGTTTTACAGATCCAAGGGGGAAGTTCTTTCTCAACCTGAGAGCCATCCCTTTGAAGTGTATTCATCAAACAAGATGGTGCCCCTACTTCCCAGTCTCTGTGGGAGGGCAGGAGCCTAACTTCATGGGTGCCTAGCTCCAAATTTTAACACTACCTCCTGTCTGGTAAATAAGAGAAAGTTTACTTCTCTTTTGGGTAAAACCAGTTAGCATATACAGGTGGCCTGCAATTCTCTCCACCTCCTTGTCCCATCTCTGTTGAGTTCAATCTCTCCCCTATTGTAATAGTCTTTTATTTTATTTTATTTTTTAAGTAATCTCTATACGCAACGTAGGGCTTGAACCCACAACCTCAAGATCAGACGAGTCACATGCTCCAGTCAGGCACCCTTGTAATAGCCTTGAATAAGGTCTTCCTTACCTGTTTAATTTTGTCGAGTGCCGTTTTTCTTTATCACTACATACTTCTCCCATTCCAAGGAAGAAAAGAGAGCAAGGAGGAAAGAGAGAGGGAAGGCGAGAAAAAAAAGGAAGGAAGGGCAGATCCAACAAACTATTACAGTTATCCTTTCTTCAGTTAAAGGATATTTCAAAATTAAAATGGCAGAAAGAGCTATTTTGGAACAAAAGAATTCTTTCAAGTTGAATAAATCTAGCATTATGAAAATATAATCCGCTTTTTTTTTTTCTTTTTTCATTTCAGCACAGACTTCTGTGCACTTAGGTTTAGGAGCCACAGACCTACAGGATAAACTCTTAACTTCACCTGGTTGTTTTCTTTTTTGAGGCTACTGATAATCTGGTCTAAATTTTCTACTTTCAAGCTTCCTTCCCACCATCTTTACTCCAACCAAATAGATCCACTCTCTGTTTTGTTTTTCTATTTATCTGTAATCTGCTATTCCTTCCTTTCTTCTTGCCTAAATCCAAAACCTTTCTCAAGAACAAACTGGTGGTTGCCAAAGGGGAGGGATTTGGGGGTATGGATGAAATTGGTGAAGGAGATTAAGAGATACAATCCTCCAGTTGTAAAATACATGAAACACAGGAATGTAATGCACAGTGCAGGGAACATGGTCAATAATATTGTAACAACTTTGTATAGTGACAGGTGGTAACTACGCTTATTGTGGTTACCATTTCAAAATGTACATAAATATCAAATCAACTATGTTGTATACCGGAAACTAATACAATGTTGTATGTCAACTATTCTCCAAATTAAAACAAAACAAAACCTTTCTCTGATGTTCTTTCTCTCCTTGCTCTAACCTCTTAAAAGTCACTTTCATTTTTTTTTCTTTTTTCAGTAAAAATCATGTGGAATTTCATTGACTACCCCAGGCTATACAACCCTCAAATGTGTACTTTCAATCCAGACCTCTCTCTGGAATTCTTGACTTGTAGATTCAACTGCTTTATGATATTTCCACTGAAATGGCTGTATACACATCTTTCACTCAACCTTTCCAAAACAAAAGAAGTCTTCATCTTCTTCCAAACACTGCTCTACCTGATGACAACACATTCTTCTAGTCGCTCAGGTGAAAACACTTAGAATTATTGTGAATGTCCTCTCACACCCACATCTACTCTGTCTAGACATCCCAGGGATCCCACCTTTACTCAGATGTATTCAAATCCAATCACTTCTTTCCACCTCACATTTAGTGGAGCCATCCTCCCCTCTTCTAGATTATTTAAATAGTCAACAAATTGGTCTCTGTATTTCCACATTTGCCCCTCTCTGCAAAGTGTATTTTTACACAGTAGCCAGAGTGATCTTTTCAAAGTACTAAGTCATATCACATCACCTTCCAATAGCTCCCCAATCCACTCTGAAGAAAAAGTTGGCCCCTTCCCCTCATTCTCTCCTACTTTTCTTGAGACTCCTGCTCTCCCAGGATACCTCCATTCCAGCCCACTGGCCACCTTGCTTTGCTTTAAGCTTGTCAGATAGAATGACCGAATGACCCTTTAGGCTTCATTCTATTTACTCCTGCTGCACGAAACACTCTTTCCTTGTGTGGTCTTCAGAGTTCACTTCCTCACCTTCCTCAGTCTTTATTCAAATTTCACCTGTGCAATGAAAATTACTTTGATCCCCTACTGAATATTACAACTTGTCCCTACCTACACCCTCTCCATCTCTGACACAACCAAGGTCACTCCTTCTAAAATCGCCTCACTCTTAAACTACCTTGAGTCACAATGTTCTCTCCTGAGAACCAGAAAGACCTAGGAAGACTTCCTTAAAAGTACATGACTTGTACATTCCAAAGTGAATCAATTAACCTCAGCATCCTGCACACCATAATTGTCAACGGCTATAGGATACAAGGCTTTGTATAAGATACAATAGTATGGGAGCTGATCACTGAGAATCTACATAATTTGTAATCCTACCACATCCTGAGAGATGAGAAAACCTGCAAGTTGCAAGATGAATTGTAAATAAAAAGAGGAAAATGAAAAAGAAAACAATAATTAGAAGTAAATTTAAAAAACAGAGGATTGTGGGAGATTTTTCTTTCTGTATATAATACAGAATACAAAGACTTGTATCCTATACAAGGATGAGAAAGAATGGCTAGAAGAACAGAATAAGAGGAAGGATGAGATGCCTGCGTGACTCAGTTGGTGAAGCATCTGACTTCAGCTCAGGTCATGATCTCACAGTTTGTGGGTTTGAGCCCCACATCGGGCTGTGTGCTGACAGTTCAGAGTCTGGACCCTGTTTAGATTCTGTGTCTCCCTCTCTCTCTGCCCCTCCCCAGCTCACACACACTCTCTCTCTCTCCCTCTCTCTCAAAAATAAGGAAACATTAAAAAAAATTAAAAAAAAAAAAGAATAAGAGGAAGGATGGAGAAAGAGCGTCATTTTAGTGAGCTAATCACCAAGAAACTACCTAATTTGTAATCTAACCACATCCTGAGAGACAAGAAAACCTGCAAATTGCAACATGACTTGCAAATAAAAAGAGGAAAAAAACTTAGGTAGTTAAAACAGAGACAGGTGTTGATAAAGAGTTATCCAGAGCATTCAGTAGTGGCCCAGGGTCCCTATGGTTGTTTTGTTTTCCTTGCAATGTTTTCTTACAGTGAGAAAGACAACTGTCTCTATATAATAGTGAGTTATTTTGTATTTTAAAGGAAGGATGTCTCTCCAATGAAAAGATCAAAATATAGGGGCACCTGGGTGGCTCAGTCAGTTAAGCATCTGACTCTTGATTTAGGCTCAGGTCATGATCTCATGGTCTGTGGATTCAAGCCCCATGTCGGGCTCTCCACTGGCAGCAGGTTGCCTGCTTGAGATTCTCTCCCTCTCTCTCTGCCCCATGCCTGCTCTCTCTCCACCCCCATCTCAAAATAAATAAAAATAAAAATATTTATTAAAAAATAAAGATCAAAATATAAAACCATGAACCATGAGATAAGAGAAAGTGTTTTGAAGGGAAAGAATTTTGGGTTTTTTACTTTGATTACTGTAGTTTTACAAAGATAATATAAAAATAATAGCCATGTGATCAGTCTCTTTTAGTGTTGTCTTCACGTTCAACTTAATATTAAAAGTTTCCATGAACCCCCAAAATTATCTACAAGGCAAACACTATCTTAAAATGAAGTTTACAGTTGAAATTATTGCATCTTAGGTAAAACAAATGAATCATTTCAAGTAAAATAGAGTTTCTAACCAAGATATATCAAGGTATCAAAATCAAATTATTTACTCACGTTATAAAGCACCAACATTTAAAAAGGACAAAAATATGAGATCACATTAAAATACACTCATAATTTCATAACATGGTCAATGTCTTAGACACAATAATCCAACCTTCATAAGAGAAAAAATGATTCCATTTTGATAATGATGTTTTAAGAAAAATGTTTCATCTGAAAATCATTCTCCTACCTTATTTTGACTTTTAAATAGGACTTTTGAATTTTATGAATATCAGAATAATTTTTATACTATCTTAAAATCTCTTTTTAATGAGACTAAAGAAAGAAAACAAAATCTAAAATAAATTCTATACAAAGTTTTCCTAGTGGCCGTCTCCAGTGTCATTGCTGGCATCTTCCTTTTTATAATATCCAACAACACTCAGAATCCAAAAATTATTTCTGTATAGAATCATTTTTAAAAGTAACCTTATGCAACTTTTTACTTACACATTCTGTGGCTGTGACTATCAATGAGCTCGAAATGACAGATTTTCCGCCATTAAAGCTCACTGAAACATCAAGAGTTCTGGAAGAAACAATAATTAAAAATAAATTAAAAACCAGAGGATTGTGAGAGATTTTTATTTCTGCATGTAATTCAAAACCAGCAAGAACGTTTACTTTTCATCAGTTATCCTAGCTTTTTTCTTTCTTATATCCAGTCCTTACTTGGTAGCCAAAGGCAAATTCCTTAAATGATCTAATTTTTCCTAAAAGAAGTATTAGCATAAATAGAAACATTAAAAAACTCATTAAGAGAAATGCTGAGGCTGTCTTTCCAAAAACCCAAAAAGAATGAAAAAAAAAATGCTTAGAACTGACTTAGCATATTTCCCCTGTCTTCAGATATTACTACCATCACAAGATTATGAAGGATAAAAAAGTTGGAGGGGCGCCTAGGTGGCTTAGTCAATTAAGTGTCCCACTTCTGCTCAGGTCATGATCTCATGGTTTGTGGGTTCGAGCCCCACATCAAGCTGTCAGCTCAGAGTTTGGAGCCTGCTTTGGATTCTGCCTCCCTCTCTCTCTGCCCCTCCCCCATTGCAATGTCTCTATCAAAAATAAGCATTTAAAAATTCTTTAAAAATAGATAAATAAATAAATAATTGGAAATAATAAACCATTCAAAGGTAAAATATAGAGAAAGTATAATCTCTTGTATTATCAAGAGAGAGAAACTGAAGAAAAAAGAGAATGCAATGTTCATGTTATTTGTTATAGATGGTCTCAGGACATTAAAGTATCTTGACAAAGGTAGAAGAAGAAAGGATAATTTTCTTTTTCATAGCTAAGATACATCAGAATTAGAATATAGCTCTTACTTTGGAAACATGTTTCAAAATATAAGAATTAACAATAATTAAAATTTCATAATTTAGATTCTTGTAATTATTTGTGATCAGTCAGCCAGGAGTTGGTAATTTTTTAAAAAATAGCTCTAAGCTATCAAAAGGGGGAAAAATGACAAGGAGATTTTTTTTTAATGTTTTATTTATTTTTTAGAGAGAGAGAGAGCACGAGCAGGGGAGGGTCAGAGAGAGAGGGAGACAGAATCCGAAGACAGGCTCCAGGCTCTGAGCTGTCAGCACAGAGCTGGACGTCCGCAGGGCTCAAACCCATGAACTGTGAGATCATGAGCTGAGCCGAAGTCGGATGCTTACCCAACTGGGCCACTCAGGCGCCCCGAGATTTTAAAATATTAAGTAAACAACCCTTTTCCAAAATAGTTTACACAGTATATTATCCTATAGTAATCAGAATGCCAACATTTCAAAGCTACCCATTCATTAAAGCAGAAAGTAGTATTTTGGTAATCTAACTTCGATAGAGTGCCATGCTCCCATTCTCCTAAAATATTCTAAATTCCAAGAATTAATAGCTAAAAACTTTGACTGAATTACTCTGAATCAGTAAAATGTTGTTATAGTTTGAAGATTTTTTTCTCTATCCCTTGAATTGAAAGCCAAATTTGCTACTGCTTACAAAGAATTCTGATAAAAGAGAAGCAATCTCAAACCACTGGTAAAGTTTTCAATTATAATGCCAAAGAGGGGAGATGAGAAGCATTATTTAACCCTGCTATGTGTCAGATACCAGCCTTGGCATTTTAGGGACATCATCTCATTAATCCTCACAACGGCCTTTAAAATAAGTAGTAGTTTCACAGTTGTGCAGATGGGGTACATAAGGCCAAGAAATGCTAATTACCTTGACTAAAGTGGTAAAGCTAGTAGGGTTCTAACTAATTTTGAAGTCTTTCCATCAGACCTTGCAAACTTGTTGAAATCAGAGTCCTTAGTATGTTTCTTTTCTCAATGTGACCTTTAGTTTGGATTCACACAGGAACAGAGCCACTCCTAGCAAACCTGAAGCTGAACTCTTCTTAAAAAAATGGTAATGCTTCTAAAACTATTTCTTTAAATTATTCCCTTCAAAATACCTTGTTTTAAAAAAAGGTTTAGCTATATGCAGAGAAGAATGTGAACTTAAGATGTTTGTATCAACTTGTTTGAACTTTTGAACTAGTTCAACACAGAATGCCAAGTGGCTTACTTAAGAGAGAAAACTTAAACCCAATTGCTTATTCTGCAGAACCAAGTGCCTTGTTTTGTTTTATTTTTATTTTATTTTTTTTGGAGACTAAGCAGAGTTGAATCCAAAAATAATCTTTCCTAGTTCCCAATTCCTCTATTTTGAACAATGTCCAAGAAAGCATATGACATGATAGGCATGGTTTTAGTTTGGAGGAAGAGACTATCTAATTCACAATAATATATGATAGTCACAAGTAATCTTACTGATTCCACTTTTATGGGTTCAGGGGATACTGACTGAAGTTGTTTGTAATCTGGCACTTAGATGTCACCAGAAATAAACCAATTCTCTAATTAATGAAGAAACCATTAAAAATGTTGATGCTTCCAGACTGAGAAAAAAAGGAAAAAGGATTTTAATGCTTCTCCAAATGGAATAAGAAGATCTATTTTACAACAAAGTTTGCTCTTTCCTGTAGTAGAAATGCATGCCCACGAGATCTTGTAGTTAACCAAAATAACTGCAGTCTCTCCAAATCTCAGGCTCATATAATGTGGCTGGTTTCACACAAACCTGAGGCCAGTCTCCACAGATATGGAAAGCCACCTGATGTTTTTTTTTTGACATGTGGACTCAACTGAAACAATATGGTCTTCCCCTTCGTGAGAGCAGAGCATGGCCATCAACAACAGCACTAACAATAATGGCATTTATCTAGTCCCTGCTACGAGCCAGGCACAATGCTCTCCTCTCATTAAATCTTCACAGAGACCCCTCTGACCTAGGCAGCAGCATTTTCTCCACTTTCCAAGAGAGGAAACTGAAGCTTACAAAGGTAACTTGCCCAAACCTTAAACTGCTCTGACTCTAGAGTCAAAGTGCTTCTGTGACTTCTGCCCCTTCCTTCCTTCATCCCTGATAAACACAAGAGAATCTTCCATTTAAATTTCTCTCATTGGCAAGAGCTGAGTAACACTCCTCCAGGTTTTTACTACATTCACATATTGCTCATGGTTAACTAGAATGGCATTTACTAAATGCTAAGATAACATGACAAACACAGTCCAAAAGTTACTCCTGCATTTAAATGTTGTTTCTTTAGAAAAACATTTTTTAAATTATTGGTATGATGTTGGCACTGTCATGAATGATACCTTTGACCAATGGTATGTTACTCCTTTGCATGCAGATGGATAAAGCCACCCCAACTCTAACCCTAACCTAATACCCTGACCTTTTGTTGCCTCAAAACTCCAATGCTTGTATTTAATTTTTTCCATCTTATTTTATGTCGTTTCTGTTTGTATCTACGGATTGCTCATGCCTACATAACTCCTACTTCTGGTTAATGTTTTACTAACAGTAGAATCCACACTCTCAGTTATAGTCATTTTATTATGGATGAAAATGTATGAAAGCCATGTTGGTTTTACCTAACTCCATACAGAAGTGAGAGGTGAGGGGGGAGTTCATTTTATTTGTCCCAAGAGTCAACTGAAATTATAAAAGGGGAAAGGTCTCGCCCACAAATTATAAAAGGGGAAAGGATGAAAATGTATGAAAGCCATGTTGGTTTTACTTAACTCCATACAGAAGTGAGAGGTGAGGGGGGAGTTCATTTTATTTGTCCCAAGAGTCAACTGAAATTATAAAAGGGGAAAGGTCTCGCCCACAAACTCAAGGAATCAGGAGTCCTGGGTTTGAAGCATAGTCCCTGTACTCTCAACCATGTAAAATGGGAAATGATTTTGAGGGGAAAACCTCAATCTGTAAAATGGGAATGATTTTACCTATTTCAGAGTTGTCTGAGCGAGGAGAGCTTGACAAAATAATAAACATAAAATATCCAACACTGTGGTTGGAACACAGCAGGTGTTCTTATATTATTGTAATAGTTGACTATTTTTCTAACAGATTATTCGGAGTAACAAGGTACTTTTATATAAACCTTTTAGACTCAAGTGAAAAAATAACACAAATAATACAGAAGACTATATAGCAACAATAAAATAATTACCTTACACTTTTTGGCTCAAAGAACTTCTATTCTACTCACTGCCATGTAAAAATAGAGATAAACTGCCTAATATACTGCCTAGTATATATCATGCAGGTTCGTGTAAAGAACTTTTTCAGTGCTATTTCCTTCCTGTTACAAAACGTCATCTGATCAAACCCAACATCATAGCTCTGTTGGGCTGTATGTTTACACGTCAAATCTAAAACTGCACTCTTAATTGGTTTATGAATGTTTGCCAATAAGTTCATCAATCACTCAATCATTCTGTTACTAGTTAATTAAACTTATATTATAAATTAAATACTTCTAAATTGCTACAAAGCCAAGCTAGACTGTGCTTGGTAACAGGACTGCAATAACAAATAAAGCACAGTATTACAGTGTAAGTGAAAGGAAGCTACATGAACAGTTACAATAGAGTGTAACATTAACTGAAACAGGGATAAGCACGGGAGTACCAGGGACCAGGCTGTGAGAGATACAACCTGCTCAGCTTTGCCAAGGGGACATCAACAAAGGTTTCCTGCAAGAAGTCACTCTAAGATGAATCCTAAATAATGACCAGGAGAGAATAAGGAAAAGAAATCAGACAGGGATCCAAGAAGAAGGAGGGTATTTGAGGGCTGGAAGCTAATAAAGGCACAGAATAGTCAAGGAACTAGAAACCATTCAACGTAGCAGCAACACAAGATATGCGAGTGAGAATATATGGCCTGAGACTGGAAAAGGGAGTAGGAAAGGATCAGGGAAAACCCAGGATGCCACCTTTAGACAGACATTTGGAATTATTCTTAAGAGTTTTTAAATTATGGAGAAATATTGTCAGAACAGTGTTTTTACAAATATCGTTCTTTTTACAGGGTAGAGCAGGGAGTGGAAGAGTAAATTCTACAGTAGAAAGACCATTTATGAATGTCTTGGTATAGTTCACATAAAAGCCAAAGTAGAAATGAACTAAAATAGTAGCAATAAGGGTAGTATGAAAATCTAAGCTGGGAGATATTAAGGAGTTAGAATACAAATGATTGGACATTTAGTGGATATTAATGGTGAGGAAGAAGGAAATCGTGAACGATGACTTGAGTCTCTGTCTTGTGAGGTGGGTCACACAGGAAACACAGGACGCGGAGCAGGTTTGAACAGAAATACATAGGCTTAACTTGGGAACTTCAAGTTGAATGAATGTGCCGTGAGAAGTCCAAGTGAGGCAGTAGACTTTTGAATAATGGACTTGTGGATAGTGCCTTTAGAGCTAAGGACAAGATCTTGTCTTGAGATTTGGAGATCCTCAGCAAGAAAAGGAAGCCTGATAGAAGTTGCATGTATGAATCAGTATTCCAACTATGGTGATAACGGAGAGTGAGGGACAGTAAGAAAAAGGGCCTGCAGTGACGTCTGAGAAGAAACAGCCAGGTAGGTGAGAATATAAAGTCATGAAAGACAAAGGGAGAACTTTCTGAGACAAGAATGGCCCACAGTGCCTAAGGCAGGGTGGTCAGGGAAAAGAAGGCCGAGAACTGACAATTTCCAACATCCTTTTCTATAAATTGATTCTACATTGTTTAGAACTGCTCACAAACGTCTTAATCCACTATTGGTTCCATCCTTGGCATTTTTTTTTTTTTTTTTTTTCAAAATAGAAGGATCAGGGAGCCTGGGTGGCTCCTTTCATAGAACATGCAACTCTTGATCTCCGGGATGTAAGCTCAAGCCCCGTGTTGGGCCTAGAGATCACATAAGCAAAAACAAACAAACAAAAATGGTAGAAGGATAGAAGATACCTAAACAACTCACCATAACAAAAGATTGCTTGAAGCGCATTTTAATGTCAACTGGTCCTCAGTTAATAGTGACAAAACAAATACATTCCACATGAAATATTATTAAATAGTATTAGAATTCAGTAATTCCTAATGGTCACAGCAAGAGTTAAGTGTCCAACCTCAGCTCAGGTCATGATCTTGAGGTCCATGAGTTCGAGCCCCATGCCCAGCTCTGTGCTGACAGCTCAGAGTCCGGGGGCTGCTTCAGATTCTGTGTCTCCCTCTCTCTCTGCCTCTCTCCCACTCCCACTCTCCCTCTTTCTCGCAAAAATAAATAAACTTTAAAAAAATTAGAAACAATAAAGATAACTCAGTGCCATATGTCAGAGCCAAGAAACTTCATACACCATGAAATAAGCTTGACATTTCAATTCATGGTAGCCTATTTGCAAAGTATTCATTTACTACTGACTTTGTGCGTATCCAATAAAAGATGCCATTTTATGATCCATTAAAAAAGATGAAAAAATTTAAATAAAATTACGAAAGGCATTTGTTAGAAGTAATAAATAATTTACCTCCAATTTGCACATACTGAATATTAAGCTGGCAACGACTCAAAAAGTTATTAAAATTATGGTGACTTAAGATATTTTGAAATCAAGTGCTACTATTAAATACTCTGCAGAGCTTTTAAAAAGTTAGTTTTGTGCTAATACTGTGAGTTGGAAAGTAAGTCTTCATATTTGTGAATAATTTAAAGATCCCACTTCTAGTGATGAGGATGTATGTAAATTAATGTTCTGTCTAAAAATATATTTTTGAAGTGGCTAAAGGATTCTTGAATAAAATAATTTCATTTAAGATATTTCAAAATGTGTGTATAGTAAAACAATTGGGAAGATTGCTAGATTTCAGAAAGAACAAAAGCTTATTGAGAGATGTGCTGGCCATTACACCTGAAGCTGCACTGTAAATGTTTACAGTATTACACCGAAAAGAATCCCTTGTCAACTGTGTTTGCACATTTTAATAAAATAATGAAAGGATACTTGGAAATAATCACTCATTTTTAGTGCCTTTCATCAAAAAAAGCCAAATCCCTTAATCATAGCAAAAAAATGATAATGCAAAATTTAGGAGCAGTACATAAGAAGATTTAAACACATATTTAAGGATATCCTCTATCTCATCATATCTCTGTCCCTCTTTGAACACCTGTGGTTACCAAAACACTCGCTAAATTGTTAGAGAGATCTTCCTTGTATTGAGCTGAAATGTACCTCCCTTTACCTTTCACTCTTTCCTTCTCCTTTCCTTAGAGCAATAAAGAATAAGTCAGATCTGTCTTTCACATGACAGAGCTGATGTTTGAAGACATCTGATGCATCACGCATGAATCATATTTTAGAGTATTTTAAATTACATCCTATTAAACATTTCCATACTTGCAACATCTCATTGGCCACCTTTAGATGTGCTCCAATTAATTGTTCCTCTTAAAAGACAACTTCCAGAACTAAAAATAATTCTTAGGATAGAGATGCAATACAGATTAGGTGAACTGATGACATTTATACATATAATCAGAAAGCAATACACTGTGGGAAAGAAAAGATAAAATGCCCCACCACCAGGGGTGGGGGATAGAGAAATAAAGAAACAGATATTATTCCTCAGCCTTAACCTATCTCACCAAGATTCTACAAGATTCTAATGTTTACATTAGAAGACATAACTAATGTCCTAGAATCCATGATAAAAACAAATAAATCAAGTTTCATTCCTTATAAGGAAAAGAAGAGAGAATAAAGGCATTCCTCTAGCACCTGCTGGTAACATAATGTTATTAGGTATTGTATAGATATACATACACATACATGCATAGGTATATTTTTGAAAAGAAGTGTTCATGTGTGAAGCCGTGCTAAAGGCAATAATGTTTCCAACCAAGAAAGAGAAGTGGAATGAATCAGTTTTATCCCAGGTAAAATGATCATATTGAAAAAAATAACAACGTCAAAGAAGAAAATAAAAAGATTCTATTACCAAGTCAGACTCTAACCCCAAGTCAGCCACACCATTCATCTGAATGAACTTTCAATATCAGATGCCTAAAATTTTCCACATACACTAATGTCCCACCACTTCTTACTCAAAACACTCTGTCAACTGTCTTCCCACACTGCCTTTTAAGAGAACTAATACTATCAGTTTCATCTGACTTAGATATTTATTTCATATTTGCCAGAAGATTCTGGCCAATGTTTTTGAAAGCACATTTAACTATACCATATGCCTCCTTAAATCATCTCTATCAAACAAGCTGTAGGATAAGGCTCTGGTTCATTCTGTTCTGTTTTTCTTTCTTCACAATGTGTTTATGTATATTTACCCAATTTGCTCTGCTCTTCTTGCCAAATTACAGGTTTGAGATCTCAACTATTGCAGAACAGCTGTGCTATTGTTGACATCTCACTCAACAAGGGTCAGAAGAGAAGCCCATCCTTCAAGTACTGGGACACCTGCACTTATACCACGAGGCAAACACCCTGCGTGGGGAGGATTCAAAGAACCCCACAGAGTCTTTCCTGTTCAAACTTAATACATTTTGGTACAAGTGAGCCACTGGCAGAAGTAAACGGCCAACGATCTACAGATTTTTCTTGCTAAGACAACTTATTTAATCACATGACATTTTAAAACAAAACTGTATCCAGTGAAAGAAGTACAAAAGAACAACTTCATTACCACCACCTTTACATTCTTCCTGTTTAAATGCTAAGAATCCAGGGGTGCCTGGGTGGCTCAGCCAGTTAAGCGGCTAGCTCTTGGTTTCAGCTCCGATCATGATCTCGTGGTTTTGTGAGCTTGAGCCCTGTGGACTCCACGCTGTTGGGATTCCTTCTCCCTCTCTCTCTACCCCTCCCCCACTCACACTGTCTCTGTCTCTCTAAAAATTAATAAATAAACTGAAATAAATAAATAAATACTAAGAATCCACTCCTCTCAATCAGGAAATCTATATCAAATAAAGACATTTAAGAAACAGAAATCTCTCTCAAAGAAAGTACTTCAAAGACCCATTTTCAATAACACTAACCAATGATATGCCCGCATAAGATTTGCCCAGATAGCTTTAATGTTTGTTTACTCCAAATCAATTTCCAAATGCAAAGCTATGGTCCTAGCTCTGCTGCTATATTCTTCATCCCCATCTCCAAGTAAAGCATTTTCATGTTAGCCTTCTTACAAACTAACATTCACAAGCGTTTAGGTTTTAAAAGAATAATCCTCAAACAAAATGAAATTCAGGAAGTAACAGCAAGATGCGAAAGGAACTGATAGAGCAGGTTAATGAGATAAGGCACGCGTCCACGGAACCAGCTCTGAGACTAAGCATCTGGCTTTGAGGCTGTCTATCTAGGGTTACTTCACCAGGGTGTTGTTAATTATTTAAGTGAGAGAACACGGGGAACCATCACCACATCTGTCACCCTCGCACAAGAAAATCCTTCATTCATTATTGGGCCAGATGTGTTTATTTGAAACATAGACTAACTAGCTACTTAATGGGTTTGAATCCTTAGCCAAAAGCTAATTAGGCAAACATATTAAGCATCAGTCACCTTACAAGGCTAAACTGTTTCACTTGTGTTGATTTTTATAAAATCTCATAAGAGCGCTCATCACCTACAATAGTATCTGAAGAAAAGTCAAGGCAAAGGAAAGGTCCAAATTACTTGCAACATACTTAGAGCAATCGTGATGTCTCCAAGTGCCCAGTATACTAACAAACAAAACCTTCTCATGTTTTGCCTCAGTGGTATCATGTGCTTGATACCAAAAAGCAAGAAAACAAGCAAGCAAGCAAACAAACAAACAAGAAAGAAAGAGAAGGCAAAAGTAATTATCTAAAATGTCCTTCCTCCTAAATCCCCAGTTCACTTGTAGGTGAAATATTCATGTCAAAAGCCAAACCAATGATGACTTCTCATGTCTGATAATATTGTGCTCTATATGATTTTTTTTTTAAAATCACATGTCCTGGGTATTTAGCCAATCCACAAATCACTGAAGAATATCAGCAGTCTCTATAGTTGTCTCTTAAAATGAGAGTGCCCAAAGGCAAATTCTAGAGAAGACAAACTCAGTGTCTGGGATAAAACAGGCATACTGCATGTTATAACTACTTTGAAGAAGAAAGTAAGCTGTCTTCCTTAACCAATCACTGCTATTAAAAAGCCAAGATAGTTTTCTCTTCTCTTTCTTCTTCTTTAAACGTTTATCTATTTTGAGAGAAAGAGAGAGAGAAAGCCGGGGAGACTCAGAGGGAGAGGAAGAGAGAGAATCCCAAGTAGGCTCGGCACTGTCAGTGCAGATCCCAACACAGGCTCAATCCCACGAGCCATGAGACCAGGACCTGAGCTGAAATCAAGAGTTGGACGTTCAACCAACTAAGCCACCCAGGCACCCTTCTGTTCTTTTACATGGCATGCCCTCCCCACCCCCCACCCCCACATAGGATTTGGGCATTTTTCTCCTACCTGATAGAAGTCCCTGACCTCTCCCGCCCCCTGCAATCAAAGGTACTCTTTTTGCTCTTAATATAACTAGTAATTCAAAATATTTGAGAAAAATGTGTCCATGTTCTCATCTAGCAAACATTTATGAATCTATTGTGTGCCAAGCATCGTGTTTGGTGTTACAGATACAAAACAAAATCTATCCTACCAGGAAAGAAACCCCAGATAAAATAAACGCTTGGGAGAAAAAAATTAACCATGAAAAGGCAATAGGGAGTGCCAAACTCAAGAGGGGAAAGACTGTATTGATTAAATAGGGTGACCAGGAAGGGTTTACCAAGAAGGTGACATTTGAACAAGGCCTAAAGAAGGTGAGAGTGAACCATGAGGAGAAGAGCATTTCAAGCAGCGGGAACAACTGGTATACAAGTGTCAACACAGTTAAGGAACAGCAAAGAGGCCTGTGTGACCATCACAGAAAGGGCAAAAGGAAGATGAAGACTCTGACATGGTGAGGGCCAGATCGTACAGAACCTTGTAGATCATCGCAATGTTTAGATTTCCACTCTGAGTGGAATAGGGAACTCATTATCAAGGCTTCAAAGTGGAGAGGTGATATAAATGAATGGTTTTAAAAGGATCACTTCCGCCAAGAACAGAAGCAGAAAAACCAGAAGAAGCTAATAAACCTTGTATATTTCATTTGTTCTATATGCAAGATCAATTTAAAGTAATCTCGTATCTTATTTATTATCCTAAACATATTATATCCACTACTGCTGAGCTAAGGAACATCTGAACTGTCTGCAATTGTTTCTTTCATAATAGAGAGGATAAAAAAAATCATAAATGGAAATACGAAATTACTAATGAAATCATTTGTGTTTATGTGATTTAAATAAAAGCTCTTCTTCCAAACATTCCTTATTTTAACCAGGTGTCATTATGGTTTATTGCCACAGCCAAAAAACATAGGAAAAGAGACCTTAACGGGATGTGGATTTTAAATTAAAGCACAAATATTTCCTAGTCCAAGATATGCCTTATTGAGCCATGTTCCTTTTGCTCTTTCATCTTGATATTTAAACACTATAGTAGTTAGTCAAACTCACTTTGTAACTCACGTGTGTGTAAAATGTGCGTAGGTGCATGTGTAAATTTAATACTGCACAGTTCAAAATAATGACCATGGCACTGATTATTTAAAGCCTCTAATGATAGTTCTCTTACCCATCCAGATAAAAACTTATGGAGCCTTTTATTCAATATTTAAGCAATACGGTAAAGGAGACTGAAGCATTTTCAACCTACTAAGAGTACATATAAAGTACTAGCCAGAGTAGTTTGCCTAGAACTACTACTTCATGTTCACTCTACACATTTTTTAAAAAAGACAAGAATAATTAATGCATATTTGTCACCATTTCCTAATAATCTGTACTTAAAATGTTTTAAAAATATTTTAAATGAAGTACTTACTCTCCAACTTTATTCAGTGTAGGTGCAGGACAAAGCATAGAATTAAGCTCCACACTTACTGGGTTAACACCTAGAAAATAAAATGGCACTGAATTAATAAAGAGCTTTATTTTTCTCAGTTTCATTAATAATATGTAAAACATGAGGCACCTGGGTGGCTCAGCTGGTTAAGCGTCTGGCTCTGGATTTCAGCTCAGGTCATGATCTCATGGTTTGTGAGATTGAGCCCCACATTGGGCTCTGCACTGACAATAAGAGGGACTCTCCCCCACTCGCACCCTCTCTCTCCCAAAATAAATAAATAAACTTGAAAAAAAATGTAAAAAATAATCTAAAAAACATGTGGCAATCAGGGTTTAATGGTGTAATGTTAGATATATATTAGAATGAAACACCAAATAGATTCTCATCTAGAAAGAGGAGAAGGAAAAGAGAATGAAAACATAGAGATTATATGCCTCATTGATATACATTGTTGGTAAATTAAGTTGTGATTTTTTTCTTAGACCAAATTCACATATATTTGTAGACAAAATTATCATCTTCTCCATCTCCATTTTCCAAGTATCTTATGAGCTTTTAAGGATAAATGATATATATTTTTAAAGCAGAACTTAAAACAATGGAGAAAAGATGAGCATCCAAGAAGAATGAATATATTTCAAGGGTTTAATAAAATAGTTGTATCTACAATAAATAAATACATTTCATAAAATAGAATGCTTAAATTGCCCTAATATTTTTAACATTATAGGAGCAAGAAAATCCGGACTATAAACATTCAGAAAAGTTACATAATCAAACGAATAATCCTGGGATATGAGGGAAGAAAACACAATATGACTCCATTTATTTGTTCAAGGATTTACTTTAATAAATTTAATCTTAGGTAGCTAAGGAATAACTATGTTTATACTATAATCAAACATGTACTCAAAGGGAGCTAGGTAAAGCTAACTCTTAGATTCAGAAGACTAGAGAATAAAAATAAAATTACTTTGTCCTCTTCACTTGTAGAATCTACTATGAAGTGTTTGTTACAAATATTATTGTCTTGCCTTACCAAAATGATGATCCTAACAGGAAAGAGAGGATTTAATTATGACATTTACCATGCTGAGATCCTCATCACGTTAATTCAACAAACACACACTGAACAGTTGCTGTGTACATAGCCAAAGCTGTGCCATTGGAGTGTTTAGTACCATCAGAAAAACAGCAAAATTGTAGATGAACCTCACAAAACATAACTCTACCAGGGTTCAGAGTTGTAGCATCTGCCTTACAGATTAAAATTTTAGAAGCCAATATAATCATTGATAAAGAAAAAATGTCTTAATAGAGATCCAAAATGCTCAGAATATTAAGATTATTTAAGGAGTTTTTCTCAGAATGAAGATTAAAAACATTATATTCATCTGCTTTTCTAAAAGCTGTATTAGAGAAAATAAAACCCCCTTCCATAAATATGATAATTTTCAATAAACAGTGCTGGGTGGGCACTGAAGATCAAAATATGCGATGTATCCAAAAATATAAAATATACGAAATGTCAACCAGGCAAAAAGCCTATCTCAAGAAGCTGACTGGTAAACTATTGGGAAATTAGATGAAGAAAATGAATGAGAATAAAATAAGGCAATAAGTAGTAGAGTGGTCCAAGATAGTTAGATTTTCAGGCAAGAGTGACAATAAATAAATCTGGAGAAAGAGGCAATTAAATCAAGCAGTTGATGCAGTCCACACAGAATGAAGGGAGGAAACATGGGTTCAACTCTCAGCTTTTCCCATTATTGGCTGTGTCACCACACCCAAGGTATCTGACTCTTTTAGCCACTGGACCACTACCTGTAAAATGAGGGTACTTAGGATAGGGTTCAGCATTTCTTAAGTTATTAACAAAGGTTATAATCATGAAATAACAAAAAAAAAATTTATTATTACTACTGGTACTCTACTGGACTTCATTTCTTTCTTCCTTGATTGAAAAATATGGTTTAGTTGATTTCAGCTGGGAAAAAGAGGAAAACACTTGATGTTTATGTGCTGTGCAGATATTCAAGCAACATGGAGATTACAGGGAACCTACTCTTTGTGTATGTTTCATTTACAGTGTAAGTACACAGAACATTCCCATTCCGACTGCCCAAGATGAATCCTCTTCCATTCAAAACAATTTGAAATTCCTCTAGAAGTAAAAAGAAAAATAAACATTTTAATCTCTGCTTTACAAAAAAAAAAGAAAAAAGCATAGCTTGAAAGGTAAATGTACACAGAATGAATATCTTCATAGTGATATGTCTTCATATCTTCAATGAAGACATCACTCTGTCTCCAACTCTACTTGCTTTCTTGGACCCCTCTAGGGAAATTCAGAGAAGCTATCATTCGTTGCCATAGAAAGGCATCATTTTATTTTTTAAACAAAGTGCTTTCCAATAGTAACCAAGGTATTAGAACTGAAGCCTAACAGTTAGTCCCACATATCATAGAAACTTCCTCTTACCTCCTGTCTTTGTCTCCAGGGGATGGAAGGAAGGAACGAAGAAGGAAGGAGAGAGGGAGAGATAGAAAGGGAAAGAAAGAAAGGGAAAGAAAGAAAGAAAGAAAGAAAGAAAGAAAGAAAGAAAGAAAGAAAGAAAGAAAGAAAGAAAGAGAAAGAAAGAAAGAAAGAAAGAAAGAAAGAAAGAAAGAAAGAAAGAAAGAAAGAAAGGCAGAAAGAAAGAAAGAAAAAGAAAGGAAAGAAAGAAAGAAAGAAAGAAAGAAAGAAAGAAAGAAAGAAAGAAAGAAAGAAAGAAAGAAAGAAAAAAAGAAAGAAAGAAAGAAAGAAAAAGAAAGAAAGAAACTTTCCTCAATTCTATCCTTAGGAAAATATCAGTAGGAAAGAACCCTCTTTGTTTTTCACTACTCCCAAGTATTAAGATGTGGAATGTAAAGAAAATTACTCATTCATGTTCTTTGTTTCTTAGAACAGTGACATGTTGTATTTTCTTTAATCTCTGACACCCATACAGAGCTCTTTAACAGTTTCTTGATATTACAAATCCCGGTTTCGTTTTCTGTTGCATACAAACTTAGAACCCCAGCAGAGGTCATGCACTTTGGACTACTAATAATCTATCGCCAGTCAGTAAAGGAAGTTTATTCAACACATTGCTCAGGACTCTATAAAGAAGGAGGAGTCATTAAATGTTAGAGAGTAAGATAAAATACTAGAAAAAAAGGTTAACTGATCACATACCTTGAAAGGCAATTAAATATTTGCTGTTTAGCTTTAAGATAGTATATTAACTATTTTAACAGTGATTAACTCTCAATCTTCTCAAGCAATCTCCTAGCATAATCTAACAAATACACAATAATGTATTGTGGAAGAAAATATTGCTATGCCACTCTGCACTGAGTATATTATAAAGTAATTTTACTTAAAAATTGCAGGTAAAACTTATAATGTGACTCTGTGAAAAGAGCATGGGTTTCAGAGTCAGATAGACAAGAGTCAAATAGGACAATTACTAAAGTGAGTATTAACCCACTCTGCCTGGGTTTCCTCATTTGTGAACCAGGGATTATAAAAACATCAAATAGTCCTGTTATGAAGATTAAGTAAAGTTACAAAAGGCAAAGGGATGCTCTGGGATATTCAAACACATTATTCCTTTTAAACATCCCAATCATTAATTAGGGGGTCTAAAAGATAGAGGACTTAAGACTATATCTAGTGGTTAGAAGACTCTGTGGTAAATCACACAGCGCATTTCCTTCTCCATCAGACCCGATATTTTGTTTTTCTAAAAGTCAGATTAAGGGGCGTCTGGGTGACTCAGTCAGTTAAGCCTCTGACTTCGGCTCAGGTCATGATCTCATGGTTCGTGGGTTCGAGCCCCGCGTCGGGCTCTGTGCTGACAGCCAGCTCAGAGCCTGGAGCCTGCTTCAGATTCTGTGTCTCCCTCTCTCTCTGACCCTCCCCTGCTCACGCTGTCTCTCGCTGTCTCTCTCCCTCTCTCTCTCTCTCTTTCAGGAATAAATGAAACATTAAAAAAAAAGTTCAACATTCATCATTTACAATTGTGCATTAAAATAATAAATAAATAAATAAATATATAAATAAATAAATAAATATCAGATTAAACTGAACTGCAGGTCAGATTTGAAGAAAAAGAAACAGAACAAGCCAGAGAGAATCACACTCTCTTTGGGTAAGGATAGCTTGGAAGTGCTAAAACCTGAGCCTGTTCTTAGCTAATGAAGCCACCTGCTTCTTTCCTGCTTTCCACCCATACATCACTCCCTTATGTGCCCCGAGCTGGAGGGCACTGTACTTTGGGCAGGTCATCAAACCAGGGAGCTCAAAGTCCACAGATACATGACTGTATAATCAGATAAGAGAAAAAAATTCATATTTTATTTTACTTGTCATAGGAAAGGTCTCAAACATGAACTAAATATACAGAAAATTCTAAAAGCCTGTCACACAATATGTTCATTATTTAAAATAACACTCCAATCTTAAAAAATTTGAATTTAAAATAGAAATATTTCAAGGAATTATTTAAAAATTCTTACAGAAAAGGATGCCAAAAAAGTTAATTTTGTTATTCTCATTCCAACATGAGTTTCAAATCATATATTTTAACTAGGGGGAAAAAATACAATTTCTTATATGGTATTTTTAAATTCTAACCACTTACCCCCTACACAGACACTTGAAGGCCGCAATTCCAGGATTTCAGTGCATGACTGAGCTAGTATCTAAAGGGGAAAAAGACCAAGATAGAGAACTAAATTATAACATGTAAAGCGAATTATAAGATTGCTAATAACCTTAAGGTCCTCCCCTTAACTTTAATAGATGGCAAAGAAAAATCTATTAACTATCGTATATACAGCTACCAAGCTCTTGGGAAATTTCTGTGCTTTCAGTATATATTCTATGACCATATGCTGTAGGAACCCTTACTTGATTAGAGTAAATATAGACAGGTGCCGATAAAGCGGATGTTGCCTCAAAGTCTGGTAGCCTTGAATACAAACAGATAACTAAAATTTCTTGATGGCCATAAAAATCAATGCTGACTCCCTATCAGGCAAAAGCAAGACAGCAAATCAGACCCCGTGTTTAGTTATGCAGATTTAATATGTTTTTTATTAAGAGGTTCAATATCACATCCAAAATTAAACACTTCTTTATTTGTGGTGTTTCTATTCGATTTCTCAACCTCAATTCCCACGGATGCCAATCCTCCTTGTTTGCAGCAAACCTTGGGCTTGGGGGGACACAGGCTCCTTACACTAGCCCAACATTTTCCTCAAAATCACAGACTCTGTACTCCAGCATTCCCAGAGCACAGGAACAGAACGGCTCTTCTTAGCTTGTCCTGAGAAACAGAAACCGCCATACAAGGAACAAGGCTACAAGTGAAAAACAACAATGATGAACTAAGCTGCTGTGACTGGACCCAACAATCCTGTCTTTATTTTTAGAACTGCCCTGCACTTCATTATCAAATTCAGACAAATTCCAGATGATCTCTGAAAGACATTCCTTTCTTGACAGAGTTGAAGACAGATGATGTACAGTGGTCTCTAGCATCTCCTGCTCATAACTAAAGCAGGAAGGAAAAAAATAGAAACACTTTCTATGCTTTCTTTAATAATAGTGGAAGTATAAACTGTGAGACTAAAATTCAGCTGGTAATTTTTGTTGCTGAATATGCATCCCTGAAAAGGGGAATCATTTGTACTTCTTAAGATCATTTCCCAGTGAATCCACTTTTCACAAAGCAACTGAAGCTTTAGTGATTAGGAAACAAATACAGTAAAATTTTATATCGGAGAAATTCTAGGTAACATCTATTTCAACTCAGAAATGACCGAAAAGATTGATTCCATGGTCACCCAAAGATCTTTCAATGCCCAAAGACCTCCTCTTGGTCTCTTATTTTATCTCCTATAATCAACACTCATTCCTCTGAAGAGTGTATACCGTTGTTCAGTTAAGAATTGGGGAAAGAACTGAGGACCACCGTCAAAGGTTTACATGCCCTCTTGGAGGGAAAGTATCTCAAATCAGTGACCTCCTTATATATTTTAACACAATACAGGTAACAAGACTCTGAAAGGAACAGAACAGAGAGTTTTGCTAAAGGAATATGGAGGTAAAAAGGTTCAACTAACAAAAATGGAGCCTTATAGCTTTCACTTTGGGTGTTCTGAGATAAAAGAACAGTGAGCCATGGAAATGGAAGGGTCAAAGGAAAACATAAAGCCTCCAAATCTACTTTAGCTGCCAGGAAGTCTGAAGAAACCTATTTTACAACAGGTCCCAGTAAAGCTGCTCCTGTTAACGGAACATCTTTCAGTTCACAATGTCGTTATTAGTTATTTTAGGCACACCTCTAGCAGCATTACTGAAAAATGTTTCAAACATCAAGAAAAATTATGTGAGGCTTAAAGACTGAATCCATTGGAAATTGCAACCGTTTTTTAAAAATGCCTTAGGAAAAAGTAAATCAAGAAATTACAATGAGATTTTCCAGAGGCCATGTCAAAGAACATGCAACCCAGAATGACCTGTGTGAATTTCTAAAATTACCTTGGTTTTCTCTCTACCACCAATATTGGCCGTAAGTAAATCAGCTCTCATAATATTTAAGACAAATGCATGGGACTTGACTTTCTCTTTTAATTTGATGTAACCCATCAAACAGTTCAAAATGATAGTTTCAGTAGTAAAATCAAATGATTAATTCTATGGCATTCTCCATAAAACTAGAGAATAAACACCTTTAAATACTGTTGATGGTATACATCTCTGAAGCCAGGCCCTTTTTACACCCTGTAATGTATTTTGATTTTAAAGAAAATGTTCAAACTTATTTAGAAATTTATTTTCTACTCAAGCCTGAGATTAAAGAAATCACACTACATTAAGTAGGAGCTAAAAAAAAGCTGAAGATTGATTATATATTGCAATAAATTACATAATATACATTTATACCTAAAAATACATTTACATTAGTTAATATTATTACTTATTTTAATAAGATGAATTTTATAGAAATGATATTACTAAATGGAAAAATGACTCCACTAACACATTCATTGAAAGGCAAGCAGTTTGGGGACACCTGGGTGGCTCGTTGGTGAAGCATTTGACTCTTGGTTTCAGCTCAGGGTCATGACCTCACAGTTTCATGGGTTCGAGCCCGCATTAGGCTCCACAGTGTCGGCCTGGGATTCTCTCTCTCTCCCTCTCTCTCTCTGCCCTTACCCCACTTATGCTGTCTCTGTCCCTCTCAAAAATAAATAAACTTTAAAAAAAGAATAAAAAGAAAAAAAAGGGAGGGCGAGCACTTTAGACCGTGAGTCATAAAATTGGACTCACCATCTAAAGTCATTCAGTGGAATTTCCCACAGGACATTACCTGCCCCCCTCTAAAGTTTGTATTGATTTTTTAAATGTATTTCTTGGGACCTTATGTTATATTAGTTAAGTATATGAATCTCCTCTGTTAGAACACAAAATCTTTTGGAGTATAAAAATAAGATGTTATACTATACAACCTTTTCAGGAGTAGCAAATTGTTTTGTATATGCAGTACAACCAATAAATGCTTAGGAAATACAGGTTACATGAATTAATGAGAATATTAAGAATGTGTTTCTAGTAAGCAAATCAACAACCATACTAAGATACAACCATGACTAAGATAAGGCAGAATAAAGTTATATGAAAAAGCCAATAAGTTGTGAATGTTGGAAATCCAGAAACCCACAATTTGAAATGACCCAAACGATTCCAAATAAAAAGTAATCAAAGAGAGGAAAAGAGAATGTAGTGGGGAGAGAAGAGAGAAAAACACGTGTCTGCATTCTTAAAAAAATAAAATTTGTCCTAAATCAGGCTTTTCCACCCAGAGTTTACCATGTTCCTATATTAAGAAAATAATGAGGTACTTGGGTGGCTCAGTCAGTTAAGCATCTGACTCTTGGTTTCAGCTCCCGTCATGATCTTACAGTTTCTGAGGTCGAGCCCCGTGGTAGGCTCTGCGCTGACAGCATAGAGCTTGCTTGGGGTTCTCTCTCTCTGTCTCTCTCTCTCTCTCCATCCCCTGTACACATGCTCTCTCTTTTTCTCTCTCTCAAAATAAATAAATAACCATTTTTTTAAAAAAGGAAAACAACTGGAAGTCCAAATAATCCAATGTTTGTATGTAGACAGTTGACATCATAAGATTTTTAAACAGTTCCATAAACACAAAACAGTTTAAAATTTACTTTCACCAAGTAACTGCACAATTTCAAATGTTCAAGATATCAAAATAGGTATATTATATTAAAACTGTCATCTCTAAATGACACCTGACAGAGCAGACAAATATTTTAAACAGTCTAGCTAATTTCTACTGAATTAAATATAGTTATTGACTGATTGAACACTGGGTCAGGTGTCTCATCTACGATAATTGACACGTTATCTTTCATATCTGCACTTCCATCGTTTGTACAGCAGAGCATCTTGTAAAGATGTTTCTTCAAATATGTGTTGCCATCTGTCTTCATTATATCTCAATAGAAACAGAAAATAGTTTCCACTAAAGGTCGGCCTTGGTTGACATCAGAGAGAGCTAATAGTACCATAGACCAAATTTAAAGACATGCCAAATGCTATTAATAAAACCAGGGCACTGCACACACTGGATGTAAAATTGCATCATTTGAGATTCTGAAATATGTGTGTGTGTGTATATATATATATATATACACACACATATATATATGTATACACACACACACACACACACACACACACACACACAAATTGGCAAAGAACTTGATGCTCACCATGAAGGAAAGTATAGTACTGAAGCATCTGTTCACTCACAAGCATCTGTTCACTCAAAAAGTAGTGTTAGTGTTAAGGAATATTCACAAATGAAAATAATAGGTGCATTATTACCTACTCCCTACTTTTAAGTCCTCAAAATATTAATATGGATAACAAAACTCAAATTTACTAAAAGCCAAACTTCCTAAATTTAGTACAAATATCAGTATCCAAAAATTCAAAAGAATCCCTAACAATGGTAATAATAACTATCATTTGTTGAGGACTAATTATGTTCCAGGAAGTGTGCTAAGCACTTTACCTGAATCTCTTCAGTTAATCTTTTCAAGTCTTATGAATACATACTATTTTTTAACGTCTATTTATTTTGAGAGAGAGAGGGAGAGCATGTGTGTAAGCGAGAGAGAGGGGAAGAGGCAGAGAGAGGGAGAAAGGAGGTCCTAAGGACCTCGCTGCTGTCAGTGCAGAGCCAAACCAGGGTTCAGTCTTTTGAACCATGAGATCATGACCTAAGCCAAAATCAAGAGCCACCCATGATGCGCCTCAAATACACTATTTTTATTCCCACTTTATAGATGAGAAAACTAAGGTTCAGAGAGACTTTGTTTTAATTGTTCAATTTTTTTGCTAAGAAAGAGTAGTTTTTAAATAGCACAGCAAGATCTCCCCAGGTTTGACTCTAAAGCCTGTTCTAACCAGTGCACTCTGCTACCCTCCTGGCTTGTGACAGACAGTCTAATCATTACAAAATCTAATATCTACAAACTTGTGAAATTTATCTGCCTGTTTTGCCCAGATTCTTTTTATACTATCAAAACAATCTAAATCTATCTTATTTCAAATAAATAAATTACGATTCTATTCAGCAATATCACTCTCTCCACCTTTATCCCTCTCCTACCTGTGTTTTTGTGTACTTCTATACACTATCTAAGCTGCATCTTTTAAAAACAAAATTTTAATCCTAGTATATGGAGTTGGTGTTTGCTTTTCCAGTTAATATAATTGCAAAGTTTTCCCCATGTCAAGTAAATTATGGCACATCCAGGTACTTTACAAACACTAAAATGATGTCTTACAACAGTGCTTCTCAAATCTGAACAAGCATACAAATCACCTGGGATATTGCTGAAATACAGGTTCTGGTCCAGTAGGTCTTGAGATGGGTCCCAAGATGCTGCATTTCTATAAACCTCCCAGATGATAACACAGACTGCTGGTCTGTGGGCCACACTGGGTAGCAAGGGCTTAGGAAATACATATATTCCAATAATAAGGAACACACATAAGTTTCAATGTCTAGCTCATATGCGGTGAAATATCACATCAATGGAGTGATAATCCTTACACACAGGCAGGAATAATACAAATATTTATCGTGTACACTATGTATGCATATAGACACAAAGATTACTAAAAATCTAATTACTGGTCAATGTCAATATGTATCAATATTTCCAAGACTCCGGATGCACACAAAGGACATTCCATAGGGACAGAAAGCAGACCTGGGATTTCCAGGGAACAAAGGACAAGGCAAAGAGGAAAGAAACTTTTAGGGGTGCTGGATATGTTCATTATCTTGATGGTGATGATACTTCCATGGATACTTTATACATAAAATCTGTTAACATTTATCAAATTATGCACTTTAAATATATGAAGTTTGTAGTTTGTCAATTATACTTCAACAAAGCTACTTTCTAATATGAAAAATAAATAAAATCTATCTTGTACTTTATCTTCAAAAGTATGTCACAAAGCTTCACCCACATTTTTTAAATTATTATTTTTTTTTTATTTTAGAGGAAGAGAGCACAAGTGGAGTAGAGGAAAAGAGGGAGACAGAGAGAGAATCTTAAGCAGCTTCCACACTCAGCATGGAGCCCAACATGGGGCTCAATCCCAAGGCCCTGGGATCATGACCTGAACCAAAATCAAGAGTAGGACACTCCACCGACTGAGCCATCCAGGCGCCCCTCACCTACATTTGTTGGGGGTTTTATAGATTTGTCCTAAAATGACCAACTACACTGATGTTGAATAAATTAACATTTTAGATCATCCCATGAATTAGTAATATGTAGGATATGCAAATGCTTACGGCCTCTCTATTTTTTTCTCTCTACGGTCTTATTTTATTATCGCTTTCTATCTCAAATTTGTTTTGTACAGATAAAAACACTTGTGCTTCTTACTTCTCAGCATAATCCAGAACTTAAAAGACAAGAGAGGCTGTACTAGAACAAGAGGTCCTAACTCCGGTTTGAGAGCACCAGAAGCACTTGGAAAACTAAAATCAAACTGTGTTTAGAAACACATAATTTGTTATTTGATCTTAGAATACATTTTTTTTCTTAAATGTAAAGATGTCAGTGGCATTGAAGGGCATTTCGGTTTCATACGTTTCCAGAACTTGCCTGAGTTCTGGGAACAGAAAGGACATTTGGAGCCAGGAGGCCGAAGCCTGGGGTTTTTTCTTTCGTTTTCTTTTGTTTTTCTTCATTTTTTCTGCATACGGAACTGACTTTAGGAGAATTTTTTGATACAAAGTAAGTTAGTCCTTGTCCTTCCCTTGCTCGTGGTCTCACCTAGGTTGCTAGACACACAGATATCCTTTTTCTAAACACCATCACTGTCCAGGTTTCCTACTGCCCAAAGTATTCCATTTCAATGAGGCTGTTCTCATTTCCTGAACACAGTCATACTAATACATAAATGAATATATGAAATGATGGCCTTTCAAACAACTTAAATGGGGTTATACCTCGAAAAGAAATTTTTTAAGCCATGAAAATCCCTATATATGGAAATTCAGACAGCACAATCATTTAGTAAAGCAAGAAATGCAAGTAGCATGGCAGAAAATGTTTTCTAAAATGGGACGCCTACATCGGAAAATGAGGTCTGCTTATATGTCTGCCCGACAGAGGTCTGTTCCTCTGCTGATATTTTTCTTGGTTTCTTTCCCTCCTATATTTGTGAGAACGTTTTAACCTACAGCCGCACCCACAGGGCCAGGTTGGGTAGGAGACGAAGGTGTGAACTTCCAGGAGAGAGAGACCTAAGCAAAGTAGCCAATGGTATACACAAGGCCATCTGCGAGACTTGTGTTTACAAGCCAGTACAAATCTGTAATAGAAAAGAAGTTAAAATACATAGAATTCTAAATTCTGGTACTTTGTGTAAAAATTCCACATTCCAACATGTTGTCCCAAACTGTGAATTAAATGCCTAAAGATGGTTTTATATATTTAATCCCTATAATCACAGTCACTGTCCTTTCTCATTATCAAAACTTTCTGTTCTATTTAAAATATATCTGTCTTGGGGCGCCTGGGTGGCTCAGTCACTTAAGTGTCCAACCTCGGCTCAGGTCATGATCTCATGACTCATGGATTCAAGCCCCGAGTTGGGCTCTGTACTGACAGCTCAGAGCCTAGGAGCCTGCTTCAGGTTCTGTGTCTCCTTCTCTCTCTGTCTCTCTCTCTCTCTCTCTCAAAAATAAATAAACATTAAAAAAATGTTTAAGTATATTTGTCTGGAATGCTTCCTTTTAAATGTATGTTTAAAAAGTCTGCCATGTATTATGATAATAAAGCCAAACCTAAACATTTCCCCTCTTCCAAGTTGTTTGGGGTAAAATTGCAAAGTGGAACAATAGCATTCACTCTTATAAGCTGTAATTATTTTCTGTTGCTAACTTGTGTACAATTTTAATTCAGCGCACAATTCTGATAATCAAAATATTCTCTTAGATCACTGTACACCGTAAATACTAATTTCATGGAATTTCTCTATTGGGCAAAGGAGAGGGATAGACTAAGATAAGGTTATTTATGTCTCCCTGTAGGTTGATTGTTGGTTAACAGTAAAACCAGATGCAGCCTTAGGAGTCAGCTCTGACCTTGTGCCTGCTGGCCTCTCTGAGATTATAATGTTTGGCAGAAGATCAAAGTAGATCCCATTGTGCTGTCGCTTCTCTGCAGAGCTTGTTGAATGGAGTACCAGAATGGTGTTTCACCCTGACTACTCCAGACGCGTTCCAAATTAATTTGGATTGAGTCTACATCAATATCATGCGGTCAAGTTACAGGATTTCACTGTAGGCCAAATTTACATACAAAGTAACAAGTGGCAGACATGTGCTCTGAAGCCAGAACTGGCAGTATTTGTTGGAGTATAGGTGAGAACAATTGCTACATCAGACACAACTCTTTCAAGAATGTCGCTGCTTAGAAAGCAATTTCTTATCTTGCTTGTCTTTAAAGTTACAATCAGTTCTTTGTAAGTACTGAATATTAATCAGGTAAATGACAGTATTACCAAGGAACCATTCCAACAGAAATAACCAGACAGCATCATATTTGATTTCTTCTTTCTCAGATATTTTAAGAAGCATATTGATTTGAAATCTTATAAATCCTCAACATGTTTACATAATGAACACAGGTTATAATAATAGATATGGGACACGGAAGAAGTAGTAAAAGCCATATTATGGCCTGAAAAAAAATGCATACAATGTATATAGTTGTGGCTTTTTCCTTCTGACATTTAAGATAAAATGGGATTAACTAATGGAGAACCCTGGTTGAGATATAGCATTTAATCTCTATAAGATGGAGAAATGAAGTCAAAATATGACTTAGGACATACAATATCTCTCAGGTTTACATTGAAATATCTAGATTTTATGATTTGAGAATCAAGCATTCAGTTAAAAAAGAAAAGAAAAATTTCCCACAACTAATATAAACCAAAATAGATTTGAACATCTGTACTTTTTCCGATTTCTAAATGGCAATAGAAAGGTTATCATACTGGGAAACAGAATAGAGCCCATTCCAGAAGAAACTAGATAAACACTTCTCTAATGAATGATAATGCCATATATTCAAAACCAATCTAATATAAAAAGCAGATAGCACAATATATTAAAAATAGCAGCTGCTCAATTAATGTTTATTGAATTAATTGAAGAGTAAATGTAAAACTTTCTAATAAAAAGCATGAGCATTTTGACTATAAGACAAATAAATGAGGTGTGTAACACTGAACAGTTAAGCATATAAAAAAATACAGAGCTTAATTAGGCGCTACTTGAATTAATCAAATCACATATTCAGTCACACTCATGAAGAGAAAGCTTATTTGCATAGTACAAATTTTGGTAATCAATGGCACCCATAAAGCATCAAGCCAAATGGAAGAAAATTAAGAAACAATAAAATGACATAAAAAGAAACATGAATTTAATATACATGTCATTTTTTTAATGTTTATTTATTCATTTTGAGAGAGAGTACAAGCAGGGGAAGAGCAGACGGAAAGGGAGAGAGACAGGGAGAAAGAATCCTAAGTAAGCTCCCCACCACCAGTGCAGAGCCCGAAGCAGGACTTGAACTCATGGGCTGTGCCACTATGACCTGAGCCAAAACCAAGGGACAGACTCAATCAACTGAGCCACCCAGCGCCCCAAATATACGTTATCTTCTTAAGAAAGGAAGGCTAATTCTAGATAGGATATATGAAAAGAGAAAAATAAATAAATAAACCCCATTGAATGGCTTCCTTTGTGATCTCATTTCTAAAGGCCAATTCTAAATATTAGAGATTTTCCCCCAAAATAGAAATATTGCATTACACTTAAATTCAACATGCTACCCAAACATATATAACATTTTTTAAACTTTATTAGAAATTAAAAATATTCATCCTAGTAATAAAGTTTAACACTGACTTTGGGTATATAACGTCATCTACAATAGAACATTATAGATAATTTACAAGCATCCAAGGTATATCTTTAACAGATAGAAACTGCAAATTTCCATGACATACAGCATGTCAGAAAATATCTGTAAGGATAATAATAAGTCTAAAAAAGCAAGCATTTTTTTCCTTACTTATGGAGCAGTTTTAAATACTATAGGAGTTCATCCTAATGAAAGATTCCAAGTTTATATCTCATAAGGAAAAATCACAAACAGCATTATTCCAAAGGTCTCAACAAAATGAAGCCTTAGTAATTAACCACACATTTAAAAACTTTTTTTAATATTTTATTTATTTCTGAGAAAAAGAGAGACCACGTGAGCAGGGGAGGGTCAGAGAATGAGGGAGATACAGAATTCGAAGCAGGCGCCAAGCTCTGAGCTACCTGTCAGCCCACAGCCCGATGCCGGGCTCAAACCCACAAAACGTGGGATCATGACCTGAATCAAAGTCAGACACTTAACCAACTGAGCCACCCAGGCGCCTCGACATTTGCATAAAATAAGCAGCTAAAATAATTGTAAGGATGTTTTCACAGTCTTTTCTTGCTTGCTTTTTAGCTTTCAATGTTCAGATGATCTTTATTTTCTCTCTGGCTGTCAAACATCCCTATCAAATATATTTTTATTTAAGAGGTGATACTTCAGTGAAAAACAATTATAATTTGTAACCACGAGGCACCTGGCTGGCTCAGTCAGTAGAACATGTGACTCTTGATCTCAGGATTGCAGGTTTAAGCTCCATATTGGGTGCAGATACGACTTAAAAATAATAAAATCTGGGGTGACTGAGTAGCTCAGTCAGTTAATCATCTGACTTTGGCTCAGGTCATGATCTCACAGTTCATGAGTTTGAAGCCCACATAGGGTTCTCTGCTGTCAGCACACAGCCCACTTCAGATCTTCAGTCCCCCTCTCTCTCTGCTCCTCCCCTGCTGGCTCTC
This sequence comes from Crocuta crocuta, assembly GCF_008692635.1. Classification (NCBI taxonomy): domain Eukaryota; kingdom Metazoa; phylum Chordata; class Mammalia; order Carnivora; family Hyaenidae; genus Crocuta; species Crocuta crocuta. The sequence goes on from NW_027527972.1 coordinate 351,386, forward strand.
ACTCTTTCTCAAAATAAATAAATAAACTTTAAAAAATAATAATAAAATCTTGAAGCACCTGGGAGGTTCAGCCAGTTAAGTGTCCAACTTTTGATTTTGACTCAGGTAACACTTTCAGAGTTTGTGGGGTCTAGCCCCGCCTCGGGCTCAGTGCTGACAGGGTAGAGCCAGCTTGGGATTCTCTCTCTCCCTCTTTGTCCCTCCCCTGCCCATGCACAGGCTCTTTCTTCTTCTGTCTCTCTCAAAATAAATAAATAAACTTAAAAAAAATAATAATAAAAAAAAGTAATTTGTAATCACATGTTTTGGTTGAGTTCATTTCTGAAAAGTGCTTGAAGCTTCAAAATACCAGTTGCTCAATACAGCTCATTCTGCACTGGCCCATTGCTAAAAATGGATTCTCTCTTCCTTCCAAGTAAGTGAGTTGTATAAGCACAAGTGACAAATTTTTAAACAAACTTTTACTCTAAGAAATCTAAGGAAGAATGTGAGTTATAATCATTGCCTTTTACTCTTCTCAGTTCCAAACATAACAGAAGAATTGTTTTGATTATACTGTTGGTGAAAAGAATGCCCATATCACAAATTGTGAAACAAAAATGCCAAATGACATTTAGGTTCCTCTGCAACTCACAACTACAATTTTCAAAAACAAATGGTATTAGCAAGTCTTCCTTCCTCACTACAACATAGAAATCCACCGGAAAATGGTTGTGATTTGCAACAAAAGCTTACTATCTCTCTCTCTCTCTCTTTTTGGTCAGCACAAACTCAGAATAACCATTTAATGCTTTCTTGAAGGTTAAAGACTCTCCATAAAAAGCACACTAAAATTACGGATAAAGTTATAACAAATATACTATTTGTTTTAGAATCTAAAGAAACTGAATTCCAATATGTTTTTCACTCTGATACATATATTATTTCATATTAGTCCTGTGTGCCACTCTCTTGTTTTCTTAACTAAAACATGAAATAGATCTCTCATTATAAGTCTATATCTGTTCTAGTCAATCTTTTAAAATTCAGAGCGGCAAACAAAACATATCCCTATGTGTCAAGAATAGAAAAAAAAACAAAAGCCTTATCAACTCTTCTATTAGCTTTACAACCAAACACACACGGCTCAAAGTGGTCAACTCAGAAGAGTCAACGGTACCAGATCCATCTTTATAACCCAACACCAGGAAAGTGTCTTAAACACAGCTAGTTTAAAAAAAAAAAACATTTCCAAATAAATTGAGAATTATTGTATTTTGGGACAAATAAGATATAATTGAGAAATCATTTGTTACAATTCCTATTGGTGGTACATTTAAGTCATAAATATTCACCACTGTATCCTCCTTTTCAATGTCCTACTTGATTGAATTTGCTTTCAAGAACAGATGAGTCTCCAAAGGTCATCTTTTGTAGCCCAACAGATTGATGTTAAGAAATAAATTTCTGGCACTTAAATTTGGCTATGTAACCCTATGGTTAGTTTTCTCACAAAATATCATAAAGCTGTATTTATTCAAAGTAGGTTTAATTTTCTTAAGTCCCAACCAAATAAAGAAAAAGAATAATATTGTTATCGAGTAAAACTATCATACAAATGCAAATAGAACATTGGACTATGGACTCAAGGTAAGATTATAAAATTTCACTATATAAAATGAATAACTTGAAACAAATTTTCTATTTGTATTTGTTTCCAATTGAAATCTGGAAGGAATGAAGTGTCTTATTAGAATATATGTCAGGGATGCCTGGGTGGCTCAGTCAGTTAAGCATTCCACTCTCGATTTCGGCTCAGGTCATCATCTCAGGGTCATGAGAGCAAGCCCTGCGTCAGGCTCCATGCTGAGCACAGAACCTGCTTAAGATTCTCTCTTTCCCTTTGTCCCCTCCCCCACCTGTACTCTCTCTGTCTAAAATATAAATGAATAGAATAGAATAGAATAGAATAGAATAGAATAGAATAGATGTCAAAAATATGTAAAGGTATTTGAATATAGTGGACTATAATAGCTATTTTTTCCCTGCCCAGAATACTTTTTCACCCTTACGTGTCTATGAACAGTGGAACAGTGTTTCCTTTCTACTGAGAAAGTGTTCTTCTCCAGTCCATGCGGTCTGAGTGACGCTATGGATCACGATGCCTCCTCCCTCTCTGCCTTGCTATCCACCTCTTATCACAGGGTAGGCATGATACTTAGGCTGGTCCAAATATGTTGACAGAAATGAGCACTTGACTCATCTGGGTCACTGAGAGTCCTTATCTGGGACAGAATTATTGGTGCCCCAGAACAATAGTGCTCTCTTTTCAACATGCTTGAGGCCCATACAAGCCTTAAACCTTTGGCAATGACCTTCATCAGACACTCATTTGAACAAAAAAAGAGTGAGGCAAATAAAATCATAGGTAACATTTACAAAGAGAGATCCTAAGAACAAGGACTGATCCTCTGGCTCCAATTGTACTTGAGGTAATTTCCTCCCTCTGCACCATCCAGTTATATAAGCTAATAATTCTTTTTCCTCTTAAGCTAGTATGAACCTGATTTTTGTAAACAAAGTCATAATACAGAGGAATATAAATAAGAAGATGAAATAAATGTTATATGGAATCATGTCAATTCAAAATATTCTCTGGCCAAAAAAAAAAGTTGATTTTTTTAATGCTTAAATACATTATAATTATATTATAAAACTATGAAAATATGCTCAAAAACACTGACTTTACACCATAATTATATTATAAAACTATGAAAATATTTTCAAAAAGCACTGATTTTATTTATTCATTCATTCATTGCTAAATATGAATTAATCAATAACTATTTACCCAGTGCTATATTAGGCACTAGATAAAAAAAGGAGGAGGAGGAAATATAGTCCCAACCTTCCTACCATTAATGTGAAAGATGTTGTTATGAGACATTTCATCTACATTCAGTACCAAAGATTCTTGGATAAATAGAGGCCTGGAAGAAGCTGATTTATTGTGAGCCTCATACTATAGCCAATCTTTTTTTTTAAAAAAAAGAGTCCTACAAACTGATTTCCAATTTTGAGTAAGTCCTATCAGTTTGGGGGTTTTCCTGTGGATATATTTTTATAGTTAGCCTAGATGTTAGATTTTTTTTTTATCAAACCATGATTTTATAGAGATTTCCACAACTAAGTAGTCAACATTCATATTCATAGCAGAACCTGCTAAAATCACTTAAACTGAGTTCTTATCAGAATGTTCATTAGGTACCTCTTCTATGAAAAGGATTTGCCTGCAAAGAAAACAATTTTGCAGTGTCTTCTCATCTTATTAAAACATAACGTAGACACCTTTCTTAGAAACTTTTCAAAACAACAACAACATTACTGAGAAAATACAATTTGGCTGCAAAGGTCAGATAAAGCTTACATTTCCAGTACATTTCCAGTACTATGAATGAAGCTATTTTTTGAAATGTATATTGCACTTTTTTCCCCCTTTATAAACAATCTATTACAGTTTTATTTAAATGTCCGATATGTATGAGTGATCATTTCCTTCCTATTTATGTTCCCATACTTCCCTATTAGGTACTTAGGAACTCTGGCATTAGCTGCCATCACCTGGGATATAGTGTTCTGAATTATTTCGGATCAGGGTTGTTAATAAGACCAGGTTCACGGGGCGCCTGGGTGGCTTAGTCGGTTAGGCTTTCGACTTTCGCTTAGGTCATGATCTCGCGGTTCATGGGTTCGAGCCCCGCGTCGGGCTCTGTGCTGACTGCCAGCTCAGAGCCTGGAGCCTGTTTCAGAGTCTGTCACTCCCTCTCTCTCTGACCCTCCCCAGCTCACGCTGTCTCTCTCTCTCCTAGAAATAAATAAAAATATTAAAAAAAAAAAAAGACCAGGTTCACAATTGACTTACCTCTTCAGCTTAATACATTCTGAGGTACTCTATCAAAAAAGATTATTGAAATAACTGCAAAGGGTATAACATCCCCATAGTCTTGCTTTTAGGGGAAAAGAAAAGGAGGGAAGGGGGTTTTCCACAGATTATTTTTATTTTTATTCTCTCCATATTATTCACCAATGTGTGGTTTTGTTTTATTTTGAATGCTACCATCCACAGCACTGCCTTGTGAAACACTGAACCAGGACCCGCGTGGTACTCACATGTCAGTCTGATCTGTACTAGTTCGAATAGAAATTCATTTTCAAATTAAAGCCTTGCAATCACCTTTCCAAGAAACTGAAAATAATTGTTTAACATTCTAAGATATTAAAGATAAGCTAAAGTGGAAAATAGAAGAATTATGTCCTTGTGTTTGTGGCTAGCGGGGGGGGGCGAAAACACAAGAGGAGGAACAATGACTCAATTCTGAAATTTTCTGACTCGAACATTTTGCTAGGCCTCCGCTTCCCAAAGGGACATCTCCACGGGGACTTCCCAGACCCAGTGCCACTTCTCCCTATGCCCCGCTGTCCAATTCCAGTGTGTTCTCTGGCACACACTGGAAAAACTAGGGCAAAATGCTCAAGTTACATTCAACTCCCCTCTGTCTTTTTCACCCTATATCCAGTCATCTCTCAGCTTCCATTAACTTTTAACGTTTCCCAAATTTACCTTTTTATTTCCAGTTTCACTGCCATCACAATAATAACAGCAGCTAATGTTTTCCAGAGCCGTTAGAGACTGGCTCAGCAAGAGAAAACAATTTTATCCCTGGAGGCTCTGCCCCACCCTGTTTCTGACATGATTCTGACCAGGGCAGAGAGTTTATTACATGTTTTCCTTGTGGTCCTTGACCTAGTTTTATTGGGAAAGACCTAGAATCTCAGTACCTAAAATAAGCCCTAAGGAACTATGGTTCATTGAAGATGGTTTTTCCCTCTTAAAAGCTGGGTTTCTACTTTCAATCACTAAATAGCACAAGTTCCCCGACAAGATCTGTGGCTCTTTTCTGAATACAGCGTCCTGAAATTCTACATAGATTTTGTCATGGGAATACTGCATCTCCTTTCCCAGTTGTTGGCTGGGTCCTAGCCTAGGGCCTGAAGATTCGGAACTAGGACACAGCCAAATACCTGACTTTGGTTAGCGACACCATCTAGAAGTCCTTGTGCTTATGACCCACTTGTTAGATTTTCTCCTCTCACATATCAATGTCATGCCCTTCTAAGACACTGATTATTTAGCATTCTGGCCATCTCTCTCAGTGGACTGCCCAGCAGAAAGATCAAAACCCATCCTATACGGTACCAACTTCCTGCCATTCCTAACTTCCTACCAAATGTTTTAAAGCCTAGTCCTTCTTAGTTAGATCATTCTTAATCATTATCTCATTTTATTCACAAAACAACCCAATGAAATAGAATTGGTCCCATTTGACTTGATGAGAATTCTAAAAATCAGAGAGATTACATTTAGGAAGTACACAAGGCCACATAGATAGGCAGCGGCAGAGTCAGAACTCACATTCACGTCTTCCTATTCCCAATCTCAACACACCTTTGCATATTCCAAATTATCCTATTACCATTAAGAATATTCTTCCTAAACATTCTCAGCTATCATATCAATCCCGTCCCTCAACTGCTCTCCATCATTCCGCAATTACTTATGATAGAAGTGTCAATCCCCCATTCAAACATTTGAGAGTTTCCAGAATCTGGATCCGGCCTGATATCCCTCACGGCATTCCATAATACAAGCCAGCCACACACTGCCTCCCATGCTTCAGCCACTCAGCCCAGGTTCTTTCTGAAGTTCTGCGTTCCTTGTTTCTATTTTACTCCAACTGTCAGAGCACAGTTCAAATCCCACCACCCAAAGTTCCCATGACTTCACATATCCAAACTGATCTCATCCTTCTGTTAACTTTACGCTAGCCATACTGGCATCTTAACACAAACTGCATGCCAGGATTCCTTCTTATCACCTAGAGTGACTCACTGAAGTTACCCGCCTCCTTATCTGCACATTTTGTAGCTCCTGCAAAGGGACAACCATATTCCAAACTTCAAGTCATCATTATTTTCAAGCTCCTTTAGAACAGAGAGTTTGTCTTGTTTTGCTTATGTCCCTTCTTCTGAGCAGCTTAACACAGTGCCCTAAGCATAGGGCTTAAATAGAGCTCAATAAATGAATGAAAGAATAAATTAGATAATGGGGAGGGAATGGAGGTGAAAAAGAGGAAAGTTTTTCACCAGCACCTACTTGAGACAATAGTGAATTTTAAGAGAATCTTTATACTCCTAATTAAGATTGGAGATTAAACCAATATTCCAAAAGATGTCACATATCATGTTTGCCTAAAATCTAAAAATCTTGAAAGGATTCATTTCATTCCAAATTAAAATAAAATGTTAAAATGATTTTCTGAATCAAATAGATTTTAGAGACGGTATTATATTGTTAACGTGCAAAATATTCATAACAAAGTCTTTTCCATCCCTTGCTTTTGAAGTTACAAAAGACAGAACTACTACAGTGCTTTTTTTTTTTTTAACTACAGGAAGGAAGGCTCCAAAGTGAAACACCTATCCTTGCCGATTAAAAAGTTGATTCCACACAAACTATGTCTTAATGTGATACACAATAAGGGACCAGACAATCTAGGTCACTGGTTTCTGGTGGGTCGGGAAGAGAGGATCAAGAAAACCACATTACATTTTTTTTTTCAATTAAAGATTAACTGCAAAGAAATTAATTCATTGACAATAAGGCCAGATGTATTTGAATAACTATTAGCATGAAAAATAAATTATCTCTCAATTTAACTAATACTCTGCAGACATCTGAGGGCACATGGGTGGCTCAGTCCATTAAGTGTCCAACTTCACTCATATCATGATCTCATGGTCGGCAAGTTCCACCCCCAGTCAGGCTCTCTGCTGACAGCTCAAAGACTGGAGCCTGCTTCGGATTCTGTGTCTCTATCTCTGCCCCACCCCCACTCATGTGCCCTCACTCTCTCTCGCAAGCTCTCTCTCTCTCTCTCAAATGAATATGTAAAAAATTTTAAATTCAAAGAGTTCCAGACATCCGAAAGAGTTAAATTTTCTAATTTTTTTTACACTTGCTTGGCTTTGCATAAATACATTTCACAGTACATTTTTACCTACTCGTTTGATAAATCATAAAGAATAAAGGGATAGTCTCTTCTCTCTGCCCTTACCCTGAAATAGATACAGTATATTTGTTTTAAATACCAAATACGATTTTTTTGAAGATAACATGGTACTTGGTAAGTATAAAGTCCAATTCAAATTTAAGGCAGAATTATAGCTTTTGTATATTATCAGAGATGGAGCAATCTCTGCCTTGAAGAGAGATAAGGTGTTTGAATTGCCTTAAATTTCTACATAGTAAGCAAAAATCCCAAGCTATCATCATGTTGATAAAATCTCAACCATTAGTGAGATCACCTTTGATTGTGATGGCTCCATTTGTCTCCTTGTCAACTCCCGCCATGGCTGCCACACTTTACCCAGAGGCCGGCTTCGCTGAGGAGAATTTACTCCTCCTTTAGTAAACAAAATAGCTGATGTGTAACTGTATTAAAATGAACACTCTACCCATCAGCCTCCACCAGATGAAACTCAGGTGGCTTTGTTTGCAATCCGTAGCTAAAATAATACAAATCTTCCTCATTTCATGCTAACTCATACCACAAAACTTATTCATGCTAAAGTCCATCAAGAACTCCAGGCTAGAAAGACTGCAGTTAGAAACTCCATTCTAAACCTTCTCCAATACAAATAAAATAAATGATGCTTAACAAATAAAACAACTGTATCTTCTCTGGTTGTCAACTACTAATTTCTTAAAGGAGAAATATGCAGTCACAGCCCATAAGCAAAGAATTTTTAAAAACCAATTAGTCACCAAGAATTTTGAATTGAACCTTTTTTATACAGAGAAAAAAAATTCAAATAAAATAATCCAGAGAGGTCTTCTCTCCTTCCCAGTATAATTATAAAAATAACTGAAAGTTCTCAAGCACAATGAAATTCTACTTAAAATACAATCTGCTGGTTTATTTCTAGGACCAAATTATCCTCCCTGTTGCATTGACCGTCCATGTTTCTGTATTTTAAAACAAATCATAGTTGCATACTATTTACCTTGAATCCAACTATAAAAATATTTACTGTTTTATACATTGCAATTTTTTCTAAATACTAATCATAATTAAACTCCTAAAATAACAAAATCTCTGTTCCATTTCATATTTATATTCAGCCTGTCCATTAGAAGTACTGATATGTGATAGAACCAAATCATATTTTTTTCTTTGGAAAATTCCATGAATGAGGGAGGAAAAAAACCCACATGCTTCTTAAAAACAAAATTAATCCATCTCACTCTGTTTGTGAAGCACACGATCTCAAAAGAGAAATTTTAAAAGCCAGAACCAAATATCCGAAGACACTGAGTTTTTGTTTGTTTCCCTTCAGCAAATACCTAAAGATTAAAGGACAAGCTCTGGCTTAGAGAATATATATTATTCACTTCCATTTTAGGATGATGTTTACCAAAATATCATAAATACTTAATAGCAACTGTTCCTAGTGCTTCCAGCAAAAGGCAGTAAAATGAAACATAAACCTCAGCATTGAAAGCCCAGGAGTTTTGCCCCGCATTTCATCATCCCACTTCCTGATACACTCTTTAGGATAGCCTCAATTCTAACGATCACCAGAGACAGAGCAACTGAATTCCAAACAGAAATATTATGAGCTCCAGTGAAACTATTAATCATTAAAATGGAAAGAACAACAGCAGCAGTCAAATACTCAGCCGCTGGGGCAAGGTGCCTGACAGCTATGAAACACCAGATTTGGAGGAGGGAGAAATCACACATTCCAATCCAAATCTTTATTTTATACTTCTTCTATAAATCCTATAAAGCTTACAAGATATCAAGACAGCGAGGTACTCCATGCTTAAAGGGTGGAAGGGACTAAGACTGTTTTATGAAGATCTTAAACTTGAAATCCCAAACCCAGGCTCAGAGTTGAATTCAAATCTCACGTACAAACAAAATCCAGATCTTTAGAATTATGCTGTGTTCACAATACCAAACAAACCTCCTCTTTAATGTCTTTCAACATTAATGATCACCTGAACTGGATATTGAGATTACTTCTTACATTTGTCAAATGTAGATAAAATCATGAGCCTTTTTTACTCCCAGAAAAATACTCACAGAATTAATTATTCCTTTAAGAGCTTGAAATCCGCCTTTGACAGGGAAGACTTGTTCCTTGGAATCGGCAATTCTTTCCAGCTTTAGAAAGAGGAGGAACATTTAATTAACGGGTAGTTGCGACATACAAGATTTTATACACTTCATTATGTTTCAGTTATGTTCATCTGAAAAATTACACTACATATTAATTCACCAGTGTAGCCTTGTCAGGAATTGAAGGAGATGGCTCTAGTGTCACTCTAAATGTATCACAATGAAATGCATCAGTCACAGCCACTTTACATCGCCCCCAAGACTGAATCTCAAAACAGTGCAGAGCTCTACTAGCTGGAAATGCCATGAGATACAGGAGTCTTGTGTCATATTCAACCACAGATTTAAATGCAAAATCATCTTGTTGAACAAAAAAAATTAATATATCAACCCTCAAAGCCTCATGAAAAAATTTGGTTTTCCCAAACCCCTGTAATCCTAAGAGTTAAGTTTTCAATCAAACTAAAACATTTAACTAAGACTGTCATAATAATCCTGTCAGTTGAGTTCAAGGAGTATCCATATCATTTTGATTCAAACGTATATCCTATATCAGTTCTTCCAAACCAAATGAATAGTCAAGAATTTAAAGCTTTGTTTTCAGTAATGAAACCTATCAAAACCAGACATTATTGATGCAGCTTTCAAGACATATGGCCATGTTAGAGAAAATCTTTAGCAAATGGTTAGCATCAAAAGAAGTCGTCAGTGAGAAGAATTTGATAAACTGTCCTTACGACAATTATGCGATTTAGATTAAAGTCTGCAGATCTGCCGTGCTTACCTGAGCTTGTTCAAAGTCCAGGACACCAACACAATAAACTCTAGCCCCAAATGACCTGGATATCTTTGCCTATGGAGACAGAGAAAGACAGAGGGAGAGAGACAGAGGTGAATTATCCAAATATCAGGCTATACATAGAGACACACAACCAAATACACTGGGGTATAAAGCACAAGTTCAGTTCAATACTCACCTCTCTCTCTGCATATGATGGCACCAGACCGTCCAACTTACCATCTGTCAAAGCAATTATGATACTGGAGGTTTTTAAGCCTCCTGCTTTCTGAATTTGTTCATTTGCCTGAAAATGAAGAATAATTATCCAACTAACAATTTAATCTTAACTTTTAACCAGCACACTCTATCAAGCTGAGTTTATGAGTCTGACAAAATCAAAATATTATAGACTGGCTTTTCAAACAGGGTATTTGGGGTTAACTATTTTATTTGAAATAGGCATATATTCACAGTAAAGAGTAGTTACGATTGGGTTTAAAGGAGATAAATTTTAAGCTTTGGTTGACTGGTCTGAATGTAAGCACACAGAAAATGAAAATTCCTTAAAAGGCAAAATGCCATTCAAATTTTTTCTTATCACCACAGTAAGTCAGTCTCATCCTTAGAACAACTAAAAGCATTTTTTAAAAATGTTAAAGATAAACACGTAAGGGGACCTTTGAGTTTTACTAGAGATTAGGGTTTATTGTATTACAGAATAAGAACACATTCTCCCCTATCCCTATAAATGTAAAAGAACTTACTAGCTTTAGTCCTTCATGGATGTATGTCTCTCCTACTGGACTAACACGTTTTAAATCCTCCAAGCCTTTACTAATTTTGCCCCTGAAAAATAATGCATCATAAAATCAAACAAAAGAAAAATAAGCAAAGATCACAATAAGCACTTATCAAAAAACACGGCGACATTACAACTGAGGTTTCTTCAGTAAGAGGAAAGAACACGAACTTTGAAGACAGATAACTTCTCATACTTTTTGTTATTTTAGTAAGTATTTTGTAGCATTTGTATTTTAACTACAAAAAAATAAAAGTACTGACAATGTGAAACATCTTGAAAAATCTAGGGATATTCTAGGCATTTTTGAGCTTAGAACAGATAACTTCTATCGTATTTTATACTAAATGCTAAAACACTTTCCTTCATCCAAAAGAAACAAAGATTGAATAGGTCAGCTGAAGTGAAAAAGCGTTTCTGAAGCACTTGGCCACTACCTACAAGCTGGAAATTTTCTTTGTTACCTGCAAATTTCTAATTTGCACATACTTAATCCTTCACTCATAGAAATTAACATTGTCTATTTGTGCTTCCAGAGTCAAATGTCTCAGAATCTAGTCACTTTTGTAACATCTCATCCATCCAAACACCAGACAGCTCATTCTCTTGAATATGGCAGGTGTTAGTTAATACATATTTGATGAACAAATAAAAGAATAAATGGGTAGATGGGTGGATGGGTAGATGGATAGATGAATGGATGGATGGTAGTGGATTCATTTAAGAGGAAATATAAATGAAAAAGATGAAAAAGAATAAAAGAATCTTTTCCATCATGACTAATTAGTGTTTCAATGCAGTATGTCTAAATGAAGTATGACTACACTATTGAGAGCTGTTTTATGTGTATTAAGTAAAAGAAGATCATTTTTTAGATGTTTTTTAATATAGGTTCCAAAGACTCCTTGAAAAATAAGGAAACCATAAGAGTGGTGTGAGATAAGTATAACAACGTTGCAAAAACAATCCGAGATTGTTTTATGAAAAAGATTCATAATTCCACGGATGGTGAAGTAAATCACATAATTTGTAAGCTTGTTTTACCCAAATATTTATGTTTAGTATCTACAGAAACAACTTGAAGCTGATTGTGTCTGAACACAGACAAAAGCCAACTATTTGATGCTTCTCAGAAATGAGTGGCAGCATGTCCTCAAGCATTAATGTTCCGCTACCAAAAGGGAAATGAAAAAGATAACTGAAACTTAAGTTTACACAGATTCTGCAAGGTAAAAATCACCTTCTCCATTCAGTTTAGATTCACCTCACCCTTTAATTACTTCTAAGAACCAGGCAACACCAGCAGATGACTCAAAGCTAAATGAACTTGCCCACTGTGGAATTCAGCTTTTTTGGAAGGCTGGTCTCAACTAGCTCATTTCATTAGAAGAAGCAGAGTACCCCTGGCTTTTCTATCCATCCCCATACCTGACACCATAACGTTCTAAGTAGCACTGAATTCCATCCTTCCTTTTGCAGCTGCGTTGTCCCTAGAGGAAAAGTGTTTCGTGCCCACAGTCAACATCAACACTCATGAGCCCTGGTCTTATCTGCTTCCAGGGTAACGACACAGTCTGTCAGCCTCTTCTCCATCAACAAGTCTCACTTTAGGGGAAAGGAAAGCTAAAACAAGACAGGGAAGATCTCAGGGCTTCAAAAAATCCCAAGCCACTAAAAATAAGTCCTAAATTTGTCTATCAGTAAACAGCTAATTTAGGGGAAAGCAAATGATGTTGAAGGTTAAAAACAAGACTCATTCATCTACATTAAGACTTGGAGAAAACTCTAAAAGAAAAAGCAAGTGAGGAATGATAAAAAACAAAAGAAAAAATTTACATACAACAGCATCTTAGATCAACCTCACCAAGTTTGGTTTTAACTTTAGGTCTTCAACTACAGGAATAGAGATACTGAAACTACTTTGGTATTTGTTGTGAAGCTGTAGTCAAGGGCGCTGCTATCATAACACATAATGTCCCCTATAAGGTCTTGTGGCAGAAGTTCCTTGTCATCCCTGAGTAATCACTACATACTTCCTCCTTTCTGCTAACAACAACTATGTCAACTGTTTCATGTCCTAATTATTGGGAAGCCCACTGTAAATTTCTTACTCACAAAATTATGCTAAGTTCCTATGGTGAACATATTGCTACATCTCTTTTGCAAGATCTTAACTTTTCTTCTTATATGTTGTTATCTTTCTGCAATGTTATGCTCAGTGCAGCTTCAAATACTTTTTGGAAAGAGGCAGAATTGAAACAAATATAATGGGATATTAAAGCTCTGATTTTTTTGTTGAGAATCAGGGGGCCAAAATCTATAAGCAACTCTTTCTTTTTTACTTTATAATTATACTGATTGGAGAGAGAGAGAGAGAGACAGAGGGAGGGAGGCAAAAACACACAGACTCATTTTTTAAATCTATAAAATAACACTTTCCACTCTGTTAATATCTCTCAAATTTCTCTGCTGAGGAGGGAAAGGAAGAGATGAAGGGAAGGGAAAGGACAAAAAGACAAGAGAAAGGAAGAGAAGAAAACATAGCAACATCTGTGCCACATCAGTGGCTTTTCCCCATCCATAGAACACTTTCAACTTTGAAAAGTGTTCAAGATGTCATAAATATAATAAATATATATTGTAAATAGGGGCATAATAAAATAGTTGGCAAAGAATTCTGACTTGCCTAACTAACACAAATAAGGCACATTTTTTTTTTATTTTAAGTACATTTTACTTAAGGTACTTAAATATCCTGTGACTTAATATCCTGTGACTAAAGATATTATGTTTATACAATATATCTGAATAGCACTTGAACTGTCCAGGTTTCAAAGCTCTTTCCAGATGTCAGTCAATCTACACCCACCTGCTGAGCACCCACCACAAGTGAACACTGAATCTATACGGTGACATGAGAAGGGCTCAAACATAGTCCACACATCTCTACAGATGCCCTTTAATTCTCCACTGTGGCTATATCCTGGAATCACTGGTGGGCTTTAAAAAAGAACCTCTTCAGGGCTTTAACTGAAGAGATTCCAATTTACTTGCTTTGTGATAGGTTCAGGGTATTTTTTTAGAAACTCCCCAGAGTATTCTCATGTGCATCCAGAATTAAGAACTTTTGATCTAAACTAATTTAAAAACCCTCCCATGTTATTGGAATGCTCTTTTCCTTAACTATTTTGCCAGTCAGTCCTCTACTGAAGGGGGTTGAGTGGTGCCTAGGATAATCTTTTAAACTGTATAATATAGTTTCTCAGATGGCATAGCTTATCGCCAGAGATAATATAGATTAAGTCCAAGCCCTCTCTTGTTTCTTCATCTGTAAAATAGAAGTGAAAATATGTACCCCATGGGGCCATCATGAGGATTCAGTGGCACATAAGAAGTACCAAGTAAGTTGTAGCTACTATTGTTGTTAAGTTAATACTAGTCATTTCCCATGTTAGTAGGATTTTGTTCACCCAGTTTATTTTCTCCTTGATTCCAAGGAGAGCTTAACCAACAAACTGAGAGTTGAACATTTTGATATAGAAACCAGAAAGGAGGAGGGGAGAGGAAAGAGTTCTACTGAACTTCCTGGAAAGAAGTTAAATGGAAAACTATGTAATAAGGTAGGAAGACTCAGGGATTAGAGTAAATTAAAGATGAACTACAAGTCTGGTTCTACAACTAATGAACTGTACAACACCAGCAGTTATTTAATCTCCTGGAGCTCAGTTTCCATATCCATAAAAGGCAAATAATAATGCCTGCCATAGTTGGGTTTCATTCATTCATTTTGTAGGTATTTATTTGGTGTCCACTATGATATTTATAACATAATGTTATTTGGCACCTTTGAGCATTCGGAAGGAAGCAGGTGCCTAGTCAAAGAGGGTATTTGGAGAGAGACAGGAGAAAAAAGTGAGTACTGCCCCCAAAACAATCCTGTTCATTATAATTTCTCCTTTCCATTGCCATGCTGCTCTTCAGGAAAACCTATCATATAATGTATATTTGTAAGTGTTTGGTACAAAGTGAGTGCTGCATAGACGTTAGTTATTATTCTTTTATCACATAATGTGTCAAGGATCGAGTGAGTTCATGCACCAGCCAACCCTCAATTCTTTCCTTATGCTACTCTGCATCAAATAATGAATGCAGCATACAGGTCAAGCAATGGGGCCTTGGCCTCAGTTCCTAGCCCTAATGCTTCCTAGCTTGGCAACTTTCAGTAAGTTATGTAGCCTTTCTAGTCCTCCATTTCTCCCACATGAAAAATGGGGGTGATGGTAGTACTTACTTAGTAGAGTTGTTGTAAAAATTAAAGATGCTATTATATGTAAAACAGTATATTGCATGGCATGTAAGTACTCAATTATCAATACCAATTTTATGCCTATTCATCGTACTATCTCTTTATCCATAAAAGAAAACATAAGTATGAATTATCTGCTTTGTTAGTCACAGTTTATAAGCCTCATTTGAGAACTATCACTTAACTCATCCTTCATGAAACACACCATTTTAAAACTATATATTCAATCACACAAACTACAAATCATATGCATAAGGTTCACTATGGCTTTTGAGTAAACAGCTGAATACCAACAATCTCAAAATGTTCTTCTTTTATAGCACAAATTTTTAAGATATTTTTTAAAATTTGCAGTCATTTCTAATTAATAAAACCTCCATCCTCACTTTGTGCTAGAAAGGATTTCTGCATATTGTTAATTATTAAGTCCTTGAGAGTTTAAATTTAATAATACCATTCAAAATCATGGAGGCAAAGCAGAATATGCCAGTCTATTCTAACATAACTCAAGAAAGACATAATGGTAATATTAAAATGACAAAAGAGAATGTATTAATGTTGTTAATAAACAAATATTTTAATGTATAGAAAACAATAGATGAGAGGAAAAGGTTAATAATAAATAATAAAGGTAAAGGACACTTGGCATTTAAAATTACAGAGATGGATTGTGGGTCACACCACAATCTAAAGACTAGCACTAAAATCACCAATCTCATTTATTATTTTGATTATATACAAGGTTTATATTTTTTCTCTAAGCTAACATTTATTTCGGAAGAGATTCATCTTGGAATTTCATTATTACTTTATATAAAACTCCATAGTAGATAATCTCCAAATATGACCTCTGCCAATTCCTTCCCACTCATATATGCCCATTCTTCCTTCAAGAGATGGCATTTACCTCCTCTCTCCCCTTGAATCCGGCCTACCCGTTACTGTTTGGCAACAGAATAAGGTAGAAGTGATATTCTTGAACTGAGTCCAACCCTTAAGAAAACTTGGGATTTTGTTTCCTTCATCTTGTAATACTTGCTCTTGGAATGCTCTCTCTTGGAGCCCAGTTATCATGCTGTGAGAAGCTATGCCACATGCAGAGGTCCCATGGAGGTGAACCAAGTTCTTCCGTTAAACAGCTCTAGCTGAGCTCTGAAATCAACAATGAGCCTCAGAAACAAACAAACCAGCCTCTATGACTACAGCACCAGGTAATATCACATGGGCAGAGAAACATCCCAGCCAAGCTGTCAAACCACAGAATCGTGAATGGTAATAATATTGTTCTTATTTAAGCCACTAAGTTTTGGGGTGTTTTGTCATGAATCACTGAACAACCAAAAGAGAAATCGGTACCAAAAGTGTCATATTTCATCTCTGTGGATATTCCCAATTCTTTGATTAGGGCTCAGTTGTATTTACTGGAACTGTCTCTTCGACTCTCAGCTTCACACTCTGGGCTTTGGTTCTACTTTCTGAGTCATTCTTTCTTTACAAGTAGACCACAGCTTATATGTGTGATTCTTTCCTGAAGTCTCTCATTTTGAAATGTCTATCTCTTTTAATCCAAGTTGATAAAAGCCCTTTAAAAATCTTATGAGATCCCCATATATCAAATCATGATCCACTCTATTAGACAAAAGCTATATGCAAAAAATTTCTTCAAAAAAAGCCTCCTCTCTACTTTAGGTTTTAAATCAGGTGGGGCACACACCCAACTGCACCTATAATCTGATTTTTATTCTGATACCACATTTTGTAGGCAGCAATGTGGGTTTGATCACTGACGTAAGGCTATTTCTTAAAGTTGGGGAATATTTTTGTCAAGGGAGACTGGTGGATATTTTCAAATACATCAATTCCTGGCTCTTTATATGTCCTCTGAGTCCCGCTTGAAAACTGAAAAGTTTCCTCTTTGAGTCATCTCACACCTCTATGTAGCATGATAGGTAGCTGAAAGAAGCCAGTTGAAACCTCCAACATTCTTCCTAGAAATCAGTTTTGCTATAGCCACTATTCATTATGCACATTTTCTATTTTCTACATTATCACCACACTTTCCAATACTACCTACAATGGTCCTTTCTTCTTCAACCTCCAACGTAACAGTTTTGCTCACTGCCCTTCCAGTTTTCACTATCAATCTTTTCAAGGTCATTTGGCACCCTACCTTAGTCACATTTCCATTTTGGCCATATTAAACTACCCTCAAATTAGTGCTATAAACATAATTTATTATTTCTCATAATCCTGTGCATTGAATGGGCAGTTCTTAAGTTTCACACATTGTCAGCTGGAAAGTAGGAATGGTTAGAAGAGTTGAAATGACCTCGTTCACATGGTTAGCAAGTCAGTACTGATGCTGGCTATTGCCTAGGATCTCAGCTAGGACGGTTGATCATTCTTTTCTCCACATGGCAGGGTTGCGATGGTGGTCTTGGGGTAATGAAAGTTTTTATATGACAGCTGGCTATTGGGAGCACAGGAAAGGAAACTCCCATGCCTTATTATACACTTAGTTCCATGTTTTCATGCGCTGTACTCTATTGGTTAAAGTAAGCCATAAGCCCAGAACAGATTTTTTTAATTATATATTTAAATAAATTTATAAATTTAATTTATAAACCTAAATATATTTGAGTCAACTATGTACATAAATACATACATGTTTGTATGTATTCTGTACATAAACGGAAGCCACAGAACAAGCCACCACAAAGCTACAAAGCTTCATATACTTATGCTACCAAACGCCAGTTTAGATAAGTGCATGAGCATAAATGTTACAGATATTTGTATCATAGGTAAATTCTGTTCTTTGTCCTCAGGAGATTATTACCCAGGAACATTAATTCTTGAAATAAACAGTAACTGCAAACAAAATGTAGCAATGAGGTAATTTTGTAATGGTTAGCCAATTACATAATTAGATGGTTTTTTTTTGTTTATTTATTTTGAGAGAGAGAGAGAGACAGCATGTGTTCAAGAGGGAGAGGGAGAGAGAGTCCAAGCAGGCTCCACATTCTGTGCAGAGTCCATTGCAGGGCTCTATCCCACGACCCTGAGATCACGACCTTAGCCAAAATCAAGAGACAAACACTCAAGCGACCAATCCATCCAGGTGCCCCAATTAAATGTATTCTAGAAGGTGGGACACCTGGGCGGCTCAGTCAGTTAAACGTCTGACTTCAGCTTAGGTCATGATCTCGTGGTCTGTGGGTGCTGATAGCTCAGAGCCTGGAGCCTGCTTGGGATTATGTGTCTCCCTTCTCTGTCCCTCCCCCGTTCATGCCTCTCTCTCTCTCTCTCTCTCTCTCTCTCTCTCTCTCTCTCAAAAGTAAATAAACAAAAAAAAATTAAGAAATGTTTTCTAGGTGGTAAAATTTAACCGATTGAGTAGAATATGAAACAAAACAATGTTCTCAAGATGTTATTTTACATCTCTACAAATTATCAATATTTACAACCCACTTAGCACTTTAGTCCTTAGTACTTTACCTGAGCTATTGCATATAAAGCATTTAGCAAAATGTCTGACACATAGTAAGTGCCCAATAAACTCTATCTACTACTTTTACTGTCTCCCTCCATTAATAAACCACAATGTTAACAAAGCTGATAAAATTAGGAAAAAAATAATGAAGGAAAATCTGTTCATTCATTGACATATACCTGCCTTATTTAATCATGTTATTATATACTACTATACTACACTTTATTTAATTATGTTATTATATATTACTATACTACATACCGCATGAAGGATAAACTGCAAAATAGTAATTGCTCTCTACCAGCTCCTCAACTTAAAAAACGTTTAAAGATTACAAAGCAGTGGAGTATCTTCTAAGCACAAACATTGCTATTTGTGCATTCTATTATCTTAGAAACTAACAGGTTTAGCTATCTTTAATGTACTTTATATAAAAATTTGCTTATTGTTTATTTAGCAGGTCACTCTACGACCAGCATAAGCCAATGTCTCCATGGTACAAAGTCCAAACCAATGAATCCAAGGTAGCAGTCGTGAATTCAAAAATATCTGCTTACAAAATGCTCTGCACAATCTGGGTTTTGTGAAACACGTTCGCTCCAATTTAGTCTATACTTAACGGAAGTGTGATACATGGATCACACCTGAAGTTCATACTTGCTGCATTTTGTGTATGTTTATGCCATTTCAATATGCTTTACTGGGTCATAAGAAACTGACCTCTATATTTAACCAGTTCAGTGTGCAGGTTTGTCTCCCAGGTTTGAGCAACAATATATTTAATTTTCTAGAATATAAAACAGATGTAGGACTGCACTGAAAGTAACTATTAGCATATCCATGACTAGACTCTGAGCTGCTGCCTTGCCCAGACCTCTCAGGATTAGTACGATGTCTGGCCAAAAACTTACTTTACTAGACAGAATTACTTCCCTAATATAATTAACAACAACCAACAAACTATAGTCCCTTCCCATGACATCACCAGTTTGTAAGAGAATAGAGTAAATTTAGAGGATGACTGAGTCTTTGAATTATGACAAATTCTCACTATTTGTGAAATATGGAAAAGGGGGAACATAGAAGGTCTGAGGCAATGCAGTGGTTAGGTGCTTACGCTCAGCAGTTAGACCTGGGCATGAATCCTGGCTCTGACTACTTGGCTGTGTCACTTCGAGGAAATTTATTCGACTTCTCTATGCTACTGTTAGAATCTTTGCACATTAGGATGAAAATGATGATGGAAGTACATACTGATAACCTCCAAATCTCATCTCAACCTTAGACTCCTTTCCACCCAACAACAATTAGGCATTCTCACACATCATATGTCTTTCATCATCCCAACCTTGCTGTATGGGAGGAATGATTAGCTCCTTTTAACAGGCAAGAGAATTGGCCAGCAAGAGATGAAATCACTTGCCCAAGGTACCCAACTAGTATATAGCTTCCATGTCTACTTGGCTGAAGGTCCACTCCTGGTGTTTTCATTTTAACAAGGATCCATCAAGACCCTCCAAGGCAGCAATTGGATATGTGTTACTCCCAAATGCTTTCTCTCTTTAACCCCTACATTCCATTCTGACTCCAAGCTATCTCTGGCTAAAGAGAGAGCTAACTATTTTTTTTAATTTGAGCATTTGTTTAATTTTTTACAAATAATAAAGTAATGTTGAAATAAAATCGAATAGCCAAGTTGTATGGAAATTTTTAAAAAAATGAAGGTTCTCCCCTCCCTGAATCTCACTGCAAAGACAGTATTGTCCTTAGCAGTTTGTTGCACATCTTCTAGACTTTTTTCCATGCATTTATGATCACACACAAAGACACACACACACACACACACACACACACACACCCGATAAAAACAGGTAAAGATTTTTTTGTTTTTATTTTAGAAAAATAGGATCATACTTAGCAGAGTGTTCTACAACCTGCTTTTCCCAATTAATGTATCTTAAATACATTTTCATGTTAATATAGATTTTCCAATTCTTTTAATGACTACATAGTATCCCATTCTATATATACTTTAATTATAGTACCATCAACTGATAAGCATTTAGATCAAATGTTTTCACTATTATGAGCAACTCCACAGTGTCCAATTTTACACATACCTATCTTTGCACACTGGTACTGGTATTTCAGTGGAACACGGTCCTAAAAAGTAGAATGGCTGATAGGAATTGTCTATACTTTTATAGGTACTGCCAAATTTCTGTGCAAAATGAATGAATCAATTTATAAGCTACCAATTCTTATGAAGGGCTATTTTATTGCAAGTAAATTTTTAATTCATATTTTAAGAAATTAGAAGAAATCTTTTTAAACAATAGAAATGTACATATCATCTAAACTTAATCAAATGACTTCTATTTAATTTTCTATAAGTTTGCCTATGGAATATTTTTTCCTAAGCAATTGATTGTTATTCTCAGGTAAAAATATTATATGACTTTTTTTGTTTAATATGGGGAACAAATATATTAAAAAGAGAGTTAGAGGGGCACCTAGGTGGCTTAGTTGGTTAAGTATCTGACTTCAGCTCAGGTCATGATCTCATCACTTGTGAGTTCGAGACCCGCTTTGCACTTTGTGCTGACTGGCCTGGAGCCTGCTTGGGATTCTGTGTCTGCTTGGGATTCTGTGTCTCCCTCTCTCTCTGTCCCTACCCCACTCATGCACTCACGTGCGCTCTCTCTCAAAAATAAACATTAAAAATTTTTTAAAAATATATTTAAAAAAAGAGAGTTGGAAATGTTCATAGCTAGTCTATAAGAGTAGGAAAGATAATTAACATATCTAAGTCATCACTTATCATTTCTCAAAGAGAAAAAATATATGACAGTGCTTAATAACTCAAGTTCTAATGTCAGACCAATTCAACTGTTCATTCAGCTAGTATTTGTTGAGCATCTACTGTGTGCCAGGCTCTGGTGTTGAATATATGAGTGAACAAGACAAAGAAGACCCCTCTGCTCTCACACAATTTATGGTAGGGTAATGGAGATAAAAAGTAATTATTCAAAAATTAATTAATTATTAATTATCTGATAACCAAATAGAGTATTGTGAGAGATTTCTGGAGAGGAGGGCCAGGGTTCCTGTAGACTTGATGGCCAGGGTATGGGTCTCAGAGGAGGGGAAACATGAGGTGATGCTTGAATGATAAGAATGGGCTAGCCAGAGGAAGTTCTGGGGCAGAGGAAGAGCAAAATTCGTAATCTGGAAACAAGCTTAGCCAGTGCAGGGAATGGAAAGATCAGTAGGCTAAACCGTGGCACAATGTTGTAGAGGAGGATTGGGTAAGGCCATCAGGTAGGGCTTTTAAGCCACCAGGAGACACGGGTTTTCTATTCTAAGCCATTAGAACAGCCTTAAGCATGAGTGGCATGCTCTACTTTATACTTTAAAAGACCACTTTGGCTAATATACTGCTCACCACGTATCAAGTGTATGTCCTTGGATAAGCTACATTATCTTTCTTAGCTTCTGTCTCCTCATTTGTAAAGTTAAGATAATAACAGTATGTATTACATGTGTTAATATGAGCATGAAATGAGGTAATGAATGGAAAGCATTTTGCACACTGCCTAGCACAAAATAACTGTTCACTAAATGTTTTCAACTAAATCACTTTTACATCATTAAGATCACACTGAAGCGAGCTTGACTCATCATCCCCAATTATTAGCATAATAGCCAAAAATATCCTTTAAAACTAGTCCTGATTCAAATTCTCTAATATTGAGAGGCTGGATTTGTCCATATTGAATCAACATGGCACTTTTCTCCTATCTGATCCATTAATACAGCCCTGAGCTATTTTTGTGTATGCGCACACTCCTTCCTCTCACACACACTAGATTATTCATCTCTGTGTTAGCCCCATAGCTCATAATACTCAATACATCATATATAAGGTAGGCAAACACATAGGTAGGTAGGTGGATGGATGGGCTAACAGATACACAGAGGACAAAAATCAAGGGGGCAAGAGAAAAGAAGAGAGTGTTTCAAACTGAAATACTTGAAAGAGTAAAGTTTCTATATTATGAGTATGCAAAATGTATAACTTATCACTTCTTGCCAAGTTTCTTATTCTCTTCATGTATTTGCATATACTGGACCCCATGCTGAAACCCCATGAGAAGACACTGCACTGTCATAAGGACTTACTGCCTTCCAATCTTGATTCATCTCTACTGAAAATAGTTAGCAATACTCTGAAAAACAGGAAAGAAGCACCTCTCATAATAATCAATGTACTGAAGAGTTATGAGTAATAGAACCAAAGTTGTGAAATCAGCCATGTTTCCCATTTACTCAGGTCTCTTTGTGAGTGTGATATGCGACATCGAGAAAGTTTATATGTAGGGGCGCCTAGGTGGCTCAGTCGGCTGGGCCGCTCACTTCGGCTCAGGTCATGATCTCAAAGCTTGTGGGTTCGAGCCCCACGTCAGGCTCTGTGCTGACAGCTTGGAGCCTGGAGCCTGCTTCAGATTCTATGTCTCCCTCTCTGTCTCTATCTCTATCTCTTTCTGTCTCTCAATCTCTATTTCTCAAAAAATGAATAAACACTAAAAATTTTTTTAAAAACATTTATATGTAGAATTCGAATTTCTAGGCTTTAAAACAAAGATCTACAATAGTTGTGGAATCATTTATTCAGTGATTTTGCATCTAAATATGTGAATGATTTCTACATACCAGAGAGCATGTAACGGATGAAAAGTGACCTTATATCCAAATACACAGAACCACAGAAATTTGAGAAGTTACTGATTTAATAAAATAATATTAGTAAAAGAACAACTAGGAAATAATATCCTTTAATGGAGACTGTTCTGTGATATACAAAGTACTTTTCTATGCACTGTCTTATTTTGATCTTCACAACTCTCTTAAGAAAATAGCAAATAATGAATAATAAAGATTACAAAAGGAGAAAGAAAACATGGCCAATTGTAACCTGCAGTTCATAGACATAAAAACCGACACACTGAGCAGATGATTTGCCCCAAGTAAATCAGTAAGTGGGACAGCTGTAATTCTAACGTAGGCCCTCTTGGCATACTTTCTGCCATTCCACACTAATTCAACATGCCACAAATAGCGCGAGTCATTAAAACTGAATGTATCCCTATTTAAAAAAAGAGGAGAAAACTGTATATAATTTGCAAGTAGCATTATTAAAATTTCTCCTAGAATATTTAAATCCACCCAAGCAGGACAATTGTCCCTTTAAATAAGCATAAGTACTCGCTAACCATTAAAATACTACATATTCCCTAGATCCAAATAATAATAATAGTTATAAATAATAACAACAAAGCTTTCATCTCGTGAATACAAACAGACCAGACTCTGTCCTGCATTCTCCACATTCACTGAGTTTAGTTTTCACAACCACCCTATGAGGCAGATACTGTTATCACAATCATCACTGTCATCTTTACACAAATAAATGGACAAAACTGAGGCATAAAGAGATTAAGTATCTTGTCTGTGACCATTTGGCTAGTAAATTGGTTCAGTGACTGTTAATTGCAAAATGCTCATGTTTATGCTGCCTCTTGAAATAGAAGCCTCTTGATCCCATTCCTCTCCTCAATTAGATTCAACCAGTGATAAAGGAAAAATCTCCAACTTAAACATTTTAAACCATTCCCATGCATGTCTAAGCAATACCAATTTTGTTGACCAATGACTGCACTGCACCTATAAAGTGCCTAACAGAGAACCTGGCACAACATATGCAGGTGACAATTCCTGAGACCTGAGAGTCTAGTGTGTGTCTGGCATTATGCTAAGCACTCTTCCCTGCACATGCACCCCATAGATGTTAACCCTGTTCTTTCTTTCTGCTAATGAATAGACTCGATTAGAGTTATCTGGATCCAAAGCTGTTTCTTTGAAAATGAAGCTGGGAATGAACAAAATTTCTTCTCATGGAGGCAAAGAGTGTTATACACCCGGTATAGAAAGCTACTGTATGTGGGTTATAAGGGACTCTATTGCTCTGGCTCTTGATGTCACACAGATACATACAAGAAAATACAGAAGGAAAGTATCAATGAGAAGACTGAAGGCATAAACTGGACACCTCACCTACAGAGGTTATTTCCTCTCCAGAAAAAGTAAAACTTAAACACAAATAAATTAGAATTTATATATGGATATACACGTATATATGTATATAATATATATATACATATGTATACATATATGTGTATACACACACATACACACACATATGGGCACCTAAGTGGCTCAGTTGGTTGAGTATCTGACTCTTGGTTTTGGCTCAGGTCATGATCTCATGATTCATGGGCTCAAGCTCCACATCAGGCTTTTCGGTGACAGCGTGGAGCCTGCATAGGATTCTCTCTCTCCCTCTCTCCCCCTCCCATGTTCATGTTCTCTCCTTCAAATAAATAAATTTTCTAAAAAGAAGNTTTTCCAAATTAATTCTGTGAAATATAAATATGTTCTCTCCTTGAGTCCCTTTAAATATTATGTTTCCTTAACTAAAATTTAAATAAAAAATTGAAACAAATAAATATTATGCTTCCTTGACATTTTTATTATTTTTTTTTTATTTATTTCTAGGAGAGAGAGAGAGAGACACAGCGTGAGCAGGGGAGGGTCAGAGAGAGAGGGAGTCACAGACTCTGAAACAGGCTCCAGGCTCTGAGCTGGCAGTCAGCACAGAGCCCGACGCGGGGCTCGAACCCACGAACCGCAAGATCATGACCTAAGCGAAAGTCGGATGCTTAACCGACTAAGCCACCCAGGTGCCCCTTCCTTGACATTTTTAAAGAAAATACTAATTTATAGAAAAAGCTGTATTCAAGTATAACTTTTCAGAAATCCACACATTAAGCAAAACACAGCTTTCACAATATATATTCTGTCATTTACGTGTATAATCTTTGTATTTGTGTTTATAAATCTTTATATATATTTAAACATACAATATATATTTTATTCGTATATATTTATGGGTTTATATATAATATTATATATATATTATAAATAAAAACAGAAAGCAAGTTCCTTTTCAAGGATAAATATATTCAGCATCGGTGGACCTCCGAGTAAGACTAAAGATCGGGGATGTCTGCAGAATCTAGTAATCATACAAAGAAATCTATATCTCTCGCCTCCCTAATGTTCTGCAAATTCCTAGTCGATTAATATATTATATTTAAACAAGAAAGATGTAGAACTACTTATAGTAACAGATAGGTGGAAAGTAGTGAACACACCACTAAGGCAGAGATCTGGGTTTCATTGTACATTCCATGGACAATATGAATGATATTGATTCTCAGATTATCTGCTCTTTTATATTACTCATACCTCCTTTCCCCTCTATTAGTGAAGAGAGCTGAATTGTCTGTGCATTTGCTTGATTCCACTGGGAGGCCCAAATCACCGCTTGGAAATATCAATCATTCCTTCCAGATTAGTCTCTACTAAAAGCCTACAGTGAAATGATAATGCACTAACCTGTCTCCAGTTAATGGCAAAATAATGGTTGCTTGAGAAGAAAACACAATGAAAGATAATCTCATTTGAGGGCTGCAAAATAAGAAAAGAGGCAGTTAAAGCATATTTAAAAGAAATATTGATACAATACAGATATATAGTTATGGAGTCTCAGTCAAAATGGGGCTCTGATGGTCCAGGCTTCTTTTAAATAGAACTTCCTAAATAGATACACTAACTCTGCTTAACATTACTGCATAAGCCATTTTGGATTTAGTCAGTGTTTCTCAGCACTCAAGCAATTCTCTATGACCCATAGGGCCATTTAAGGAAGAGGCTAACTAGACAGATAAATTCTCTGCCAGAAATCCTTTTGCAGAAAACACTTCTTCCCTCGGTCCTACCTCATCTCCTTAAAGGATGCCAGAACCTTCTGAGCAATTGTCTTTAACGATATTTAGGGCTAGAGAGCAGCCAGCTTGATTTAATTACCACAATCATGATAGGAGTTCAAACAAAAGCTATCTGGAAGTAAGAATCCTTAAAGAGTGCCATGGACAATGTGAAAGAGACTAACCAATCAGTTTGATTAGACATTTCCAATTGTCCAAGTCTCAAATATCATACTTCTAACTGGCAACACCTCCCCCAGTTAGCGACATCTTTTAAGCTTGGGCATTTATCTCACAGAATGGTTCTTGACTGCATGGCACTCTGTGCAACTACTACTAAGACCTGAAACCGCAGACAGGAAAGGAAGATCTGTAAACTGAAGATCAGAGTGATCTCAAAGCCTTATCCACCGTTGAAGTCATTCTCTTCCGTAGTCACCCTTTATTCACTCCCTACAATGTATTATGAGTCAGTAACTAAGCAACTAAATTTGAGCCAGAAAACTGTGTATTACAGAATTCCAACTTGCAATCCAGACCAAATAAATAAAGGCCTCACTCCTTGAAAACATTGTATTGAAAGGATCCATTGCCTTTGATCAAAATCTGTGTGATACTTTCTGCACCCTCTCAGATTAAATCACAAAATTTATAAACAACTGTCTCTGATGCCTTTAACATTTAAAGATATAGGGCCTTATTTATTTTTCTTTCCTAGACAGTTTTACTTCAGACCCTGTCCAGAAATGAGAGTGTTATACTTGGCTTCTTAAGCAGGAGACTGATGATTGAACATGGACAAGCATACATTTTTATAGGGATAAGTTTACTGCTGCCAATAACCGAAAGCAAGGATTGCCTAGGCCTCTACAGATTGTTTGAAGTTACTTGCAACATGACTTTCAAAATGTTTTGATCATCCAAGCCTGTTTTACAGAAAACATTTGGGCTAACAAGACTGAAAGAAGCAATATTTAATGATACACTCCTTTTTGTGTCCTTTCCATTATCTTGATAAACTTGCATTTGCTCGTTGCATTTTTTTCTTTAAAAAAAGAAGGAAAAAGAAGGCTCAAAAGCCTGGTATCCTGGGGTTATTTTTAAACAGAGATGCCACTAATTCCTGGTTACCTCTAAATAAGAGAGTAAGCTGGATTTCATAGCAGTTATGCTTTTTATAGGAGACAAAACCAGTCTTCCTAGTAAGGCTTATTGCATATATAGAACAGTTAAATTTTAAACCAGCCACACACCCACACATTGGGTAAACACAACTCGTTTCTTTAAACACACACAAGTGCCTTTTCTGGTAGTGGGTTATTAACACATGTTCATTTGAAATTTACCAACACTTTTTTTTTTTTTTAATGAGGACCTCTACAATGCTAAGAACTGTGTGGAAAGAAAAATATATTATGGATACTATTAGCATAAAATTTGTTTAATGTGATAAATTATGAGAAAGCATAACTGAAATTCAAAACAGATGAAAATTCAGAAGGGAAAAGACATTTGTAATAGTATTTGAAGATGCTTCCCCAGGACCTGAGCCAAATTTCTGGGATCCAGATGAAATAAGCCCTGAGCAACTGAAGGGCTGTCCTAATAACTACATATATGTAATAATGATCTTGAGGCACTTAAAAATCAACATCTCAATAAAGGCTCTCCCTGAAAACGGTTTCAAAAAAGGGATAACTTACACTTCAGTCTACTTCCCTCCACCTCAAACTCCCCTGCGGAGAAAAGTTAAGTGGGAAAAATACCTTACAAATCTCTCTGTAAGTTGCTGGACAAAATTGTAAATTTCAATCCAATTGTTTGCCACACTCCCAGACCTGTAAAATGAAATTGAGCTGATTAGAAAAAAGAAAAGAACAAAATATTTATATGGGGGATAACCTGACCTCTTCTTCAAACAAAGTAGGGGTGTCAGTAGCTGAAACTTAGGTGCTAGAAGAATCAAGGAAGCAAGTCATCTTCTGGGACCACCCGCCCAATTGTTTGGAGTAGGATCCCGGCTCTTCAAAATAAACACAACCTCACAGGAAAGGAAAAACACCCTGCGTGTGTGGACCCTAGGCTTTTCCTGGCCACAAAGAAAGCGCTGTGATCAAGATAAGACCAGGCAAACTTTAGCCAGTGAGGGTTGAGGACAGAGGGGGCCTAAGAACAGGCCCGTATGGGTTCCAGTGACTGCAGACCGCTACCCCAAACAGACACGCTCCTCCGATCACCTCCCCCACCTCCCCCAATACACACACACACCCAGGACTGGGAAGCAGTGACTGCCCCACTTCCCAAGAGAGCCCAGCAGCTCCAGGCTCCTCCGATCACCCCCCACCCACCTCCCCCAATACACACACACACGCACACACACACACACACACTGGGCACAGATAAGAAAGCGCTTGCCCTTCGCACGGGAATAACACAAAGTACCCGTCCTCGGGGTTCTAATACCCCTCCCCAGGGCGCACACACATCTCTGTCTCCCCAGCCACAGCTCCTCCAGCGCCACCGACAGAAGACCCAGGACCTCCCTCCGGCACTCACTTGTCCAGAACGAAGTAGAGATCAAAGGCTCCTCTGCAGGAGGGCTGCTCCTGGGCGCTCACCAGTCCCCCAGGACAGCTAAGCACCAGCAGCCACAGCCCAGGGACCAGCCAGCTCCCGGGACTGCGGGCCAGAGACAGCCCCGCCACCATCCTGCGGCTAGGGGCCTGCGACCTTCTCCTGCTCGCAGCCTCCTCGCCTCGACTCGGCGGGGACGCTAAGGTGGCAGGGGTTAGCAGGGACGCACCCCGGGTGGGGGCCAGCGGGCGGCTGGGGCGCCGGCGCCTGGGGCAGCAGGACCCACTAACGGACGGACTGAGGGAGGGAGAGAGGAAGGGAGGGAGGTCCTAGGAGGACAAAGGAGACACTACAACCGCCGCAGCTGCCGCCGGAACTCTTGACGAATCCCAGTGGAAGAGCGATCCAGTCCTCCCCCTCCGGATTCCGGAGAGTGTCTGCAGACAATGAGGGCCCGCGGCTACAGCGCTCACAAGTTCCCCCCGGCTTCTGGCCGAGCCTCTAGCAGCCGCCGCGGGACCCGACCGGGAGCCCCATTCCGCCCGGAGCGCTCGAGTCCCGCTGCTGCAGGGTGGGGAGGGACGGGCGCCCCCGGGACGCGGGGACGACCGCACAAACTCGGAGCGGAGATCCCGGTCCGCCGGTTCCCTTCCTCCCGCGGCCCGACTCCCCGCGGCGCTCCAAACTTTCTTCCTAGTGTTGTGCTCGGGCGCGGCGCGGCCGGGCGGTCCCCTTCAGGGGAGGAGGCGGAGCGGGCCCGGAGGCGAGTGGTTCCCGAGAAGCCGCTGCAACCAAGGCCAAGAGCACGATCTGGCCAGGTCTCTCCCAAGTGTGTCAGTGTGCGTCTGAGGGCGAGGGCGGGGCTTGATCTGAAGGCACACACGCACACTTGTGGGTTCGTGCCTGAGTTGAAGTTGACTAACGTTTGCCAGATTTTGAAAGGGGAAAAGGAGTTTACAAAAACAAGTGTCCCCTAAAAGCTAAACACGTCCGTATAGCCTGCAGGCCGGGCCTATTTCAGCAGCTGTGCGGAAAGCCGCTCTGTGTTTGCGAGACCAAAGCCTAGCAATTCCGAGGGAGGCGGTGGCCTCCCCGCTCCGCCCCACCCCCACTACCGCCCTCGCAGCTGGACTAGCTGCCGGTCTACCTCTGCAAGGCAACTTCCTCTTTAGGAACCTGCTTTGTAGTTTCAACTCAACGAGCCCGAAATCTGCACGTGGGTGCGGGGTGGGGAGGGGAGACGGGGGGAGGAGGGGAGACCGGGGGGGAGGGGGAGGAGAGAGAGGGGCGAGGGTGGGAGAGAAGCCTCTGCAGAACTCTTTAGGAGTGTAAAGTTGAACTTCAAAATATTCCATCCAACTGTCGTTATCCCAAGTTCCAAATAATCAAGAATTTCATCTCCTGTCAAGCTAGGCCGTCCTTACCAAACTTGTGCTGGAGCTGAAGATTCAAGTGCATTCACACTGTGCGCTTACTCATTCTGCACTTCCCCCAGTCTTCCCATCACCTCCACCTATGACTTCCCCCTTGTTGAAAATGGCTTTCAGAACTTGGAGTCTCAGTGCTATGATGAATGGGAAAATGAAGTGTCCCCTCCTCCTTTATATTTTATCTAAATGGATGCTTTATGATAAAAAGTTCATGTAGTACTTAATCACCTACTACCTTTTAGCACCTCTTGGTTGTTGTGTGTATTTAACTTTTCATTTACATTATCTTCAGTGTACAGCCAGATTTGTAAGCTCTTTAAGGATAGAAACCAGTCACTTTAAAAAGGTTCACTGAGTACCAACTATCTACTAAGCACTGTTCTAGGACTTACAGTGGTTGCACAGAACAAGATGACCAGTCCTTGCTTTCATGAAGCTTGCAGTCAGGTTGAGGAGGAAAAGCAGACAAAAATAAGTAAATGTCCATATTAGCCGGTAGTTTGCAGAGAGTTCAAATATGGTAATGGTAAAATGATAGAGAATGACTGACTAGGTGACCAACAAAAGGAAGCCGGCTATTCCAAAATCCAAAACAGAAATTCCTGGCTTTTGCAGGCCACCATAGGCATTAGCTTAGCACATGTGAGAGACAGACAGAAAGGCAGTATGGTTAGAGCTTTGCGAGTAAGATGAAGTACGAAAGACAGGCAGTGGGCAGATTATGCGGTGCTTTGTAAGTTGTGATAAACAATTCAGATATTTTATATTAAGTGTGATAGGCACCCATTAGAGGAGATTAACCTTTGGAGAGGGGTAGAGGATAAGTTATTATGATCTATGTTTTTCAAAGATCATTCTGGCTGATATGCCCCAATGTATTTGGAAGCAGCAACAGTGAAAGCAAGGAGACCAGTCAGGAAGCTATTGCAGTATCAGGGCACAGTAAAACGGTACCTGGGACCGTCACCGCTATAGCAGCTAAACTGAAGGATATGAACGGCCAGAAGTTTTAATAAACCCAAAGGGGCACCTGGATGGCTCAGTAGGTTGAGTGACCGACTTTGGCTCAGCTCATGATCTCACAGTTTGGTGTGTGAGTTCAAGCCCTGCATCGAGTTCTCTGCTGTCAGCACAGAGCCTACTTTGGATCCTCTGCCCCCTCTCTCTCTTACCCTCCCCCTCTTGCTCTGTCTGTCTTTCTGTCTCTCTCAAAAATAAATCAGCATTAAAAAAAACAAAAAACGAAAAAAACAGACCTATAGTCTGGAAATATCTGCCTCCTGGAGATGGAAATTCCAATACCACCACTGGATCTACCACTTCTTACCTGAAGGGGTGGGGAGGTACTGATAGAAAAAGAGGTTGACTGAATGAATGGAAGATAATTTATCCTT
This sequence comes from Crocuta crocuta, assembly GCF_008692635.1. Taxonomy (NCBI): domain Eukaryota; kingdom Metazoa; phylum Chordata; class Mammalia; order Carnivora; family Hyaenidae; genus Crocuta; species Crocuta crocuta. The sequence continues at coordinate 383,276 of NW_027527972.1, forward strand.
CTTTAGAAATCAACACAAACCCTCTATTGTTTTCAAATAACTGAGCTCCAGAAGAAAGTCTAAGGAAGAGGATGACTATATTAAAAGAATCCTAATTCCTTCCTCCTTGGCTTCATCTTCTCTTGAAGTTCTGAATTTTTTTTTAATATTTTTATTTATTTCTAGGAGAGAGAGAGAGAGAGAGAGCGTGAGCAGGGGAGGGTCAGAGAGAGAGGGAGATACAGACTCCGAAATAGGCTCCAGGCTCTGAGCTGGCAGTCAGCACAGAGCCCGACGCAGGGCTTGAACCCACGAACCGCAAGATCATGACCTAAGCAAAAGTCCAACAATCGACCGACTAAGCCACCCAGGCGCCCCGAAGTTCTGAAATTTTGATTCTTCTGTAGCCATTGGGTCTCCAGGGATTTGCTGCCACCTTGTTTCACATTTGGGTCCAACTGTAGATACACTAATCTCCTTGATGTCCCACAACAAAGCTGGAACAGACTGACCTTTTCAGGAAACTTGTACTAACAGCTTTTTAACGTCTCTTGTCAAGGTTTTTATTGTTCACTGTTGGTTAAAACTGGTTTCCATTTCCAACTTTTAATCAAGACAAAATCAAAGAAATGATATACCTTTAGCAATTAATACCGTATCAGTATGTGACTGAATAAAACCTGGGAGAAAAATATGACAGAAAGTAATAAAAACTGGTTTAAAAGGGGACAGAAGGTGAGGAAATATGAGACACGATGCCAACTATGTCCTCTGTCCTCATGATTAAGTATTTTAAACCCATATTTATGGGCTTTCTTTTCCCCTAGCTTCTTGACTCCTTGCCTGTTCATCTTCTGGGACTCCACATACTGATCTAAGGGTCTATCTTGTCCAGGCCTACACTAAAGCAAAATATCTTGAACTTAAAACTTGTTCTTCCTCAAAATTCCCTGACCCACGTCAGGTCTCCTTACTCAGTTCTTCTTTCCTGACTACAAGAGCAGCAGAGCTGATGGACATACTAAAGCATATTACCATTCTTTAGGTTATTTGTTTGGGTAATTAGCTGAGTCAAGTTCTAGAACTCTTTTTTTCATTATACTCATTTGCTCATGTAAGATCTACAATAAAGCAGGGAATTGGCCTCACCTAACAGAGACCAACAATTAATCAAATCTCTTTCATCTAGTAAAACTTAGGAGGAGGTCATTAATTATGGAGGCAATCAACTGTCCAGATTTGCCCCAGACTGAGGGGTGTCCAAGGAGACAGGGATTTCACGCTAAAACTGGAGCAGTCCCTGGGGTGGTCCACGGCAAAGAAGGCTGTGGGCCACCCTGTTTCCAAGCAACAATGAGGGACAGTGTAAGCAAGGGAAGGTTTGGGAATTTCACCAGGCCATGAAGAAGGAGGAGTACTGACAGCAGCCCTCTCTGTCCCCATCTATCAGGTGAGAGGCCTCGGGCAGTATGTCAGCTGGACACTAGCCAGCTAAGGTTTCAAACTGACCTTTTCGCACCATGAGAGACATGCTGGGACCCTGTGTAACTTTCCAAATCAAGAATAGGCTACAGAATGCAGATGTCTAAGCAGAAAGAGAGAGGTTAGACTGAGTTATTTAAATAAACAAATCTAAAACAATTCTCTTGTATTCAAATTATCTGGATTTCTGCTGAAGTATTTTGTTTCATAATCCATGCAAGCATCCATTCTTTGAAAATTACTCTTTGTAGCAAACCAAACTTCTAATTCGGTGTTAGAATCTATTGCTGCATTTCATGAAATATGCTAATAAATCCAAAAACATTTTAAACTCAGTGTCATGCAGTTAGTATTGCTGGAGATTGACACTTGGTAATTAAAAATGTTCAGTATCATTGTCTACCTCCTTGACCTGCGGAGCTCCTATGGAATTCATGTTAGATTTTATTTGTTTGTTTGTTTATTATTAACTAATATTTATTGATTCCTACTATGTAACTATTAATGTTCTAAGCACAAATCTTATATTCCCTGCTCTCAGGAGTTCACCATTCTAATATGCTATCACCAAGTTTTTTCCATCTCTCCCAAGGCCCACAAACAATAGACAGAAGGGGCAAATAAACAACAACAATAAACATAGGAAAATAAAACAAAATACATGTATCCTTTATGTGTGAGAAAAATCATGTAATCTATATTGTTTTCAGTAAATATCTTGCATGGCATCCACAATGACAAATATGACTCTCCTGGAAGTTAACTACCACACTGGAAGTGATTCATATCCACATTACATGTGGAGTGATTCATTATATGAAATCTACAGTGATTCAGAGGAAGAAAATAAATCTTCAGTATCTATAGGTGACAAAGCTTATTTAACTTTTATAGAATACAGTCATTACACGCAGATTTCCCCAGTATCGGAACTAGCTCCTGAGAGCGAAGGGAATGGCTTTGGAAGGTGTGATTACTCCTAAATTAACATCTCTATGTATGATAACAGGGTCTGCACTTGGGATTAAGTGTGTTTTAAATCCAGTTTTTCAGAAACAGATCTGAGACTCTGAGATTTTCATGCAGGAGGCATACTGGAGCATGCTCTCAAGAGCACAATGCTGGAAGGGTGAGGGAAGCAGGATGGTCAGAGGGAAAGTTGAACCATGGCACAATCGCAAAGGAAGGCACAGCCAACCACAATGGCAGCTCTGAAGCTTGGAATGGTCTTTTACAATTGTCCTGAATTGGGTGAGGCAATGCAGCCAGTGTTTTGTGGCCCCTCCTGGACCAGTTATTAAATGTGGGCGGCCCCTACAGAAGAAGCATACCCTGGGGCAAAGCAGCTTCCTCTGGCTTAGGGCCAGTATAAGAAGGACCTCAGCTGGGAACTGTCAGCAGCCAAGCTCCTAGCTGTGGGGAATGAGTGCGTCAGTTCTGAAGCAGCAATCTAGGTGATACAGCCACAGCATCCAGAACACCCACAAAAAGCCAAGAGACCTGGCAGCTTGGTTGATGAAAGTCTTATTTCAGGTGTAATGTCAGACCTTCACAAACTAGGTCGGGCTCAGAATGGTGTCCTGGAATGATAAAATCATGTATCTGTCTCCCTTCTTCTCCAGATCAGTTTCTCAGTGCTCAGTGGAATTATTCTGTAGTAGTATTATAGTAGCATTCCATCTTCCTACACCTACACACTTCAATGTGACTTATTTTCTGAAGTGTAAAGCCAATCACACTATCATCTATCTAACAACTGCCAATGAGAGATCACTTCTGAACAATTTAAGGCCCTCCACAACAGCAGCACAGATTAGTTCTATATCCTCACCTCTACCATGTCTCTCATGTACTCTATGCTCCAGAGGAACCATGACAGTCACTGTACTATCATATATGCAACTGCACCTTTGAGCCTTACCTCATTTGTACCCCCACTGCCTGACATCATGCTCCAGGTGTCAAATTCTACCTCTTCTTTCTCCTCCTTTCCATTCTCTTACCATTTCCCAATTCAAGCCAAAAGCCATTAGGTGGGTGCAAGCAAATAGTGTCAGGATGGGCAGGAGCTATAGTAGTCTAGAGTAGGGTGTCAGAAGCAAAGCAGATTGAGGAGTATCCTCCTGGTGCAGGGAGGGGCTTGCCTGGCATGGGGTTTTGGAGCCCAAGAAGGATGAGAGAAATGCCCACATGTAGTGGCCTAACATGAGGAGTCAGAGAATGGCCCAGGTGAGGAGATTATCTCTGGTCGTGTATGTGTGCAGGTATGTAGAGGAGGCACTGCCCAATGTGCGGTTCCTGAGCCTAAGAGAGGGGAGAAGAACTTCTGTACAAGGGGGATGCTCACTGTGGAGCAGCTAGAGTCCAGCATGGACTTCCACGCAGGCATGTCACCCCCACTGCAGGGTATCAAAGCATGAACAGAATGTTCAGAATGTTGGAACATGAGTGAGCAAGAAGGCAGCTGGTAGTACAGTGCAGGGTATAAGAACCAGCAGTGTGAAGAGGAATTCTGCAAAAGGGAACCAGCTTGATGTGGGGCTGAACCCAGAGAAAGGAGAGCTTCAGAACAGGGAGTAGCCTGGCAGGGGATATTGAAACCCAAGTAATATATGGAGGACTTTTTTTGCAAAGATCACCCCCCATAGGGTATAGAAAGTGTCCAGGCAATGCGGCAGCCAGGTACAGAGTAATAGAGTCTGAGTGGGGGTGCAGGGTGGTGACAATGTCAGAATTCCTGCAGGACGAAGGAATCAGTATTGCCGGAAGAGAGCAGTGGTGATAAGATAGTGGTTACATACAGAGGATTGATAAATTAAGTAAACATAGATAATGGAAGTTACATTTTTCACCATCAGATAAGGAAGTTATAAATAAGGAAATGGGAAAATAGGTATTCTCATAAGTCCTTAACACATCTTGACACAGCTTGATTCATATTCCAATTTTCTTTTTTTTCCTTTTTTTAATTTTTTATTTATTTTTGAGAGTGAGACAGAGAGAGACTGAGTGTGAGCAGGGGAGAGGCAGACACAGAATCTGAAACAGGCTCTACTCTCTGAGCTGTCAGCACAGAGCCTGACGTGGGGCTCGAACCCACAAACTGTGAGATCATGACCTGAGCCGAAGTTGGACACTTAACCGACTGAGCCACCCAGGCACCCCTCCAATTTTCAAATTCTAGTCATTTTGCTGTATATCAGCATCCCAGCTAGGGGAGAAGTGAAAATCAAAGAAAACAATGAAAAGTTGCCTGAAATGGAGGACACCATGAATGCACTCACTCAACACTTATCTAACTCCCCTCTACCATGTTTTTCTACATGCTAGAAAAATTAAGGTGGGCATTTCGTAAACTGCCCTATAGGTAGGTTTCTTCCTGGTTTAGAATCCACCCATAAATGCTCATGCCAGACTTTGAATCAGAACCAAGTTACAGGAGGAGAGACACAGGGCATGAAGTATCCTTTCTTGCTGGTACAGGTCACAGCAAAGAAGGTGTGTGCAGGAGGCACCCTCTGGGACTCATTAAGTGGTTTCCTGGCTCACCTCCTCCCTGATTTCCACAGAGTGGGCAGGCAGCTCCCTTACAGCCCAGTGCTGTACTGCACTTGGAGAATTATTCCTGAAAGCTTGGCCTTCACTCTCCTTCTTCAACAATCCAATGACTCTATAAGTTATTTATTTATTTATTTATTTATTTATTTATTTATTTATTTATTTATTTATTTTAAGTTTTTATTTATTGTTGAGAAAGAGAGAGAGACAGAGCATGAGTGGGGGAGGATCAGAGAGAGAGGAAGACACAGAATCCGAAGCAGGCTCCAGGCTCTGAGCTGTCAGCACAGAGCCCGATATGGGGCTCTAACTCACAAACTGTGAGATCATGACCTGAACCGAAGTCGGAGCTCAACCAACTGAGCCACCCAGGTGCCCCTCTATAAGCTATTTATACTCCTTAACAAATCCCTTTCATTTAAAGTAACCATAGCATGGGGCGCCTGGGTGGCTTAGTCAGTTAAGCGTCCGACTTTCACTTAGGTCATGATCTTGCTGTTCGTGGGTTCGAGCCCCACGTCGGGCTCTGTGCTGACTGCCAGCTCAGAGCCTGGAGCCTGTTTCAGTCTGTGACTCCCTCTCTCTCTGACCCTCCCCTGCTCACACTGTCTCTCTCTCTCTCAGAAATAAATAAAAACATTAAAAAATTTTTTGAAAAAAAAATAAAGTAGGCATAGCAGATTCTGTTTTCAAAGACATCTATAATTTCTAACATTCTGTAATCTCTATGAACCTTAAGTTAGTCATTTTTGCTGCCATTTATAATTACAATAAAAGCATGTAAATGGAAGAAAAAAGATAAGGAATTGTGAATTTTTGAATTATCGATTGCATTTATTTGACATAATTCCTTTCCTTGGTAAACTCAGATACTCTGGAGGAAAAAGAGAAATTAGATTTTAAAAGAAGAAGACCCAACCTACTTCTTTGAGAATCTTGAAAGATAAGTACAAATCTTCTTAGCTACTTATGGACACAGAAGTAAGAATTTTAAATAATAAATTCAAACAACAGGAATGACTGTAAATAGAAGCAGACAACTCAGAAAGGATACAAAACAAGTTACAGCTAGGAATTCTTAAAATCGCAAAGGACATAAGTAATCCTTCAATTTGCTTGTCACAGATTAAACAAACAAGTTGCATGTTTACACCTACTTTTAAGAGGTTACAATACAGAATAACTTGGAAGAGTTTAAATTAACTTTCTAATATTTAATTATGTATTATAATAGTATAAAACTTGGAAAATAACAATAACAATGAATTTGGATAACAATTTATAGTTTTTAAGATACTTCTATCTACACTGTCTTTTTGATAAAACATTTCCAGTTTTCAACCAGCTGACCTTAGATGCCGGGTGCATTAAAAATTAACAGTGTAAATCTTAATTCTTTCTTATTTATCGCCTTCCTCAAAAGAAACAAACGAATGAAAAAGACTGGATGATCCTGGGAATTATACGTAAGGATGATGCCTAAATGACAAATCTCTTAGCTAATCCCATTCAGCTGATAAAATTCAAGTTTATCTGTCTTTGTTTTCTTGCTTACAATCTGTCATGGGAAAGGAGCACCCTATACCTTGGTCTCCACCATTTTCATAATGCAAAAAAAAAATTTTTAAGTCTCTTCTAAGCTAAGCATTAATTTAAAGATTTTGTAGGCAACATGAAAAAGAAAACTTTTTTTTTGCTTGTTTCAAACTTTTTTATATAACATTTAAACAGCCACAGTGTTTCTGCTCCAAGATATTTAAGCTTTGGTATAAACTATTTTTTTTAGATAAAAAAGTTTGAAATGTAATTTTGCTATTTGGAGTGCTTACCATAAGTACTACAATTAAAAAGATTTTTCATAGTTTTGAGTCCTTGTGTTTCTCATGGAAACCGCTTGATTAGTGCATATCCAACTTTATTTTAACAGCACATATGGCACATAGATTATCTATCCCAGTTTTCTTGGGAAGTTCTTTGAAAGGAGCAGTAGGAAAGTTGTCAATCCCCAAATGGCCAATGGGTTTCATATGTAGCAAATTTGGCTAGCAAAAATACCAACTTAAGTTCAATCATATTGGACCACAAGTGCCTGAGGATATTTTTAAAAGATAACTAAACCAGAGGTTGACTTTTGACCCTTATCTTTATACAGAGTTAATACAGCTTCATCAAATAAATGGAACTTTGATTGAAAAAATTCATGTCTACAAACTTTTTGGGTGTATTAATCAAATTACTATTTAATCCTTACTCTCTGCAAAGCACTGCTCTTTGGGATACCCAGAGTCTGTTAAGAATGATACCCTGGTTATATATTTGACCGATTGAACTAAGATACTTAAACAAATAAACCATAAGACTAAGATTAAAGGGATGTGATAGAGTGCAATAGAAAGTTCGAAGAATGAGAAATTACTCTTAGCTGCAGAGATCAGGATTAATAAAGGAAAGAGCATTTAAATTGCATCTTAAAGATGGGTAGTGCTTTTAAAATTAGTACAGGGGCACCTGGGTAGCTCAGGTGGTTGAGGGTCCAACTTTGGCTCAGGTCATGATCTCACAGTTTGTGGGTTCAAGCTCCATGTGGGGCTCTGTGCTGACAGCTCGGAGCCTGGAGCCTGCTTTGGATTCTGTGTCTCCCTCTCTCTCTCTGCCCCTCGCCCCGTTCACACACTCTCTCTCAAAAATAAACATTATTTTTTTTAAAGTTTAGTACCGGTAAAAGGAAGACAGCTGCAGGAAGAAAGGGCATAACCAGCTTCCACCTGAGGGTGAGGAGTGACAAAAGGACAGCATCAGTTACTGAGTTGAGTACAAGAGCAAGCAGATTTTTAAAAATAAGCACAACTTTTTGACAACTTTCCTTACCTGTCTCATAGTAGGACTTGTATCATAGTACTAGTATTGTGCTCTGTTTTGTTTTTATTTTAGAGAGAGAGGATCTGAATGAGTGGGAGAGAGGAGCAGAGGGAGATAGAGAGAATCTTAAGCAAGCTTCACACTCAGCATTCAGCATAGAGACCGACTCAAGGCTCAATCCCACGACCCTGGAATCATGACCTGAGACAAATTCAAGAACCAGCAGCTCAACCCACTGAGCCACCCAGGCACCCCAGCATTCTGTTTTAATCGTGCATTTAATTATGCTTTCTCTGGAGTACTGTCATCACACTTTTAATATTGTCTGACCACATATTATCTTGAGAGTTGATACAAAGGCATTATGTATTGGAAATGTGCTTAGAGAAATGACAGTTCCCCTGTGTCCTACCCCAGCCCCTATCCAAGGGAACAGAATCATAGAATAATGAATGTATAGAGCACCTACAGGGCATAGAAACTTAATTTCAGTTGAGTACTGAGTGTATGATGTGATAGATTGGAAAGCAAAACAAACAAATTTGGATAAGTTTCAACACATAAAATACTTTAGGTCAGTCCTGCCCACCATCTATTTTTATAAATGAAGTTTTCCTGAACACAGCCATGCCCATTTGCTACTCACTGTTTGTAGCTACTTTTGTGCTACAATTGTAGAGTTGAGTAGTTGAGACAGAAACTTTATGTTTCAGAAGCCTAAAGTATTTACTAACTGGTCTTTAATAAAAAGGTTGCCAACCTCTACCTTAGATAAAAACATTTTAGTCTATGTACTGCTTTGTGTACAGAAAGTAAAGATGATAAATTTAAACATCAGAGAGGTTTGAGCACGCTATGGTTTTGGAAGAACACTCAAGTTACTGTTGCAAGACAAGTTAGAGAGAAAAGACATTGAGGAGCCTGGAGCCCTTAAAACTACTCTCAAAATAGATTAAATGTAGTACAATTAAATTGCTTTTTATCTTGTCTTCAATGAAATACTATAGCCTAGATTCATTCAAAGTTGTAAATTTAACAGTAAAATCAGAAGAATGACACGCTTAAGAGTGGAAAGGTAAGGGAATTTCTATGCATTACAGGAATATGTAGGTAAGATGTGCCTGGAAAAGAGTTGGAGACAGAGCAGCTGTGTGTGGACTGGATGGGAAGGCTCAGAGGAAACAACACATGGGAAATCTCATTGTTGCAATAGAGTCCCAGAATATCTTTACAGTTAATAGTAAGCCTGCCATTTCTAAATTAGTCTTGAGTTCAATTCATGGAGATCATCCCAAGAAAGAAGTAAATATGGTTATAGTATCTGATACCAATGTGAACCAGGTAAAGAAAAAAATAAACATTGCTAAGCTATAAAATGTCTCACGGAAACTAAGGAGAGGACTGTAATGGCACTTATGGATGGGACTAGAGTCTACCCTGGAAAGTCAGGTCCCAATTTCAAATTCTCAGGCAAGAAGATTTTGCTGTATTGATTTAGTTCGGATCAGGTGTCCACCCTGGACTGCCGGTCAGGTGCTGAGGCATGAACATGTAACCAACCATGAACATGGAACATGGCGGACAGGGTGCGATCCCTAGTGGTCAGAGGACATTTCCTAGAGATGAGAAGAGATTTGCCTAGGAAGATATTTCCAAAGGTGTTCTCCGCCAGTAGTGTAACCCCTCTCTTTGTAGAGAAGCAAGATTCACTTTGCACAAATTCTGCTTTCAGCCACATTCTTTAGGATACCTCGGTTCCACGGAGGGCAATATCTGGATTATCTATACCAATCTATCCCATCTCCTCTCTCACATCAGACAAAGAAAAGGCTGTAAATGGCTTTTTATACATTAATTTTTAAACGATTATAGTCAACATTTTGATTGATAATCCAACCAACTACTAAAGGGAAATAAAATGCAGTGCATGGCTCAACCAACAAGCTACTGTTTTTGAAACTCTGACCTTGACAAATTTGCATTTTAAAGGCATTCATTAATGATTTCCTTTCTGTGGCACAAATACTGAATATAAACCAAGGCAGTTGAGTATGCACAGACATCAATATGTAAAAGATATTGCTGATAAATTCATTTCACCTTGAGGTGATTAGTTTAAAACTCATTGAATTTCTAGTCTTTGAATTAATGCCTTTTTTGTTCATACATGATATAATACAAGAAGAATCATGTGGCAGTCAAAAAAAATAAGCTAACACAGTTGATATCTTCACCATTCATCATATCCTTGACACTTCTAACGAAATGGTTTTCCACCCTGAATTGACAGTCCAAACAGAGGGACTTCACATAGAATTTTAAACTGCATTCGTGTTAGATGCTATCACAACACAATACCAAACTCAAGAGATCAAACAAATAATTTCTCTTTTTCCTAATGCAGAGTTAAGAAGCATATCATCCCTTTTAACTAGTAATCTTTCTTACAAGAAAATCTTGTAGGAGATAAAGTGCATTGACATTCTTCATACATTACTCTATGCTGGGATTTAAACTGAAAGCTAGTTCCATGGGGAAACAAAGAGGGAAAAAATAGTGTTTTTAAGTATCCTTCTGTGACTTACCAAGAAAGCTCATAGTGCAGACTAAAAACTATGTATGTGAATATGAACCAAATTTCTGAAGCATTATGAGAAAATATTTGCAATCACCCCTTTACTAAAAGCTACAAGCTATTCCATTCCAACATATAGGAGGATAAGCCCTATGATTGGTTAGTCAGACTTCCACTAGCAACATAGATATTTACTATTCTTGATCCTAATCATTGAGGAAAAAGTTCTGGATTTTATTGGGGGAGTATTTCTCCTCTCCCTCTTTGTCGTCTCATCCTAACTTTGCTGATTTATTGATCCCTATTTATACACATATGTCTCTGAAACATTTGTTTGTGACCACATATATGTAGATTAATTACTTCCCATGGATTAGCCTTAGGACCTGACTCAGATAAAGAACATATTCTTTCCTTTTTACCTGTGCCTTTAATTTGTGCATCCTCTTGAGATTAAACATTCATTTCTTTCAAACTTTCTTGTCTGTCTGGCACCTCACTTGGAGCTTATATACAGATTATATAATCTGACCTTCACAATTACTTTTCATCTTTTCTGGATGAAAAAATTGAGGCATAGAAAACCTGGACTTAGCTAGTATACATTGCAGAGCAGACTTAAGTTCAAGTCTTTAGATGGATGACACATGTAGTTTTCTTTCCTTTCCACTATGCCTTGGTCTTTGCTCTGCAGGGCCTTACCACTGAAGGACACAACTTCTCTCAGGCAGTCCTCTGTACACAAGTCTCTGTTTCTAGAATCTTCTCCTTCCTGATGTATTCATTCCCCATCCTTTATAAATCATCTCTCTACCAGATTATCCATTTGAATGTTTTCTGTTTCCTGCTGAGAACCTGATTAGTATGGTGTAACCCTAAACAGCATTCTCCAACTCTCTTCCAACTTCTATCCCACTTCCCATTTCCACCACACTCCATCTCAACTGCTCTGTCCTTGCTTCCACTGAAGTCACCATTCCTGCTATCTTTGTTCCAGATAAACAAGCTCTTCAAGCTTTCCTCATAAAAAGAAAAATCTGATTTTTAAACATTCACATTAATATTTGCATCACTAATAAATAAATAGTGTATTACCTTTCTACCTTATCTCCAAACTGGCCAACAGCATTTGCATATTTGCCTTAATCTCAAAAAATAAACATCTAATGTCAACATTCCAGGCATCTGCTGCAGGTGGGTTACGACCAGATGTTCTTGACCATATAAGCTCAAAAGTACAGCATCTAACTTACTCTCTCCCTACTTTGAATCTGATTAGTAATAAAAGCATATAATAGATAAAACTTGATAAGTAATACATTAAATTAAACAAGAGTAAAAGAGTGTGTTTGAATGGAAAGTTCCTGAAGAGCTTTCTATATAGAATGCTTATCTGTTGTCTCCAATTCTAAGCACACAGGAAGTTTTGTTTCATTAAAAAAAAATCGAGATATAATATAGTCAAGTAGTTTTCAGTGAACGCATTCTTTGTCATTCCATGTAATTTTCCTATTTAATATGGATGCAAGAAGTCTTACATACATTTCAACTAAATAAAATAGGGATATAAAAAATATAACCATTTAAAATTTCCTATGGACTTTTTTCTAAATAGACACATTAGAGAAGATTGGAGATTGGATTGCCTGTACATTATCAAATAATAACCCAAATAAAAATATGCTTCCAGACATGTACAGATGGCTGTTTTATAATCACTGAAACTTAAGAAATGATGAAATATGGCTGGCCTTTAGGTTTCCTGGATGAAATCTAATACAGGATGATTTAGCATCTGAGGATCCAGAGGATGTATAACAAGTGTTATCACCAAAATAATGTTGGATAAAGTCTTCAGCCGAGCAGAAGTTAGAAAGCAGCCTGGGGCCTCGGGAACCTTCTGTCTGGCCTGTGGCATCGTTATCTGCCACAGTATCTAGTCTGTACAGAAACCTTATTTTAATTTCACTTGGGATCCATATGTTTCTACCGACCTTTCCTTGCAAAGATGACTTTTTTCCCACATTTTGCTATTTTCTGCTATCTAAGCATGTGGGTATTTTTTAAAATTCTTTTGGTTTTGTTGAAGTGACATTTCACTAGCTAAGACAAACAAAGCTTCCAACATAAGGGTGGTGATTAAAAGAGTTTGATAGTATTCTAAATGTACACACAATATAAAGAATATCACAGACTGTGCATTCTATACTCTGACACTAGCACCTACGCTTCTAATGGCATATTTGTTTAATCCAATAGATTAATCATCTTTAGCTTCATTCTTATCAAAATGAACTCGAGTTCATCTTAGTTAATTGTTGGGTTTTCATTTAATGCACTTAAAAATATTAGAAAACCATATGGATATATTACTCATTTTTAATCCCTGCAGAACTGAGTTTTCCAACTGTCATTTAAAATACAGAATACTCAAGAAGGCATGCCTGGAATGTGACTTGATATAAGAGAAGGCTTTAACCTAACCAACTGTACTGATATAGCTGAAGAATAAATGTCACCAGATGGTCTGCATGAAGTCAAGGAACACAATTCTGTCAGTGTAGTTTCAGCACCACCCAGAGATGGAGGTGACTTGGCCAGCTGACATGGACATTCTGGCTGCTTGGCAAATATACCCTCAGAGTGTGTAGGGGGACATCATGGGTCATAATTTGATGATATCAGCCATTTAAAACATTCCATAACTGTTCTGAATGTATTTCTACCAACTCATTTGAATCTCCATGGAAATGTATTCCCCCCCGCCCCCCACAGGGGAGAATGAAAACCAGGTGATACCAGTATCTTAGTTCATTTGGCAACTGTATTTTTCACTGAAAATTGGTACACTGCGTTATAAAAATAGACAGATGTAACAAAATTATTATCTCTATTTTGCTTCCATAGCTATGCTAATGGCTAGGCAACTTTCACAGTTTCCTTTTCTCTTTACCATTCTTCCCCATTTATTATCTCTAATTATGAATTGTTATCCTATGGATTTTACAGGGCAATTATAAAAATAAAGTGAAAAGATACATGAAAGTACTTTTATTAAATGTAACTATGTAATTTTGTAATTAAAAATAGTGCCTTCCACATTGCAGATACTCAGTAAATTCTTCGGATTTATTTATATGCCACCCTGTTCCACAAAGGAGTGAAGGTGAGACAGCAAAAGATTATTTAGAAAATGTATCTCTTGTTTTCTTTCTTCCTAGAATTGGCATTCTTTCTTTTAATCTGGTTCTTCTTCTCATTCACCTCTCCTTTTTTTAATATACTCTGTGTTTGTGTGTGTGTGTGTGTGTGTGTGTGTGTGTGTACTCAGAGCTAAATATTCTTCTCCATACTCTAAGGATTCTTACTCCTTACTGATTTTTCTTCCCACCTTTCACAAAATAGTCTTACATAATAGTCATAATAGTCTTACTTAAGCTTTATTGTGTATACAGTATTTAAATATACTATTTCACTTAATATTCAAAATAACCCTAAGGGCACCTGGGTGGCTCAGTTGGTTAAGCGTCTGACTTTGGCTCAGGTCATGATCTCCGATTGATGAGTTCGAGCCCTGCATTGGGCTCTGTGCTGTCAGCTCAGAACCTGGAGCCTGCTTTGAATTTTGTGTCTCCCTTCTCTCTCTGCCCCACCGCCACTTGCACTCTGTCTCTCAAAAGTAAATATTTAAATTTTTTTTAAAAATTCAAAATAACCCTAAAATATAGCTATTATTTATTGATGGCTTACTGTCTGCTTGATCCTGTTTTTCCCTTTACCAAGGAGAGAACTAAAGTTTAGAAAATTTAAGCAGTCTGACCAAGGTCACAGAGCTTATGCCTGGAGAAGCTAAAACTTGAATCCAGATTTGACTCTATGGAACTCTACTGATTTTCTTTATATTTTTATTTTTTATAAAGTAACACATTTCTCCTTTACTTACCCAACTTCCAATCCTTAATAGGAGGAAAATTAACAAATACATTTTCAAATGTGTGAGCAGGATTTTATGATATTATCTCTATGTTTTCGATACTATGTAATTACAAGTAACATGCTTATTGTGTGTGATATATCCTCATTTTTTGTTAATGACTACATGCTATAAAAGTTGGGATTTAACTCTCTATACCACTGCCTCACATGCAAACATTTCCTTCCCCCATCTTTCCATTCCAGAAAACCTGTATTCCTGATAATATCTGTAGGTCTTTTTTTCAGGAGCCAATCTCCTGCCTGACGAGTATAAATGTAGCCTCCAGTACTCTGGATATTAAGAACACCATGGAAAGGGATTCTGAAGGTCTCATTTTTCAGAATGCAGACTTTCACATTCCCCTAGATTTACTATGCTGTCTCCCCAGCATATCCACACTTAACCATATCTGATATCTCCAAGAGCAGAACATCTGTGATTCAACCAGTTAACCTCCAAGCTTCTGCTTGGGGAGAAGCAGGAATAAAGAGGAATGGGAACTCCTCCTTAGAACACTGCCAACCCATCCTCTGCTTTCAGCTCGGCCCTGCTTTCTCACCTTCAGGAGCACCTGGTGGTTTCAGTTTGGGAGCCTTTCCAGGGTTCAGCAGTTTTAATTAACTTATTGAGAGGCTTACGTTTCAGCTTTCCTAGACCTGCTAAGTCAGTTACCATTTACCCATCTGCTTGGCAGCTTCCAAAATTATCTGTTGTTCCAAAAATGTACTGGAATGTTAAGTAAGTGATGGAGAGGTGAAGTCTATACTTCGAATCAGCAACTCAGATCAACCAATAAGAACACACTTGCCCACAGAGTTCTCAGTATCCTGGCCTTCTCCAAAGCTATTTAGGGAAAGGGAATGTTGGTTGAGAGAGAATATTACAGATTATCCATTCAAGTCTATTATTAAATAACCTTATGTTACTTATAAGTTACTTATAAGACCCATACTTTTGTCACTATTATTTCACATAGAATTTTAGCCTGACTACTTGCAAACAACGTCTCTCCTTGGATCATGTATGTTCTCGTCAGTATATCCCAGTGCCAAACATGTAGCCTGACCTCTAACTGGTGCTCAATAAATGCTGAAAGAATGAACACAAAGAGCTATCCCTCAGGTAGAGGTTTAGTTCAGTTCAGCAGGAAATTATTATGATTCATGGTTGTAAAGAACAGCAGTGAAATCTTCATGAAAAACTTCCTTATACTTCCTTGTTCGCAAGTAATACAAGAATATGAATTATTTTATTATTTTATTTTATTTTATTTTATTTTATGTGCAAAAAGATGCTTTTATTATAGCACGGGGACAGGGCCTGTGGCCAGAAAGAGCTGCCCTGGATTGTGAGAGCATCTGATTATACACTTTTTAGTTAAGAGGGGGTAAGGATAACATAAGTTTCTAAGGAATCTTCTCTGTTGAGAGCAAGATCTCCAGGACCTTAGAAGGCTAGTTATGGTCAAGATAAGATTGTTTTTAGTCTTTAATGAAACATCAACTTTAAGGCAGCCATGAGTTCTTTGAGCTATGTCACGTTCTGCATGTCTCAGGAATTTATCAGTGAGCTGCAAGTTGTAAGGAGACTTCATTTTAGCTGCATTTCTCTTGCCTTTGTTGTCCTCATTATTTTCCCCCTAAGCAATTTTGACCCTCCCTGCTGAACAGGGAGGTAGAAATTTCCCTACCTATGGATTGCTGGGACATTGGTCAGCTAGAGATGTAGGAGTTACAGAAGGCAGAGGCAGCTGAATCCAAGGTAGACAATATACATGAATCTCCTTGAGTAGAAAGGATCATGTGTTGGCTTGAAGTTATACCAGTGAAGGAGTCTTGGCACCAGGCAGAGACACATTGGAGAAGAAAACAAAACAAAACAAAAAAGATTAATATTATTGCAAGAATAGGAATCCTTTTAAAGATATTCTACCTAATGTCTACTTTGAATAGACACTGGAAACTTAAGAGGAAAAAATATATAATTTATATATGCTTCACATTTGAATCTCATCTTCAAACTCAGATGTTCAAAAATTTAAATATTATGTCCTTAGTTCTAACTACTAAATTCGTACTGGGGTAGAAAGTCCCTGATACAATTAAACATCTCAGTCAATACCAGTGATTCCCCACTCCCTTTTTCTTCAGGGTGCGTCTAGAATCAGAGGAGTTTCTTTAGTACCAAGGCATTTATATAAGTGGAAGGAATAGAGGAAGGTCAGGTAGAATCTGGTTCTCTGTGTCATCTATCTGCATGGCATGTACCAACCAATTCAGTCTGCAAAGAAGGGGGTGTGAAGGACGGGCTTAGGAGAAAGGACAGTGGGAATGGAATGCCAAGAAAAACTTGATTTTATCTCAAAAATATTATCCCACCCTTTCCAATTGGAATCCCATGGAGTTGACCAACTTAAACTTTAATTTTATCACATCTTTTCCCAAACCTCTTCCTCGTCTTATTTGCCTTTCCAGGAGTGCTCTGCATGCCCTTCTCACATTCCCCAGTGGTTTATTTCACCTGGCCCAGGCTGTTTATTTCTATCTCACAGTTGTCTTGCTGCCAGTAGGGTGGGATGACCAGGCTGAGCCAAGCTATCCGGATAATGTCACTCCTGGCAGGAAGCGAGATTTGCTACAGTAACACACATTGCGCCTTCCTCACATTCCGGACACTCCCAGGAATCATGTGGGGCCCACTTGTATAAAATTGGCTCTCCACTTCATTCATCTGGCAGCCAAGACCCATAAACTAAATCTGGTTTCCAGCAACAGCAGTGGTAACATCAATATCAAAACTAGTTTGGTCCATTCCACAAATGTAAAAATTTTTTTAATTTGCTTTGACAAATACTCCTGTGAGCAGGATTTCTGGAAACCACCTCCAACCATATTTTTACCAAGAAATTGTCTTTTTATCAATCATAACAATAATAACAACTGACATACAGTGAACCGTTTTCTGGGCTTAGGCTAAATAAACTTTCTCACTAAATCCCCATCATGAGCTCATCTCCATTTCACAGATAAAGAAATAGGATTATAGGGGCGCCTGGGTGGCTCAGTCTGTTGGGCGGCCGACTTCAGCTCAGGTCATGATCTCACAGCTTGTGGGTTCGAGCCCTGCATCAGCTCTGTACTGACAGCTTGGAGCCTGGAGCCTGCTTTGGATTCTGTGTCTCCTTCTCTCTCTCTGAACCTCCCCTGCTGACACTCTATCTCTCTCTCTCAAAAACTAAACAAACACTGAAAAAAAAAAAAAGAAATGGGATTATAGAGTACTTACATTATTTGCCTAAAGTCACATAGCTGGTAAATACTTAGTCCAGAATTAGCCAGGAATTATGCCAGAACCTGAACTCTTAACTACTGTCATATTTGGCCAGACAAATTGGTATAAAAATTTAAGCAGTCTGTAATTTAAAAGATAGTACCAAGAAATTAAATGTCATTAGGAAAAAGAAAGATTCACTCATATTAGCTGTTCTGGGTTAAAATAATATTTATTTCTCAATTGAAATATTAGCACATATGTATAAATAATACCAAAATGTAACCTGAAGAAAGCAAGAATGAATGGGTCTGTTTTTTTTAATTTTAGAAACACATTCATAACCACCACAGTGATGAAACCACTAACCAGAGAGCCAAAAAACAAAACAAAACAAATAAACCAAAAACATATCCCATTCCATTTCTGCCTCTACTCCTTTTTATAATTTTCTTCTTCTCATATTGGATATAAAATACAATGGAAATGTACATTTATTCATCCTCATGGTATAAAAAGATAACCTGAGAGAGCTGAGCCATCACTAAGAGTAAAAAATTATTCAGTCCAACTCAACTAGTAACCAGCTATAAGAATTTAGTAGACATGGCTCTTGATCTCTGTCTTAAAGAAATATGCAAAATAAGAGGGCTAGACTGAATAAACGTGTGGGTTCTTTCCAGCTTGAACATTCTTTTATGTCAATCATGTAGCTCAAATTATGAATATATCTTTTCTGAATTAGCAGGCCCAGAGGGAGCTCTTGAAGAAGAAATATATAACAGGAAATTAAAAATAAGTAAGGATCTATCATTACAGATCGAGCCCAAAGTTGCATATTTCTAAAAGGCTAGTAATCTTGTTTGCTCAACTGCTATAAAAATGCAGTTAAAATGACCCAATAATAGTCTTTTTAGGCCATCTAGGGACTTCTGTCTTAAATATTACCCCACCTCTCGTTGTCTTATTGCCCCTTTTACTCTGTGTTCTCACCTTAAACGTAGTTTACTCCAAGAATTTTTCCTTGACCCTCTCGGGAGAAAAATACATCCACCCTTAGCATGCTGTGAATTTCCCAGTAGAGACTTTTTATAATTTATTATACTGGCTTATGAGTTGACTTCTTCTGATAACATCATAAGCTCTGAGAATCTCTTTTCCCTACCAGCACCTGCAGGAGTTGCGGGCGCATGGTAGTTGCTCAATGAATGTTGACTAAAATTTTCTCTAGTCCAATTTCCTCACTTATAGATGAGAAACTGCATCTCCTGGACACAAAACTCCTGGCAAAGAGCTCTTTTCACCACACAACACTGTCTCTCAAACTTTGAAGTATGCATTATATATTTTCAGACTAGCTTTAAGTAGAGACAGGGATGATAATAACTATATTATAAAATGCAAATATGCTGAGACATATGTGGAGTTAAAAAAAAGTCTTGCCCTAGATAAATGCAAGCAGAAAAATTTTTTTAAAGCACTAGCTGATTGTGAGATACAGATAGGATCAAAGAAGTTGCTGACAATTCCTCAGCCTTTAAATCAGATCACAACCATCGACAAGTTAAAGACATAAACATGGGTGTTTACTCCCAGGACCTGACAAAAAAAAAAAAAAAAAAAAAAAAGGAAAGAAAAGAAAAGAAAGAGGAAAAATCCAGAGTTCTCAGAAGAAAAAGGAAAGTTTGAAAATTTTAACATCTTATTAGTAGACAAACAAGAATGATTTGTAAAGATACACATACACAATACCACCACCACCTTCAGTATGCAAGGGTTTTTAGGGTTATTAACAATATCCATAGGTGTACCTGTGCATCATATGGAAACAGTCTGGATAAACTCTAAAATTATAAAAGATTGAATGCGTTGTCAGTACATGACACTGTGGATCAAACTCTGGATACGTGATTTTATTCCCAAATATGACTCTGACTTGTTGGATCATTTTGGGTACCTAATACTCCTAGAGTCCTCCAAAGGCAAAATGAAAGCATTCACTGGTTATGGACCTGAAACCTTCACTAGCTTATCTGGAAAACGGAATGAAGTCTGGGATGGGGAGTAGGAAGGACAGACACCAGAAGAAAAGAGAGTAAAAGAAAGCAAACCGAGGTCCTCCTCAGCATAATGTCTTCAAACAACCCACATCTCACCTTTCATCTAATTGGTAATTTTTGGTGCTGCCGCAGTTATTGGGATCCATGAGGAAGCAGCATGGGAACAAAAAATAATACACTAAGTATAGCAGATTAAAAAGAGGAAAAAGCCTTTTTAATATTACTTGAAGAGATTCTTGTAATTCAATATGATTTAATATAACAGAAGAATTTATTGAAAATAAGTGATTTATATTCTATAATCAAACTATGTATAGCTCACTAAGAAGTTTAAAATAAGCACCTTACACACACTCAATTTAGCATTCATATATACACATACTGAAAACTGACAATACTTCATAATTTGTATATTAATGTAACTTAGAGTAGAGGATATGATTAAGGGAGATTTCTTGCCTGTTTCTAGTTAGAATCTTTTCTCTTTATTTCCAAATTGTTGAAAAGCAACCTCTTTCCAATGCTTTTGGAAGGAAAAAAGAATATACCATTTCCCCATGTAAATCCTCCAAACATTATTATCAAAATGTACCCTACATTGTAATAAAAGTTACAATAATAAAAATAGAACGTGTGCATTGCTAAGCAAAACAATGCTTGAAAAATAGAAAAGATGGGGGACATTTTAAATTAAAATTTTTTAAGTATAAAATAGGTATCATTTTAAAAACTGTGTAGTTTCAAAAATGTAAAATAGAACATCAAAACTAGAAAAGACAAAAGATATCCTTTAGATCATTTTAAGGAAAAGGAATCTATCAGTGCTAAGTGACCGAAAGCATAAGAACTCCTCGACCCGTGCTTTTGTACAGACTTTTTCAACCTTTACTAACAGAACAAATGAGAGAGGGGAGGATCACTCATTCAAAGCCATGCTATTCCACCTCCCCTAATTTGACTTTGTATTATTCTTTATCAATCTCAAGCTCTGAGTGAATTCCCCAACTTCTCTCTGGCCATTCTCCTTTGCACTCTCCACAGCTGGGTTGTGTCTAGTTTTTCTTTTTGTCTATTTAGAAAAACATGCCAAATTAAAAGTACTGCTCCCATTTCAGTGTCATTTTATAAAATTCTCAGGTTCCACAATTTTCCTCCCAACTTCTCTTGAAGAAAGAGAAATCCTTAGAATAACAAATGATCACTCCTTTACCAGGAGTAGGAATGGGAAGAAATAATAACCCAAGGGAGAAAAAGTGATAAAAAACAACTGCTTATAGTGGCGTTTGGAGAAAATTATGTAAATATTTATGCAAAGACAGCTTTGCAGAACACATCGAGATGCATCAGAACCGCTTGTGCCAGTGCGCACAGGCAGCCTCACAGTTGGATCAACAGCCTGAAAAGCAGATGTGCCAATTTCCTGTATTTGATTATGATGATTCCTAATTACGCCAAAGCTGTGGCAATGTCCTTCCCTAGAATGACTCTTAATTTTGTTTTGCTAAGCCACACACACAACCTGTTTTGGACGTGCAATTCATTGTCACGTTAAGTCTATGAAATACTCATTCGCTTGCCTAATAGTTCTGAGGACAATGGCTCACATGGATGCTGTTTTCTCTTTTAATTTGGCATTTTCAAGCATGAAGGGGAAAAAAGAAAGAAAATATGCATAGTGATAGAGCCATGCTGTTTAACCTCAATGGGTCTCAGGCTTGTCCACCATGGTCTGTAAATGAAAAGAATACCATTATATGGTTATTCTTTAAAGGGCAGTTTTTTTGCTTTTCTTGTGTTTACAATGACAATGTCATTGTCAACAAAAAGCTCAGCACCATTGAGATTAGGCAAGGACTATAAGCCACAGTAAACTGATAATACCTTTATCAGATGTCAAAATTAACAAGTAGCTTGACCATTCAGGTGCTTAGACCCAACTGTATGGTAGTTGGAGGTGGAAAAGCAAAGTATGACTGATTCAGTAGTCACAGAACCCTCCATATGAACCTTGAACTTTTCTGGCACACACGTTTGCTAATCTGTCTTTAACAGATACTATATTCTTTCGCACTTCAGACCCCACAACTAATATTCATATGTGCTTTATAATTTACAATGAGCTTTTCACTTATAATCCTTTATTTGCACTGAACAAAAATCCTATGAGGTTAGTACTGTTATTTTCCTTATTTATACTTGTAGAAATAAGTACAGAGAAGTTAAGGAATCTGTAGATGTAACTCCTCAAAGTCTAATGACAAGTTTTTTGGGAATTTTCAGGTTTGAAGAACATATACATACTATATACTATATACAGTATATATATGTTCTAGTATATATGTGTTCTATGTAGGACATAATATAGTANTCCTATGAGGTTAGTACTGTTATTTTCCTTATTTATACTTGTAGAAATAAGTACAGAGAAGTTAAGGAATCTGTAGATGTAACTCCTCAAAGTCTAATGACAAGTTTTTTGGGAATTTTCAGGTTTGAAGAACATATACATACTATATACTATATACAGTATATATATGTTCTAGTATATATGTGTTCTATGTAGGACATAATATAGTA
>NW_027527972.1:468784-531898 GCF_008692635.1 Crocuta crocuta
TATAGTATAGTAATATATAATATATATATACATAATATATACATTATTATACTGTGTGTATATATACATATTTTATACTTATGACCAATACTTTTGTTTTAATTAAAGAATGGTTATGATAAAAATAGTTTAGCTCATCTCTCAGGGTATATAAGAACCATTTAGAAGGAATTCTCACCTTACTTATATCTGAAAAAAACTTGACCCAGGATATAATATGCACTCAGGACCAAATAGCCTTATCAGATATTAAGAAAATCACAGAGGCTTAAATCACATTTGTTTTGGGGCACCTGGTGGCACAGTTTGTTAAGGGTCCAACTTAGGCTCAGGTAATGATTTTGCTGTACTCAAGTTTGAGTTATACGGCGGGCTCTGTGCTGACAGCTCAAAGCCTGGAACCTGCTTTGGATTATGTGTCTCCCTCTCTGCCCCTCCCCAGCTTGTGCTCTGTCTCTCTGTCACAAATAAGTAAACATTAAACAAAAAATTTTTAAAATACATTTGTATTATAGAAACAACTATTATATTCATAACTATTACACATAAAATTTTTAGATGCTGCAGAAGTAATTAGGTGAGAGAGTCAAAGTACCTGCTCTAAGGAATTCATACTGCACCTAGCTGGGGAAATAAGTCACTCATCATCATAACTAGCACTATAACCAAAGCATTACACTTGTCAAATAAAAGGTGAAAGGATAATCCATAGGAGGCAAACAATGCTATGAGCTTGATTACAAAAAGTGACTTCGTAAACATGATGATATTTGGATAGGCGTTCTAAGTGCAAAAGATGAAGATATGGAAGAAGAAGAGAGTTTTCCAGGCAGGAGGATGCTGGCACAGAAATAAGGAAGTGGGTAACTGTATCCCTAGGGCACTAGAGAAACGATTTTCACAGAATGAAAGTACATTTCGAGGAAAAATGGAAGACTGAAAAGGTCAATAAAGGTAATATTTAAGAGAATTATGAACACCAACCATGTAATTTGAAATTGTAAACTCTGGACAATGGATAGCCATTGAAGGTTTGGGCCAGGTGGTGGAGTAAGAGTTAAGGCATGTTTTCAGAATACTAGAAAAATATCAGTGATAGCTGAAGGGAAAATAAGTCTTTTGTAGTCAAGCTTCGAATTATCCAATCTCTGACTGAATTAAAGGCATAAGAAAGTGTCCCTATATCCAAGAAATCAATGTAAAATGTCTCTGGAGAAAAACACTATCTCTTGGGCCTGAAATTATCTCTACAATGTTCCATTTGCAATGTCAGACATGCAATCCTATTAAAGAGGAATAAAAGGAGACAAAATAACAATCTGATCAAAATCAAGAAAAACATGAGAAACTAAAAAGAGAGTCACGGGGATGTCAAATATTTAAAATAACTATGATATGTTAAAGGAAATAAAATAATTTTGACAGAGAACCAAATAAAGCACATTTTAGAAAGTAAAAATACACTAATCAAAATTAGAAACATTATGTAGGGGTTTATAAGATGAGATGAGTTAAAGAGATCATTAATGAACCTGATGGTGAGTCAGAGGAAAAGACTCAAAGAGAGGCAAAAGTAGAAAAATAAAGAAAATATGTTAAAGAAATAAAAGATCCATCGAAGAAAAATCTAACACATGTATCAGTGGAGTACCAAGAAGACAGGAAGAGAGAGAATTGGGAAGGATGAGTAGAAATAATAGAAGCCAGAGACCATGAATAGTTTCAGAAAAAGTAACTGCCAACTTAGAATTTGCCACTGAGAGAAAACAGCATCCAAAAACTAAGGAGAAATAAATATATTTTTTCATTTTAAGATAAATATAAACAGAGAATTCATTGATTTCAAATCCACACTGAAAACAATTCTAGAAAGTACTGAAGCTGGGGGGAGTATATGGTCTTAGAATTTCAGAGATTCAAGAAAAAAATAAAAGCAAAGAAAAGGTAATTAGGTGGTTAAATCTAAATAAATTTTGACTGTCTAAACAAAAACAATCCTTTGTGAACTTGAATATTTACTACGAATTAAAATAGATGGCAGGGGACTTGGGTGGCTCAGTCAGTTAAGCATCCAATTCCTGATTTTGGTTCAGGTCATGATCTCATGGTTCATGAGTTACAGCATCACGTTGGGCTCTGAGCTGGTGGCACAGAGCCTACTTGGGATTCTCTGTCTCCCTCTCTTTATGCCATCCCCCCACTCACACTCCTCTCAAAAAGAAATAAATAAGCATTTAAAAAAATAAAATAGATGGCAACAATAGCATAAAAATCATGAGGGAGGATAGATGGAGTTAAAGTGTGCTAAGGCTCTTGTATCATGCAGAAAAAAAAGACTACTAATTTAGATTACTTTGATAATCTAAAGATGCAGAGCTTAATTTCTAGCGTAATCATTAAAAGAAATGTAAAAGAATGTGTAACTAGTAAGATAATAAAGAAATTAGAAAAATAGAAAAAATATGGAATTAATCCAAAGAAGGAAAAAAATGAGATAAAAACTAGATGAGTTGGAATGAATAGAAATTACACTGAAATATGACAGATTTAAATCCAAATATATCTGTAATTGCATTAAGTGTAAATGGCTTACAGTTTCCCCCAAAACACAAAGATTGTCAAAGTGAAATTGAAAAAAACAAAACTCTCAAACATTTGCTGCCTCAAGAGAAACAAATTTAAGGATACAGACAGATTGAAGGTAACAGGATAAAAGAAGAAAGATATGTGCTGAAAATATGAACCAAAAGGAAGCTGGTAGAGCCATATTAATATCAAACCAAAAATACTTTACAGAAAAAAGTATTACTAGGGCTTAAGAGAACACTTCATAAGAGGCTCAGTTTAGCAGGAGGATACAACAATTCTAAACATGAAAAACAAAAATAGAGAACTGAGAAAAATAAATCAGTAACTATAGTAGAGTATTATAACATTCATCTCTCAGAAACTAATAGAATGAGTAGACAAAAGATTAGGAAAGATATAGAAGATTTCATCAACATAGTTAACAAATATACCTATTGTCAAATAACAATTGACACTATATTCAACAATTTTAAAATATACAATCTGTTTGGATGCCCATAGAACACTGACAAAAAATGACCATACACAGAGCCATAAAGTGAAATTGTGTACAAAGTATGTACAAATATGACCACAATAGAAAGAAACTAAAACCAATACTAATAAAAATTATATATGTGTTTAAAAAATAATAAAACAATTTCTAAAACAATTGAAGGCTAAAAAAGAAATCATAATCTTAAAGTTAGAAAATATTTTATTGTATTATTTTATTTTTGAGAGAGAGAGAGGCAGAGTACAGAGGGGTGGTGCAGAGAGAGAAGGAGACACAGAATCTGAAGCAGGCTCCAGGCTCTGAGCTGTCAGCACTGAGCCTGATGCAGGGCTCAAACTCATGGATTGTGAGATCATGACCTGAGTTGAAGTCCGAAGCTTACCGGACTGAGCCACCCAGATGCCCCAACTTAGAAATATTTTAAATGAGGGGAAGCTGGGTAGCTCAGTAGGTTAAGGCCCTCCTTTGATTCAGGTCATGATCTCACAGCTCATGAGTTCAAGCCCCACTTCAGGCTCTGTTCTGACAGCTCAGAGCCTGGAGCCTGCCTTAGATTCTTTGTCTCCCTCTCTTTGCTCCTCCCCCACTCAGACTATTTCTCTCTTTCTCTCAAAAATAAATAAACATTAAAAAAAATTTTAAGAAAATATTTTAAATGTAACAGTAAAAATATTATTTATTAAAATTAGTGGAATGCAGTTAAATATGAGATTATGATCTTAAATGAACATATAAAAGAAAGCAAGGCTGAAATTTAATTATTTAAGCATCCCTTTCCTATTTCTATAGAGGAAAAGAACAACCTATAGAAATAATGGAGTGGGAGGAAGAAAAACATGTAAGAAAAAAATTAATACAATAAAAATAAGCATACAATAAAGAGGATCGGTCACGTCAAAAGTTTGTTTCTTAAAAATCAGGCACAAATTCATCATATAGCCTAAGTTAGAAAATTGGAGATAAGTGCTTTATCTTTATTTATTTTTTTTAAATGTTTAACATTTATTTATTTTTGAAAGACAGAGAGAGAGAGAGTGAGCAGAGGAAGGGTAGAGACAGGCAGGCAGACAGACAGACTCTGAAGCAGGCCCCAGGCCCTGAGTAGTCAGCACAGAGCTGGATGCAACGCTCTAACCCATGAACCATGGGATCATGACCTGAGCTGAAGTCTGTGTTTAACTGACTAAGCCGCCCAGGCACCCCTGATAAACACTTTATCTTTAAATGACCTACAATGCTGACAAAAACATGATCTCTATCTTCACCTTGATACAGGTGATTTTTAATCTTGATATATTGGTCCTCTTGTTTTGGTCTAATCTCCTTCAGTCTATCTGTCCATCTCATTATTGCCAGTATGATAACTCAAATGTTTGTTAAGTAAATAAATGAATGTTGCTGACACACAGGAATAACATTTCCTTAGGGTATTCATAATTGGGACCCTGAGTAGTCAACCACTCCACAAGACCCAAGTTTCTTTGAGGACTCAGAGAATGCTGTAGTCCCCATGAGGGGACTTAAGCCTTAGTCTAAACTTTGCTTCAACCCATCTTGTATAATACATATATTGCCTTTGGCCTTTAGTCCTCTGGGTCTCAGAAAGACCAAGATCCCTTCATCTTTCTGTCTACAATCATGAGGAGCTGACTTGGGTAGAAGTCACAGTGATATCATAAGCAACTCGAGTACAACCTATTCCCTGCCTACCAGGTCCAGGCTGTTTCTCTCTCTAGGCTTTGAAAGTTTTGTGTTTCCATAATCTCTTCCCTTCAATGAGTCCTGTTACATTATACTGGGTGATACCGTCTACTGGCTAGTGGAACATCCATCCTAACTCAGCATCACAGTCCTCACTCATTCATTTATAACTACATGTTCACCAGGGAGGGTGAAGGGACAATGGTCATTAAAATTGACAGAATATTACAAATTACTGCCCCACTGTTAAAATTTTAACATAGTCATACCCATACGAACATCTTAATCTCTGCTCTATCTCATGATTCTCAATATAAACCTTGGAAGGGGTACAGATGATTTAGACTATAATTGTTAAATTGTAAGTAAAATATCAGAGACCCCAAAAGATGATTATTTTGGTGCCTTTACACAGGGATAGGCTTACCTCCAAATTATCATTATGAGGGTGTTTTTCAAGCCACCTAGTAAAGTGGTTGAAGAAAAATGACATCTGGTCTTGGGTTCAAATCCTAGCCCTGCCATGTAACAGCTGTACAATGCTGGGCAAGTTGCTAATCTTCTCTATGCCTGTTTCTTCGTATATAAGTAGCGAAAATAAAAGCATCTGCTATAAGGTGTTCTTGAGGATTTAATGAAGTAGCTAAAATAAAAGCATCTGCTATAAGGTGTTCTTGAGGATTTAATGAAGTAGCTAAAATAAAAGCATCTGCTATAAGGTGTTCTTGAGGATTTAATGAAGTAGCTAAAATAAAAGCATCTGCTATAAGGTGTTCTTGAGGATTTAATGAAGTAATATATATAAACTGCCTAACATAGTTCCTATAACAGAAAAAAACATAATATTATTATTTAGTTTTTATTGCAATATAATTAACAAAATGTTATATTAATTTCAGATCTGCAGCATAATAAACCTATAATTCTATACCTTTCTCAGCGGTTGTCAATATAAATGTGCTGTTAATCCCCTTTATCTATTTCACCCACGCCCCACCTATCTTCCCTTTGTCAACCATCAGTTTGTTCTCTGTATTTAAGAGTCCAGTGTTATTATTTATTTATTGCTTGTCTCTTTTTTGTTTTGTTTGCCCATTTGTTTTGTTTCTTTTCTCTTTTTTTTTTGGCAGATTTATTTATTTATTTTAATATAATTTATTGTCAAGTTAGCTAACATACAGTGTGTACAGTGTGCTCTTGGTTTAGGGGGTTGATCCCCACGATTCATCACTTACATACAACACCCAGTGCCCATACCAACAAGGGCCCTCCTCAATGCCAATCACCCATTTTCCCCTCTCCCCTGCTCACCAATGAACCCTCAGTTTGTTCTCTGTATTTAAGAGTCTCTTATGTTTTGCCTCCCTTCCTCTCTGTAACTATTTTTTCGTCTTGCCTTCCCCCATGGTCTTCATTTCTTAAATTCTGTATCTGAGTGAGATCATATGGTATTTGTCTTTCTCTGAGTTATTTCACTTAGCATGATACCCTTTAGGTCCATCCATATTGTTGCAAATGACAAGATTCCATTCTTTTTTATGGCTGAGTAATAGTCCAAGTTCTGTGTGTGTGTGTGTGTGTGTTTGTGTGCGCGTGTGTGTGTGTGTGTGTGCACGCCACATCTTCTTCATCCATTCATCTTCAATGAACACTTGAGTTGTTTCCATATTCTGGCTATTGTAGATCATGTTGCTATAAACATAGAGGTGCAAACATCTTTTCAAATTAGTGTTCTCATTTTTTTACCCAATAGTAGAATTACTGGATCAAATAGTAATTCTATTTTTAAATTTTTGAGCAAACTTCATACTGCCTGCTTTCCACAGTGGCTGCACCAATTTGCAATCCCAATAGTGCACAAGGGTTCCTTTTTTTCCACATCCTCACTACCACCTATAAATTCTTGTGTTTTTTATTTTATCCATTCTGATGAGTGTAAAGTGATATCTCCTTGTAGTTTTGATTTGAATTCCCCTGATGATTAGTAATATTGAGCACCTTTCCATATGTCTACTGGCCATCTGTATGTCTTCTTTGGGCAAATGTCTATTCAGATCCTCTACTCATTTTTTTAATCAGATTATTTATTTTCTTGGTGTTGAGTTGGATTATTAATAACTTTTATTTTTATTTTTTATTTATTTTTTAATGATTTATTTTATTTTTGAGAGAGAGAGAGAGACAGAGTGCTAGTGAGGAAAGGACAGAGAGAGGGGGACACAGAATCCAAAGCAGGCTCCAGGCTCTGAGCTGTCAGCAAAGAGCCCAATGCAGGGCTTGAACTCATCAATCGGAGATCATGACCTGAGCCAAAGTCGAACTCTTAACCAACTGAGCCACCCAGGTGCCCTTAGGGTTATTTTGATATTTCATTCGGAGATCATGACCTCAGCCAAAGTTGGACACTTAACTGACTGAGGCATGCAGGCACCCCTAATTATTTTTATTTTAAATATTATCACCCACTTCTTCCATTCAATTGTCACTATATTTCACCTTCCCTTTTCTTCCCTTCTAGTCACTCAATCTCTCTTATCCTTTCTCAGAGCTTTCCTATCAGAGTAAAAAGATATTATTATCTTCTCATGCCTTCACTAAAAAGTTAGTCATTTATTAATAACGGTAAGCAATATTAAAAAGTGTTCAGGCTGCAGTGGTGTTATAGACTAAATGTTTGCATACTCTCACCAAAGTAATGTTGAACTTTAATCTCCAAGGTGACAGTATTTAGAAGTGGGATCTTTGGAAAATTATTAGGTCATGAGGCTAAAGCCCTCAAAAATGGGATTAGTGCCCTTATAAAAGAGACCCCTGAGAGCTCTCTTGCCACTTCTACTATGTCCTCAACAGGGAGAACAGGCTGTCTATGAACCAGGAGGTGGGCTCATCAAACACTGAATGTGCCGGTGCCATGATTTTGGACCTTCCAGCCTCTAGAACTGTAAGAAACAAGTTTATTGTTTAAGCCACCAAATTTATGCTACTCTGTTATAGCAGCCCATCGAACTAAGACTTGGGTTATACAGCTGGATGACCTCTGTTTAATGCTGGCTCTGTCATATTCTTAGACAAGATACTTAATTTCCCAGATTTCTTATCTTAAAAATGCAGACAATATCTGTGTCTGCTTCATCGGGTTACTATGAAGATAAAGTAATTCATAGAAAGTACCTGCTACACAAAATGCTCTGTATGAATACTACCTGTTTATAGCTTACTTTTGTATTTTAAAATAGGGAAGAGAATTACATATAAAGAAACTTTAGGCATGAACAAGAGAGCTATGGTTCAAAAATCCCAGGTATTCTAGCTATTGAAGACCTTTAACATTTTAAAAGGCCACCTATCTTTCATTAGAGAAAGAGAATTTCCCTGGCTTGCTTCTCAGTGAGTCATTTACCACTCCCAGTTTTGTTCACATTTTAAACCAGTCTCTGGTTAATGAATCACGTCTATATGGTGCCTTATCACTTGCGTTTTTCCTCTTCTATTTCCCCTGTAGAAACAAAACAGAAAAGAAAAAAAGATATTTGGGATCAGAACATTGAATACCATTGGAAATTCAATGCCTTAAATACCTTTGGATGGAGCGTCAATCCAAATGATAAAATATCTCCCCCCTCACTTCTCTCAATGCTAGAACTCATGATTCCAACCTGTTCTCTTCTTTAAAAACTTATAATTTAAACCTTGGACACCAGCATTTATGTTTCTTTAGTGATACATTTTCTACATTTATAACACTTTGGGAAATGTAACCCTAGAAGAATTAAGGTAAAGAGAAAAAAGAGAAAAAGAGAAGGGCGGTAGGAGCAGGAAGTGAAAATGAGGAAAGGAGGTGGGGAAGATATAAGGAAAGAGAAATCAAGAACAAGAAATAGAATTAGGGGAAATTAGTAAAAAAAAAAATGGAAAGAAATGAAAAGGAAAACAAAACATAAAGATTAGACTTGTGGTTTCTGTTCCATGTATAAGAAGCCACTGATGCATATATAAGACACTGTTCCATTCTAACAAGTAAAAAGTTGAACAGACTGAAAAATCAACAACTCTTATTGGATCCATAAGAAAGGGGAAGACACAGGGGAAACCACTGTTCCCAAGATTGGAGAGACAAGCAGATGAATACAGGGAGTCATGGGTTATCAGAGGACAGACTCCTAAGAAGAAACCATTAGGGAAGAAAGAACTATAATTGAAAAATTGCTAGAGTCTCAGTGAGGACAAGACTGAGACTTAAAACTACAGGGAGACTCAGTGATAAGGGAGGCCCCAAAATACTGTGAGACTTACCTGCAGGAACTTGACCAGGTTCCTATAGTAAATATCACGGAAAAATCCTCCTGCACTTCCAGCAAGGGGAGAAGAAAAGAAACCACTTGGAAATATGCCAGAGCACTCTTCCTTTTGGAAAACTAGTTAACCAAAGCTAAACCTGTTGGGATATTGTCAGGCGTTGGGATATTGTCAGAGCCTGACTGGCTCCAGGAAAAGGGAAATACCCAACTCTAGCCAGCTCCAGCCTTCCACATGAAAATGGGGTTAATACCCAACTCCAGCCCATTCTAGACATCCCATCACAACTATGGGAGAAGAAAGGACTGAGAAACACTTGTAGGGTTCATGGTTCAGAGGCATAGGCACACTTAAAGACTGGGGCTTCATAACAGACTACAAAACACTTCCCCTCCTTTGATATGTTATTCAAAAGTTATTTATAGGAGTAGTCAATATGTCTGATTATTAAAAAAACAAAAAAGACAAGGCATATCAAAAGGCAAAAATTAACCCACAATTTAAAGAGAGAGAGAGCAACCATCAGAGTCAGATATGGCAAGAATGTTGTAATTACGAGACTAAGAATTTAAAATGACCATGATTAATATTCTGAGATCTGTAATGGATAATGTAGAGAGCATGTAAGAACAGATGAGCAAAAGAGTGCCTGGGTGGCTCAGTCGGTTAAGCATCTGACTTCTGCTCAGGTCATGATCTCGCAGTTCGTGGGTTTGAGCCTTGCATCATGCTGTGTGCTGACAGCTCAGAGTCGGGACCCTGCTTCAGATTCTGTGTCTCCCTCTCTCTCTCTGCCCCTCCCCTTCTCATGCTCTGTTTCACTCTGTCTTTCAAAAAATGAATAAACATTAAAAAAATTTTTTAAAAAAGAACAGATGAGCAATGTAAGCAGAGAGATGAAATCATAAGGGAAAAAAAAAAAGAAATGCTAGGGATAAAAAAAATACATTGTAACAGAAATAAAGAACACCTTTGACAAGCTTATTGGTAGACTGGACACAGCAGAGGACAGACTCTCTGATCTAGAAGGTATCAGTAGAATCCTTGAAAATAAAAAGCAAAGAAAATAAAGACAAAAAAATAGAACAGAAAATCCAAGACTGTGAGACAGCTACAAACGGTGTATCATACATGCAACAGGAATACCAGAAGGATAATACAGAGAGAAAGGAATAGAAGAAATATTGAAATGATAATGACCATTTCCCCACATTAATATCAGAACCCAAGCCAGAGATCCAGGAAGCTCAGAAAACATCAAGCAGGATAAATATGAAAAAACTGTGCCTAGGCATATCATTTTAAAACTATATAAAATCAAAGATAAAGGAAAACAAGACAAATTTTGAAAAAAGACAATGAAATAAATGCTGAAAAATCCAAAGGAGAAAAACATTCTACATACAGAGGGACACAGATAAAATTTATATGGAAAGGAAGGAAGGAAGGAAGGAAGGAAGGAAGGAAGAAAGAAAGGAAGGAAGGAAGGAAGGAAGAAAAGAGTGAGTGAGTGAATGCCTGAGTGGCTCAGTTGGTTGAGCCAACTCTTGATTTCAGCTCATGTCATGATCCTGGGTCATGGGATCAAGCCTCTTGTCAAGCCCCACATTGGGCTCCACACCAGACATGGAGCCTGTCTGAGATTCTCTCTCTCTTCTGTCTCTCTTTCTGCCTCTGCCCCTCTCCCCCACTTGTGCATATGCTCTTTCTCTCTCTCCAAAATATAATTAATTAAAGTAAAAATACATTAAAAATAAATAAAGTTACAGTGATCAAGACAGTGTGGTATTGGTGAAAGAACTAATGGGTCAATGGAACAGAATAGAGAGCCCAGAAATAGACTCTTACTGTCATTTGATCTTTGACAAAGGAGAAAAGACAATATATGAAGCAAAGATAGCGTCTTCAACAAATGGTTCTCAGCTGTCCAACCAGAGCCTGGAAGAATGATTCCCACAAAAAAAAAAAAAAAAAAAAAAAAAACCCNGCTAATGTAATGACAAGAGAATATGCCATCAGTGTTCACACATGCATCCATGGAGTGGGTTTCAAGAAGAGTTCCCCTTGGGCACTTAAAGAGATATGAAAATTTTCCAACAAGGAGACGGGAACTCCAGATGTATGCAATGACACGATGCTCAACAAGGCCGTGTGGGCCAAAGGAATAAGGAATGTTCCCTACCTTTTCCATGTACAGTTGTCCAGAAAATGTAACGAGGATAAAGATTCACCAAATAAGCTTTATATGTTGGTTACCTATGTACCTGTCATCACTTTCAGAAATCTACAGACAGTTCATGGGGTTGAGAACTAACCACTGATTGTCAAACAAAGGCATAAGACTGCAAATAAAAAAAAAAAAGAAAAAAAAAAAAGAAGAATGTGCTTAAATTTTGGACATCCACATTTATAAAAATGAATCCACTTACACCCTTCACAAAAATTAATTCAAAATGGATCACAGACCTAATGTAACATCTAAACCTATAAAAATTCTAGAAGACAACATAGAAGAAAACCTACATGCCCTTGGGTGGGGCAATGACTTTTTAAATACAACACCAAAGGTACAATTCATGAAAGAAATAATTGATAAGCTGGACTTTATTTATTTATTTTCTTAAATATTTTATTGTCAAGCTGGTTTCCATATAACACCCAGTGCTCATCCCAACAAGTGCCCTCCTCCATGCCCCTCACCCCCACCCCCATCAGCCCTCAATTGTTCTCAGTCTTCAAAAGTCTCTCATGGTTTGCCTCCCTCCCTCTCCCCAACTATTTTTCCCCTTCTCCTCCACCATGGTACTCCATTAAGCTCCTCCTAATCCACCTATATATGCAAACATATGGTATCTGTCCTCTGCCTGACTTATTCTGCTCAGCATAACACCCTCAAGTTCCATCCATGTTGCTACACATGGCCAGATTTCATTCTTTCTCATTGCCATGTAGTATTCCATTGTTTAGATAAACCACATCTTCTTGATCCATTCGTTAGTGGATGGACACTGAGGCTCTTTCCATGTTTTGGCTATTGTTGAGAGTGCTGCTATGAACATTGGGGTACATATGCTCCTATGCATCAGCACTCCTGTATCCCTTGGGTAAATTCCTAGCAGTGCTATTGCTGGGTCATAGGGGAGTTCTGTTGTTAATTTTTGGAGGAACCTCCACATTGTTTTCCAGAGGGGCTGCACCAGTTGACATTCCCACCAACACTGTAGGAGGGTGCCCATTTCTCCACATCCTTGCCAGCATCTAGAGTCTCCTGATTTGTTCATTTTCACCACTCTGATCGGCATGAGGTGGTATCTCACGGTTTTGATTTGTATTTCCCTGATGATGAGGGACGCTGAGCATCGTTTCGTGTGTCTGTTGGCCATCTGTATGTCCTCTTTGAGTAGTGTCTGTTCATGTCTTCTGTCCATTTCTTCACTGAATTATTTGNTCCTGTCTCAAATCAGGTCCTTTACCCATTTTGAGTTTATTTTTGTGTATGGTGTGAGAAAATAATGTAGTTCCATTCTTCTGCATGTTGCTGAAGCTGGACTTTATTTAAATTAAAAACTTGAACTCTGCAAAAGGCAATGCCAAGGGAATGAGAAGACAAGCCACAGAGTGCGAGGAAACATATTTGGTAGGGGATTATTATACAAAGAATCCTTAAAATTCACCAATAAAAAGACAAACAACCCAATTAAAAAATGGGCCAAAGATCTTACCAGACACCTCACCAAAAGGATATATAGATGGCAAATAAACAGGTGAAAAGATGCTTCATATCACTTGTCCTCAGGAAAATGCAAATTAAAACAATAATGAGATAACCATTACACGTCTATCAGAATGGCCAAAATCCAGAACACTGACAACACCAAATGCTGACAAGGAGGTAGAATAATAGGAATTCATAGCTGGTGAAAATTCAAGGTGGTACAGCCACATCACAAGACAGTCTGGTAATTTCATATGAAACTAATACTCTTTAACCATAAGATTCATCCATAGTGCTTTGTGGTATCTACCCAAGGGAATTGAAAACTATGTCCAAACAAAAAATGCATGTGGATGTTTATAGTAGCTTTACTCATAATTTCCAAAACTTGGAAGCAACCAAGTCCCTTCCTTCAGTAGATTAATGGGTAAATAAACTGTGGTACACCCAGACAATGGAATATTACTTAGTGCTAAAAACAAATGAGTAATCCTACCATAAAAAGACATAGAGGAGGCTTATGTGCATATTACTAAGTGAAGAAGCCAATCTAAAAAGGTTATATATGCTATACAATTTTAATAAATAACATTCTGGAAAAGGTAAAACTGTGGAAACAAGAAAAAGATTGATGTTACCAAGGGTTGAGGTGAAGGGATGAATTGGTAGAATACAGAGAATTTTTAGGGTTCCATACTCTGATACCATTATGATGGACACATGTTATTATACATTTGTCTAAATGCCTTGTATGTACAATACCAAGAGCGAACCTTAATTTAAACTATGGTCTTTGGGTGATTATGATATGTCAATGTTAGTTCATCAATTGTAACAAATGTACCACTCTGGTGAGAGATAAAGTAGGAGGCTATGCCTGGGAACAGAAGTATATGGGAAACCTCTGTACCTTCCCTTCAATTTTTCCGTGAACCTAAAACTGCTGTAAAAAAAAATAGTCTTAATAAAAAAAAATAAAGACTAAAGGAAGTAGAATATAATTAGGATGGTGATTAAGAATACTGGACTGACTCTGTTCACATTACAGCTTACCACTCACTAGCTTTGCAAGTTAGAGAAATGTTTAACAAAGTCTCAGTTTCCTCAACTTCAAAATGCAAATAATAGTGTACCTACTTCAGAGGGTTGTTGTGATTGGTAAGGTAACACATGGAAAGCACTGTAAATAATACCTGGAACACAATAAATGTTCAATAAGTGTAGCTGCGATTACTACTACTTAGAATATTAGGGTCATCACACTAATCATTATAGTCCTTAAATTATTAGTATTTAGAATTTCTGCCAACTCCTGAATCACTACAAATCCAATAATTAGAAAAACTCTTACTAGAGATGCCCAATACATTTGTCAGTAACATTGAATGTTACTATCTCACTAAGAATGTGCTAATGAAAATTCAGCAAAACAAGTCTTTTAACAACTTTTACAAATGTGCTGCAAACACCCAGAAAAAAAAAATTCTAACCACATTTTGTACTTGACTTAATGTATCTATTTTAGAATATCTAGGCACCATCTTAGAGGCAGGACCTCCCATTTAAAATACTAGGAGAGGTGCCGGGTTTGACAGGGAGATTCAAAAGCCCATGTGTTAAATGTGTTTCCATACATTTCGCAGAGATCTGACCCCAAGTCCCAGCATGTGTGTATAACTGCCTCAGATACCTGAAAGTAAACAAAGTGGGTAACTAGTCCTGCCTATTGAACCAACACAAAAGTTCTGATCAAAAAGATCTCCTCATCAGATGTTCACATATTCAAAAGTTTACCACATCCCATAACGTGTTGACATGTTTACCATGATTTGCTAAGAGGCAGGGGAGACTTTTCCACTTAACAGGAGGCTTCTACAATCAGGCTCCTAAAGGGTTTTAGCAGTTCAAGCAGGTGAGTGACAAACGTGATTTCAATCAACAAGAAACGGAGGCTAAAGCTGCATCTTCTCTTACCCACCCCTCCCCTATGAAATATCTCACATTAAATTGCCAAAATGATGAACTTTAGAAAACACAGCCCAGAGACACTCAAATTTTCAAGCTGTTATTAACAACTAGTCAGACACCTAATATTCCCTTGCTTTGTGTGGCTCGAAGACGGAAGGACCTGAGCGCTTTCTTTTTCAACATCATGCGATACTGTCATCTTATAGTAGTTGGGGCAGGAAAGGAGAATTTATGACATGAAAGACAATGTATCTGATATTACGGAAAAGGAAAGGGACCGCACAGTTAAGATAACATGGCTTTGCCATTTAAAAAATGAAAACAGTGGTCTTTCACATGCGAATAGGACTTTCCATGAATTTTTCACATATACTACCTCTTATAATCTTCCCAATGATCTTAAGGAAGGTTAACCTCTAAGATTAATCTCTAAAAAAAAAAAAAAATCTCTAATGCCAACACTCCTGATGATCCTAAGAACAAAGAATCTGAAATCTAAAGGAACAATATTTATGGTCAAGTAATGTCTATCAAGCCTGGAAATTACATCACCTTTGTTAAAGTATTCTTATATTTAAGGAGCATGAAGCTCTCAAGCAACATATTAGGCTTGCTAAAATATAACCTTTGCTTTTCTATAAATGATTTTCACTTAACTCTCACATGTGCTTTAATGGAAAATTTAACTTCTTAATTCAACATGGCTCAGTTACCCCCAGACACTCCTCAATCTATTTGAATTTAAAAATCTATTATTTCATGTTTTCTTTTTTCCCCTCCCCCAGGGATAATTTAAGTTCTATGAGGCTTACATTATGTCTCCAGTATCAGGCCAGGAATATCTATAAAGTGTGCCATCCTCAGTCTTCACTTGGTCAATGGTGAGTGTTTTGTTCTCTCTGTCTTTGGGTACACTTGGTCCCTTAGTGCCTGTCCTGTCTATGACAAACCTGTCCTATCATAACCTCCAGTCATTAGTAGATAAACCATTTGCTCCTTTTGGGATCACTGACCTACATTTAGCTCTTGCCTCTCCCACTAGCATGTCACATGACTCTGAGAGGCTATCCTTGAATCTATTGATCAGATATCTTTTTCCAGCATTGCCAATCTACCACTGAGGCACAATGCTGGATTTGGGGCATCTCTAAACTTTGCAGATTGGAGGCTGAGCCCCATGGAATTCCACCATGATCCCATCTGCTCTGGGATCCCCGCATACTTAACTAGACTTTTGCCTTCCCTCTGAGGTTTAGACTCCCCAAAATGTAAGTAAGTAGGGCCCTTTCTGGCACCACTAAAGTTTACCACTGGGGCCATCTTAGATTTCCATCTTCCACCAGCTGATTACACTTTCATCTCTTTTAAATGACCAAAAAACAAAACAAAACAGAAAAACACCCTGATCCTATATCATCCTGTGATTTTGTGAACTCTGTGCAACAGTATTTGGCACACAATAACCACCAATGGCAAGGCTATTAAATCTGGGAAGTCATATAAAAAATGTTTACACACCTTAGAGTTTTGGCTGAATGAGTAAAATTTTAGTTGAAATTACTTGATTACAGGGTTAGACAGTATGGTAGGCTGAAAATGTCCAAGTCATAATTCCCAGAAATTATTACTGTTAATTTATTTATAAAAAGAAATTTTGTGTATGTGATTTACTTAAGGATCTTGAGATAAGAGATCATCCTGTATTATTCAAGTAAATATAAAAAAGGCAAAGAAATGGATTTTCCCCTCAGAGCCTCCATATGGAATCAGCCCTACCGACACCTTGATTTTAGCCCCCAGAAGACTCATTTAGTACTTCTGATCTCTAGGACTGTAATGTAATAAATATGTGTTGTCTTAGACCACTAAATTTATGATAATTTGTTGTAGCAGCAATAATAAAGTTAATAAAGAGGCTATGAAACAAAGATCATGACATTAACACTTTGAAAAATAATTTGGTAGTTTATTACAAAGTAAACATACACTTACGATATGATCTAACAAGTCTACTCCTGGGTACTGCTCAAGAAAAATGAAAACATGGGGTCTTATACACAAGTATGCATAGCATTTTTAACAATAGCCAAAACTAATAACAGCCCACCAACAAGTAAGTGCATAAACAAAATTATGATATATTCATATAAAAGACTACAACATAGCAATAAAAATAAATGAACCATTGATATTCAGAACCACATGGATGAATCTCTAAAACATTATGCTGAATGAAGCCTGGAACAAAAGAGCACATACTGTATAATTTCACTTTCATAAATTCTATAAAAAGTAATGTTAGGGGAGCCTAACCAACCTCAGTTGGTTAAGCATCCAACTCTTGATTTCAACTCAGGTCTTAATCTCACAGTGGATCGAGCCCGAGTCAGACTCTGGGCTGACGGTGCAGAGCCTGCCTGGGATCCTCTCTCTCTCTCTCTCTCTCTCTCTCTCTCTGTCTCTCTCTTGATCCTCCTCCTCCTCCTCCCCTGCTCAGACATGTGCACACGTTTTCTCTCAAAATAAATAAATAAACTTTGAAAAAAAAAGTAAAGTAGGGGTATCTGGGTGGCTCAGTAGGTTAAGCATCTGACTTTGGCTCGTCATGATCTCACAGTTCATGTGTTGGAGCCCCACCTCAGGCTCTCTGCTGTACATACAAAGCCCTCTTTGGAACATCTGTCTCCCCCACCCAGTCCGCCCCTTCCCCACTGGTTCTCTCTCTATCTCAAAAATAAATAACCTTTTTTTAAAAAGTAAAATCAATCTATAATGATAGAAGTCAAATCAGTGGTTGGCTAGGGATGTGGTGGTCTTGGCTATAAAGGAGCATAAAATAGGGTGAAGGAAATGTTTAACATTTTGATTGTGGTGGTGGATTTCTGGGTGTGTAAATGTAACAAACGTTTTAAATTATCTCAGCAAACCAATGTCTATATTCAATACTTTAAAAAATGTGAGCTTAGAGTCTTAAATCCATGTGGATTTTTAATTTTCCATACAATTTCCAAAAAATAGCTCTGGGAAATTTCAGGAATAAATATTTTTCTGGTAAATTATAAGTGATATAATTCTAAGTCTTCAGATGCCATTCAAATATAAAAAACATGAAAGGTTTACTACTTTAAAGAATATCCCTTTTTCGGAGAGATATTGTTCCTTTAAGGAAGCTTTATATTTTAGGTTGAACCACGTGGAATTACCCATAGGCTAGAAACTTAAAAATCAGCAATTTCATATGACTCTACCTAATGAAAAGCCAATTTTTCAACTAGCTTCACTTCATAGCCAAGTATTTAAAAATAACTCGGTAAGATATTCACTCATTTCTTCCAAAGTAAAAAATTACATCCTTGAGTGAATATCTTTTCAATGTACATGTTAAAAATTACAATAGAATGATTGTTATTGTTTTATTCTCTGTCAATTGAATTTCAAATACAGTATATATTTTTAAAAGTACTTTTTCATACAAAATGCTGTCGCTTTAAAACACCCTGCATATATTTACATTCCAAATCAGTGTCACTTTCATCATATGTTACCATAGCGGAGTGTTTCTTCTGTAATGCATTAAAAAAAATGAGCAAAAGCAGGGTATTCTTAAGCAAACAGACTTTGACAAGCTGCTCTGCAAAGCTTAAGCGCATGTGTTTGATTACTTCAGGTATCTATAATTATCTAAAAGGCAATCTAGAAATAAGCAATTTCAATCCAATTCAGGTCATTTCTTCAAGTCTGCACTTTAGTTAGTGGTTAAAATAAGGGTCTTGCTATGTTTGGAAACTACTGTTCTACAGTGAGGTGATGGGAACAAGATATGAACCTACTATAAAAATAAAATTAAAACGTCAGATCATATACCTGTCGGCCTAGTGTGAGGAGAGTTCTGGGGGAAACCATTAACACTTACATCTTTTCTTCTTGCTTTCTCTATCAATTAGGGTAAAAATAATAAAATTTATATGAACTGTTTCACTCTTTTTGGAAGAACATATACTGAAAGCATAGACTTAGAAATCTTTTTCCTTTGTATAGAAGGGGCTTAAATAAGTTTGAAATGGGGGGAGGAGTTCTATAAAAGGAGAAAACAGAATGATTTACCTGATTAAGATGGGGGATCTGGGGCCTGGTGGAGAGTACTATTAAATCTGCTTTTCTTTACAGAGTAATACCTAAATTGCTTATAATCAAACAG
Source organism: Crocuta crocuta (assembly GCF_008692635.1). Lineage (NCBI taxonomy): Eukaryota > Metazoa > Chordata > Mammalia > Carnivora > Hyaenidae > Crocuta > Crocuta crocuta. The sequence continues at coordinate 487,748 of NW_027527972.1, forward strand.
GGAGTGATGTTACTGCCAATGGAACATGCATTGTTCCCCCTGGATATTCAGGAAGTATCCAGAGCATATTCTCTTCCATTCTTAAACTCGGCGNTAATTTTTTTTCTGAGAAGATTTTTCTATCTTTGGGAACCCTAGGTAGTATTTCATAGAATTTTCAACATGTTTCTCCACAAAGCAATTAATTCCTTTCTCTCACATATCAAACTACTCCTAATCTTCTTGTTCCCGTTATTTAATTGGTCTTCTTTTCCCAGTAAGCCCAAACTTCCAAATCTACTAAAAATCCAAATTAACAAAAGATAAGATACTGTTCTTCAGTGTGTTTTTATATTTGTGCTGGTATAGCCAAGCCCACATATAATCCAATGAATGAAAATAACTATGTTTGGGGATGAGGAGACATATTTCAAATACTTCTTTTTTGAAATGAAAATAAAACCCTCTTGAATTGTTTGTTTCTCCTTAAACAGTCATACTTTTAACCTTCTGTTTGCCAGATGGTACAATTGAATATCCACTTAATATGAATGTGGTACCTGGATAGGTTAGTTTGAGTCATAATAGGAAGAAAAACAGGAATGTCATTTCTCTGTTTTCAAAAAAAAGTATGTTCTTTATTTTCTCCTCATTTGTCTGACTCTGAAACAGTGAATACTGATTATAAAAGACACATTGGTGCACCCAACTTCAGTCCATTTCATCCATCTGGGTAGAGAAAGTATGACAGGCGTGCGTGGGTGTGGATGTGTGTTGTGAGAATGTATAAGCAGGAATACAGGCTTGAGAGAGCGAGAAAGTGAGAGCGAGAAAATGGACTGTGAAAATTTAAGTCTACCCCAAATCCTGATTAACAAGTCTGCTATTTAATCTTCATTTACCTTAACTCATTTTGTAGTCAGGGCACACGGGCATCATTTTTCTCAAGGAAGCATTCTCTGATTAGAAATACAGCACAAACAGAACTGTAGGCTATTATTTTAGTTGCTTCCCTGGTCCTTATCTTTGGATGCCTGTCAGTAAATACAGATACAAGTAGAAAGGCCCTAACTGTAGTAACTAGAACAGAGTGTAGAAGTCAAATGGTCACACTGGTCATGGAGACAGATAACCCCAGAGATGCAAAGTTCCTATACAAAGTACTTTGCCTGCAGACTCTAATACTTGCCTTGAACAAAACCTACTTTCCTTAACTTTGCCTTTCAAACTCCTTTCCCTCCTAAAGTCTACTGTTAGCACAATTTTGGCTTTGCCCTCCTGACTTAGCTTGAATCTTCCACTTATTTGCTCTAACTTATCACCTTCTAATATTCTTTTCTTCTTAAATTCCTATTATCAGTTATGTCAGCTACTATAACTTCTCTTATTTTTTGTAGGGTTTCTTTTTCTCTACAAATGTACATTTCTTAAAAACATATCATTAATGGATAATTTAATTATTTTCATAAAGTATATTACATTGAAAGACCCTCTGTGAGTTAGACTTTTTCTCACTTAGGGAAAGTACATGGAGATAATAAGTTTAGGAAGATAAACAAAGAGAAAAATGGCCAGCAACCCTGGGCAGTAATGACAGTAACTGTTACTGTAGTTAAGTATTTGTAGGTAAATATTACAAAATCCTTCACATTAATATTATCCCATTTATTCTCATAGCTAATCATTATTATAGCTCCATTTTATGAAGAAACAACTAAGACTTAGAAAGGTAAAGCCCCTTGCTCTAGGTCACACAGGTAGCAAGTGGAAGAACAGGGACTGAGCTCAGGCCAGCTCTCTGCAAATCCCAGACTCTCATCAACATAAAACCTTGGGCAGAGGAGAACGTGTCTTATAAGTAAAGGTCTACCATACACAGAAGTTAAATTAAGGAGATTCCTATGAAATAGAAGCTTCTTTTTTAAGTCGTTACTTTGGAAAGCTTGCATAAGTTATATTTCATTATTCTCAGCTCCCTCTTAGCCTAGATGTCAGCTAATCCAGAGGTCAAATTTGGCCTGGTGCCTGCTTTTGGAGGTAGTTTTATTTGAACAAAGACCCTCACCAATCTTTTTATGTACTGTCTAGGGATGTCTTTGTGCTACAACAGTGAGATTGATTAATTGCATTAAAAAAAAAAAAAAAAAAGAGGGGCTCCNAATGAATAAATGTTAAAAAATTTTTAAAAAGAGCAAAAGCAGGGTATTCTTAAGCAAACAGACTTTGATGAGCTGCTCTGCAAAGCTTAAGTGCATGTGATCCAGAAAGCCTAAAATGTTTTTTTATCTGGATCTTTTCAAAAAATATTTGTTGACCCCTCCTTCCATCATTTTTCACTATTGTTCATCCTTAAAAATCTAGTAGGCAAATGAGAATAGATTATAGCCAGCAAAGTATAATTTTCTTAGAAGTAGACTGGGTCTATGCATGGCTATCAAATTAACCATTCTAAGATTGCCTTTGAATATTATCAAGTGGCAGTCACACTGTGGTTGGCTGATTCCACACCAGGGTACTCTTAATTAGGTACTGCACATCAACACTACTGAAACAGTCATGGTTGTGGTCCAGTAATTTTAAGCACATAAACTCAAATCATAAAGAAATTCCTGAGTTTTCAGGTTGTTTCAGCAGAGATTTTTACTAATATTGGCTAGTCTCCCCCAGATGAGAATTCATTGATTTGCTTAAGAAAGAAAAATGTTGAGAAATGTTTCTGTTTTACAAAGATTAAATCTGTTAGATGTTCACTGCCTTGTCTCAATAGTAACTAAACAATATGATGTGACAGATGTTTGAGAAACTCATGTACTAATTATATGTCTCCATTTTTAACTTCTCAACTCATGAAACTATTGGTTCTTAAGAGCTGCCTTTTTCTTTCCTGCCTCTGATGGATACCAAAGGATAGGTAATAAGAACGCATATATACAAACTAATATTCATGATTAAAAGCTAGAAATGAATCCACAATTATCATTTCCCCCTTAAATATCAACTTAAATGCATACTCCAAGAGTTTATCAAAATCTTTTTGGAAATTCTTTCATCAAGAACTCTCTCTCCAGGAAATGAATTTCCTAAATCCACTTTCTGTTGAACTTATCAATTAAAAATTCCTTTAGTTTTCATCTTTGCTTTGTTTCCTTTAAGAGAGTTAACTAGCTTTAATATACAAAACAGAATTGTTAAATATGTTGAAGGTTTTGGCTCTATTTTCTCTCAAACTTTGCCATTCTATATGAGAGTTTATATATTTTTAGTCTACATTCTTTTTAGTCTTTCGATCCTTCTTCGTTGTTTCAGATGTCTTACCCTTTAGTGCTTTCTTTTTTATTCTATTCTTGAATATAGTGGTCAGAATTATGAATAACAGGTACAACTGCACCATGATTTTCTGTAAGAAGAGGATATTATGGTGGTTTTTTTTTTTTTTTCCTCTTTCCTTCCTGGTGACTGTCAGAATTTTATCAGTCTTTAACAAACTCCCCACTGTTGTCAGAGGAGAGTCTACAATGATCCCTGAGTTATAATGGATAACTCCCAAGCCCATTACTCTGCAAATAGACTTTAGACTATTTTCTTCCTAAATGTACTGGCTCTTTATTTTATCTTTGTCCTGTCTGAGGTTCATATGTCAATATTCTGTCCACTAACATAGCTTTCTGAGGTCTGTCAGCAGTTTATCCCATTAGTTTGTCTTTTCATTAACTAGAAGAGCTTAGGTTCATTGACAAACTTAGAAATTTCATTGTGGTACATTTCCTTTTCCACATCATTTATAAAGATGTTAATAAGACCAGTCTCTGAACTAATCCCTAATACTGAATGGTTAAATAGATCACTAAAATAAAACAATTTTTGGAAAAGAATTAAACCCTACATTTGTTATTACAGTACAAAAGATTGCTTTCAATCAATGTGATTTAGAATACATGAATTAAATCAACTGGTATAGAAGTAAAACAATAAATAAGGAGACCCTTAATTGTTTATAGTGAGACCCAAAGGTAGTAGGTAGCAGGTACTTTGTTTATTCTTTAATAAAACACAAAGGGGAATTCTCCACAGGGTGAACTGGAGATTCCTCTCAGAGATTAACTTACTCATGAGCCACCACCAGTACACCAGATGTAAACACTATTATCCGTTAACACTAAGGGCCAATTGTGAACACCAAATCTGTATTTAATTTCACAAGCATACTGGAGCATGAACTAAAACATTTCAACAAGGTTGTATTTAATGCCAGAAAACAACAAAAGAAAAACATACCAAAAAATTTTAATATAGAGAATCTGGACCATAAATAAGGATTTTTTTTTTTCTGGAGCTTAAGTTGCTCATTTCATCCAGATTGACTGGCTTCCAAGAGGTTCTCTTTATCACCTACCACTCAATGACCCAAACTTTCCAAATCAGTTTCCTCCCTGGAGACAGCCCTCTTTCCCTGTCAACAGCACCATTTAAGAGGAAATATACTTTGTGACCTACAAAGCCATGCCTTTACTCTTGTGAAGTAAGTCACAGCAGGATAGTCATCATCTTGAAATCAAACGACAAACCCAACTTTTGTACCAGAGATACACAATCACAAGGCTAAAGGAAGAGCAGTTTTCTTATAAGGACCAATTTAATTAACTATCAATTGATGTTACTTAACAATCAATATCAACACACAATTATTACTCAAGTAATATACATTCTTAACTCAAAGTCAGTGAAACATAAAGGAAGTCTGGACTAGGTCCTTAGAGAGCAAGATAAATAGATATAGACAAAGATTCAGATGTATCTGCTCTGGAATTTGGAAGGGCTTAAAGCATGGTAACTTTAATATATGAAAAAGCAAACAATTGTTTAGCCATACCAGCTCAACAATTAAGGTACTTATTGATGGGATGAATGGAGTGAATAGTTGCTCTCTGTCAGATATTTTCTGAATAACACTAGAAGCAGCTGCTTATACGGCCCTGTGCCACATCTCCTCAGTCCATCTGGGGTTTCAGCTGTAGCTGTGGTAGATAGATCTGGAGCAAGCTGCAAGTATCCCCACCCTCCTCAAGTCCCTGCTGTATCACTCCACCTTTCTTTATTCTGCTTTCCCAGAGGCAGGCCAGAAGTTGGGGAGAGTTAATTCTCCCAAGGGTGACCTTCATCAATTCAGGAGGAAATTTCACTAGACAAATGACCTGGTGTAGAGGGATAATTCTAAGTGCATTCTATATGGTTCCTTAGAGGACCCCCAGAAGAACTGAGCTCCAGGTACACACAGCAGAAACCAACTCAATAAGACATGCTTTATAGACTCTTCTTCTCTGCCTCACTCTCCTAACCTCCAACCACAACTCCCTCCCCACTCCCAGCCAAATAAACTAGCAGCATCCAAAGTGCTTCTGTCAGCCTCAGCTTTCAGGGAACTCATATTAGCACAGTGTCTGTAAATCAGACTTACCAAGATATTTGTCATTGAATAGTCCATTTTAATACTTGAAAAAGGTCAGTTTGTCATATTAATAGTCAGCAAAGTTAACCACAGGAACATGAATGTCATTAACAAATAAAAGAAAAAAAAACTTTTGTCCATTAAGAATGATATTGTGAGGAGTGTCTGGGTGGCTCAGTTGGTTAAGTGTCTAACTCTTAATTTCGGCTCACGTCTTGGTCTCAGTTTGTGAGTTCAATCCCTACATCGGGGTCGGCACTGAGATCCTCTCTCTCCTTCTCTTTCTACCTCTCCTTCTCTCGATCCCTCTCTCTCTCTCTCTCTCTCGATAAACAAATACACTTGAAAAAGAAAGAAAAAAAAGAATGATTTTGTGAGGGGGCACCTTGGTGGTTCAGCCAGTTAAGTATCCAACTCTTGATTTCCGTTCAGGTCATTATCTCACAGATTTGGAAGATAGAGCCCCGCATCCAGCTCCGTGCTTAGGATTCTCTCTCTCCCTCTCTGTCTGCCCATCCCTAGCTCATGCGCATGTGCGCTCTCTCTCTCTTTCAAACAATAAAAAAATTAATTAATTAAAAAATGATTTTGGGAGGAAGTAAAATCATAGAAGAATGATGAAAAGTATGTCACAATCCCACCAAAGTTCTGGGGGAAAAAATACAAACTAACTGTAGATGTGAGATTTGTGGACAAGGAGCTACAGTCACGAGGAAGTTACATAACACTACAATCACTGATATTTGTATGTACATACAAAAAGGGAAAGTCTGTGAGGAAATTTCAAACTGCTTCTGTGATTTAAAGTTCGGACAATGTTTGGTTAGGAATAATAGAGAACACCCCTCTTTTCATAATAATTTGGACTAATTAAGAGAAAAACAAAGAGGAATCAAACAGATAGAAATCAAAATATCACCTTTTTTATTTAGACTGTCTCACAGCCCAGGAGCTTTCCTCATACTCATTCAGTCACAGGAAACAACTTAACCACTGCAAGTGCCTCGAGGGGAAAGCTCTCCCACCATAAAACTTAAGGCAGGAGAAGTCAAACTGCAAGGGTGTTTTCTCTGTACAGCTAGATCCCAAGAAAAATGAGCGTCAAGAGGAATAAACCATGCTTGTCTAGTTTTTCCTTCTAAACTCAACTACTAAATAAGTTCCTCTTTCTTCTCTAAGGGAGGAGTAAGGGCATGGGCAGAGGCCATGAATGTCTCACGAATTAAATACAAGCATATCCCTTTTATTGTTCTTTGCTTTATTGGACTTCACAGAAACTGAACGTTTGTGACAACCCTGCATTGAGTAAGTCTACTGGCACCATTTTTCCAACAGCATTTGCTCACTTCATGTCTCTGTGTCACAATTTGTGTCACAATTCTATGTCAAATACTCACAATATTTCAAACTTTTTTCATTATTATTATATTTGTTATTGTGATCTATGCTCAGTGATTATGGCTCACTGAAAAATAAGATAATGGTCACCATTTTTTAGCAATAAAGTTGGTGTGCCTTTCTGAGCCATAAAACATTATTGGCTGGTCAAGGGAAGAACCAGGAATAGGGTTCCTTCCCTCCCATGACCCTACCCAGGGAAGCCCCTTTGCAGAAGAGTAGTAGGCTGCTGGACTCAGAGAGCCTTAGGGGTGGGCAGGTTATCAAAGTGGGTGTCCTGGCTTTCCAGCAGGCTGCGGTAGGTGGCGATCTGTTCCTCCAGCCCTGACTTGATGTCCATGAGCTGCTGGTACTCCCGGTTCTACCAGTCAGTGTCTGCCTGCACATCACTCAGCTAGACTTCAATACTGCTGATCAGAGCCTGGGTCTGGGCCAGCTATGCTCCAAAGCAGGGCTCTGTTTCTGCCAGCATGCCCTCCAGGGCAGCTTTCATGCTTAGCTGAGACTGCAGCTCTGTCTCCAGAGCCTAGAGGGTGTGCCACAGATCAGTGACCTCTGCCTTGCCTATCTGTAGCCGTTCTGTGTGGCCGGCCACCTCCTGATTCAGCTTCTGGGTCTGACTGGTGAACCAGGCTTCAGCATCCTTTCAGTTCTTCTCAGCCATGACCTCATATTGGCTTCTTATGTCACTTAGGGTCTTGGCAAGGTCCATGTCCAGAGCAGAATCCACCTCCACCCTAACATGGCCATCCATGTGGTCCCTCAGGGCGCTGACTTCCTCCTTGTGGTTCTTCTTCGCGTAAGCCAGCTTCTCCTTCAAGCCTTCAATCTGCATCTCCAGGTCAGTCTTGGCTAGAGTCAGCTCTGCTCATACCCTGCACAGGCTGTTCATGTCAGCCTCGGTGCGGTGCTCATGGACTGGTCTGCTCTGTCTCTAACTGGGTTCGGAAGTCATCCATAGCCAAAAAGGCACTGTAAGTCTGCAGGACAATTTTAAGAGTTCTCAGTGGTGGCACCTGTCCCGCAGGTCCTCAATGGTCTTGAGGTAGTAGCTGTAGTGGCGGGCAGCTCAGGCACCTGCCTCTGGTACCAGTGGTGGATCTTCACCTCCAGATCACCACTGGCTTTCTCCAGGGCACACACCTTGTCCAGGCAGGAGGCCAGGAGACTGTTGAGCTTGTGCCTGCTGAGCTTCTTGTTGCCTACCAGCAGCCCGTGAGACCTGGCCAGGCAGCAGCAGAGCTGTCACCGAAGCCCCGGAGGATGAGCACACGAAGCTGGTGGAGGACACTGACACATGCTGTGGCTGTCCGAGCCCCTGGGGATGCTGGGCATGCAGAAAGCACCTCCTGCCCCAAGCGCAGGGAGCCACCACCCAGGCCCCGAAGGTTCAGGTGGTAGGCAACTGGCAATAGCTGAAGGAAGTCATGGTGAAGGAGGAGGTGGAGGGCAACACTGGTTGGAGAAGAAACGGTTGGCAGGAGGAGTCAGCAATAAAGTATTTTTTAATTAAGACAGGTATGCTGGGCTTTTTAGACTATACTGGCTGATATCAAATAGGGAAAATAAGTCTGGAATTCAGGGCACTCATGGATGCACTTCTTAGTGTCTACATGCCCGATGGTAACCACAAATAGGAAAAATGGAAAATTACAGCAACCACAGCCACACAGAGGTATAGTAACTAGGAGCTCGGACTCCGCACAGATGAAGGTTTGGAATATTTGAGTGAGCAATCTAGATGAGCAAAGCGCTGTCCATAGGTAAGAAGAATCTACAATGTGTAATATAAGAGGAAAATAGATAAATTTAAGTTATAACCACACATTAAATACAGAAATGAGGTCTGTAGTTTATTCCATTAGCCCTTTTATGTCAACTTGGGGTTTAATTGGGGTTTTTAGTATTATTTTGGCTTTTTGAAGCTGTGACCACAGCGACAAATTTGAGGAATCAATGGCAGAACACAGTAAACTCATCATGGGTTATGCGTGTATCCAGAGGGGCCAGGAGTGGTGCCCAGCCACACCTGATAATGCCAGCCTGAATTCTAGCTGCGGCATCTCACCTCTTTCCATGATGGCTTTCTCGGGCCGTTGAAGCCTGTTGTGCCTCCGCACACAGTAAACAGAAACTTCTTGAAAATGAATGTCCCACAAGATCAACTCTCAACCAATGATTGGTGGACATGGTATATAAATATTCCAACTCCCTCTTACCTTGGCTGGGATAACTCTGAGGCTTATTTCTACTCTGTTTCAAATCACATCATAAGTGGCTGGATAATGTACTTTTTAACAGCTTTCTTCCCTTCCTGGTCTCATTTCCTCTCTCCCCTACTGATGTTTCCATGGATCCTCTCCCAAACATGTAGACTCAAATATTTGTTTCTGGGGCTGCTTCTGGGGAGGAATGCATATGAGATATACAAATAAGCAGAATGGGAAGTAAGCAATTTCTTCCCTTTCTCATTTGAAAATCTAGCAGATCGCCGCCTGAGATGCCCATAATCAACAAAGGATAACTGATGGACATTAAAAACTATGGTGCAACACTTGGGCACCATAAAGGGCAAGGCATAGCACCTTTGGGTCTTTTTTGTGGAGTGTATAAGGAATTTAGAAACGGTGACGTACAGCAAAGTTGAGAGCCAGCAGGCCTACTAGACGGGTATAGGAAGTAAGTAGCATCATTGTTGAAGCTGCTGAGGGTCGGCAATTCCACCAAGAGAGTTAAGGCAGAGCTACTTCTGTAAGTGGAAGATCACTGTGCCTTGGCCACAACAAGAGGCCAGATCACAGGTTTCACTAGCTGCAGACTTCTGTAGGCGATTCCATGAGGGTGCCAATGATAAGGAGGGACAAGGGGCTCTGCCCAGAACCCAGGGAAAACCCAAAGCCCCACAAAGCTAAATCTCTTCATTTTCCATGACCATGAGGACATACAAGTCCTCCTGAATCCAGATATCATCCTTCCAATAGGTTAGGAGAGAAGTCCTCATAGAAAGCTGAGCTTTAGAATGTCCAAATAATTACACAAAATGATACTTTTAAACCAAGAGACTGAGACAGTTTTAACTGGCTTGTTTAGATTCTGCCCTAGCATAATCCATAGTATTTAGCAAAGCAGGGCTCAAGGGAAAGATTTTTATGATAATGTCACTTCCACTATATAGATTTAATGTCTGCAGAAGGTAAATGAATCCATACTTTACCTCATGTATTAAGAGAAGAATCATGTTGGTATCTTAATTTTTTGAGCATATCAAGAAATATATGACTACTTTTTAGAGATATAAAGAAGAAGGCACACGCATCAGCTCAGCAGGCTGTACAGACAGGAGAGTCCTTAGATGTAGCCAGCCACACCCACCTGATCCCAGGAAAGAGGTGACACTGTGGATTAAAGGATGCTGCACCTCAGGGAACCTGGAAAGGCCAACAGGCCAAAAAATAAATAATCACTGTCCCTGTCCCTTCTCCTTCTCTCTGTAAACTCTTGTTCTCCTACCTCCCCTAGTGTTGCCCTATGTCTTCTCTTAACAATTCATAATTCAGCCACTGTGAACCAAAATACTATTAAGAAAGATCATCTAACACAAAGGGAATCTTTAGATTACTTAGATCTGAAGAAGTTCATTCAGAGGAAGAAGTATGTTTATATTTACTTATTTACTTATATTTTAAATATATATCTATTTTCTTATCTTTTGATGTTTGTTTTTCAGAGAGAGAGAGCAGGGGATGGGCAGAGAGAGAGGGAGATGGAGAATCTGAAGCAGCAGACTCTGCACTATCAGTGTAGAGCCCAACATGGGGCTCAAACTCAGGAACTGTGAGATCATGAGATCATGAGCTGAAGTAGGATGCTCAACCCACTGCTGAGCCACCCAGGTGCCCTTAAATATATATATTTATATAAATATAATTTTATATGTTTATATAATTTATTTATATTTATATAATTTATATGTTTATATAAATTATATAAATATAATTTTATATAAACATATATATATTTAAACCTTTTTGGGTCCTAATGCAGAAACTGAAAGAGAAATGTACAGATCTCAGGGGTTAACTTGTCCACACAACTGTTAGCCTGAACTTCAAAATCATGTCAGTATAAAGACGCCTTAAATCACAACTATAGAGGACTTTGTAAAGAGCCATCTAAGAGTACTATCACTGGAAATCTAAAACAGAAAAGACAATATAACATCAAACTTACTTTACAGACTCAATATGATAATGAGTATGAGAAAAATAAAAAGTGAGTATGTGGCCTCCCATATGGCAAGGAAGTAAGGGAAATGTTGAGGATGAGGGAATCAGGGGTATCACTAAAGCCTCCGTCAAGGACGGCAGCAACATAAAGTAATTAAAGCCCAGTTTTGACACCAGATGGGCTTGGGTTTTAATCCCAGCTCTGCCACCTGCTACCTGTGCAATCTTGAGCAATTTATTTAACCTTTCTAAGAATTAAGTGAATGTTGTGCAGATTAAGTGAGATCATATAAAGTTTCTGGAGAATCATAGATGCCCAATAACCTTTAATCTTCCTACTCCATTCAAACCCACTTCCTACAACTAAGAGAGGGAAGGAGTAGAACCTTGGGCAAATAAGACTGAACAGAGAGAGGGATGAAGCAGGGATCTGGGGAAAAGAACAGAAAAAGGAACGAATACCATACAGCTAAAATACCATACAGAAGGCTTTGCAGCACACACATTCTGAAAAATCTGAGCAAATGTGTATGTCTAGTCTGAGCAGCCAAGTATTCACATCATTGTGACACCCACTAGGTCATCTCCTGCCTCCTCAACATCCTCTGGAGTCCATGTGAGATCAGTGTCCAAACTGGGAACCCTGCCACAATGATGATTCCCAGGCCCCAGGCCCTGAGGCTGTGAGTCAAAATATCTTTTTCCATTTTCACAAAAGAAGCTAATATTTTGAGATAACAACTGAGGTGTTTCTCTCTCCATTTATCACCCCCATCACCAAATTTTCTTGTTCTTTTCCTATTCGGTCAGGCAGCATTTTCTCAGGACAAAAAACATTAACAAGAACAAGGATCTAATTATTAGTGTTCAACAAAACTTTTACTGTCACAGAGTCCACAGCTTTGAAAGGGGGAAGAAGTGCTATTTTGAACAGTAAAATCCAAGGATTACAGCATAGACCATGGAGTTTGGGTAAGAGTCAGTCCTCCCCACCTATTCCCAGCCCAAGGATAGATCAAATCTGCCCATTAGAAAAACAGAAACCTTGCAGAAGGAGAATGTGAATGAAGAATCTGTGAATGTGAAATTCCTGGCAGGCAAGTATCAAGAAATTTAGTGGACAAATAAGACCAAACCTCTGAAGCTATGGAATCATTAAAAAATAACTTTGGAACTTAGATACAGCTTCAGGAAAAGGGGTAGAGCATAACTCTGAATCTGAATAAATTTAAACATACAATGATCGAATAATCCATGAATTCCTTTTTTTTTTTTTTTTTTACTTTTTTAATGTTTATTTTTGAGAGAGAGAGAGACAGAGTATGAGTGGGAGAGGAACATAGAGAGATGGAGACACAGGCTCTGAAGCAAGTTCTAGGCTCTGAGCTGTCAGCACAGAGCCCAGCCTGGGGCTTGAATTCACAAACTGGCACTTCATGATCTGAGCAGAAGTCAGATACTTAACCAGCTGAGTGACGCAGCCACTCCCATGAATTCCTGGTTTTAACTAAATGTCAGTAAATTAATATTTCTGTTATCTATTGGGAATAGTAGCTCTAGCCATAAATTAATTTAGCTGCATGAAAATTTTATAAAAGTCATATTTTTCACATATTTTGGAAATTGTATTACTTACCAGGGTTTTAAAAGCCACCTAGGTATTTCTGATACAGGTGGCCTGCAAATCACACTCTAAGAAATACTGTGAACTCTACTTAGTAATTCCCCAGTACAGATCTTCAGGCTGTTCTATAAAATAATACTACTTCATAGAGTTAAGGTAAGAATTGAATGAAATAATACTTGTTAACTTGGCATTTAGTAAGTTATCAATGAGTATAACATGTTCTTAGCAGAAAAACATTTCTTACTCATCCCTAATATTTTCTTCCATATTATAAGACCTTAATTAGTGTAACTGCTGGTGTCCTTTATAAAACTTCACTCCATCTGCCCCAGGGAGTGAGAAAACTTACCTGTTTGATAGATCTGGGAAGAAAAAAACTGGAGTGTTGTCAGTTCAGTTCCTTGTTGCTTCCTCCTGGAAACCTGTTGCTAATACCCTTCTGCCAGGAACCCATTACTCCCCAAGAAACAAACTCTGTCCCTATAGTGAAGCTCCCTACACTCCAGCATTATTCGTTTTTGGGCAATTTTACTCAACATGAGTACAGTAGGTTGGCCTATTTAGACTTCACATGAGCTACCTTACCTAGGCAACGGAGGTGCTAGTTTGGCCAACACCTACAACCCTTTGCAATAGCATGTTTATTCAAAAATTAGGTACTGAAGGGGCAGCCTGGTGGCTCAGTCAGTTAAGCATCTGACTTGATTTCGGCTCAAGTCATGATCTCACAGTTTGTGAAATGAAGCCCTGCATCGGACCCTGTGCTGACAGTGCGGAGACTGCTTGGGATTCTCTCTCCCCCTCTCTCTCTGTCCTTCCTCCCTCCTTCTCTCTCTCTCTCTCTCTCTCTCTCAAAAATATATAAGTAAACTTTTTATAAATAATAAAATAAAAACAAATTAGGTAGTGAAGGAGACTGCTATTTAGTGAATTCCTAAGGAATTCCAACACTTATTTTAAGAGGGATTAAATAATATCCACCCAGTTTACAAAATAGTCTTGGCTTTTACATTCATTGACTCATAAATTTTATCCAAAAAATTTAAAGAATAGGCATATGTATAAATAATTATTTTCATAACGTTTATATATAAGAAGTTTTATGATTGGAAAAATATAAATATCCAAAATAGGTAGCTACTTAAATTGTAGTACATCCTTAAAATGGAATACTATGCAGACATTATAAATGTCGTAGACTTCAAATTCTGACCAGATGAAATACAAAGACCAGATTTACTCTCACACTTCAACTAAAAACACGGACAAATAGAGGAAACAATTTTCAGATGGGACAACAAGCAACACAGGACTGTGGGAAGCAAACAAGCTGAGTCCTACCACCTTACTGCTTGCAGTTTCCAGTCTACAAAACAGGAAGTTAGAACACAAACAAACATCATCATTATAGCCTAATTGAGGAGACAGAAATAGAGATTAGAGCAACTATATTTTGCTAGACAAAGTAATGAAGATAAGGAAGCTCTATATAGAAAGACCGCCATAGATTTGCAGATGGATCCCACTGAGTCTTTGGCTGAGTATTGATCTGCAAATGTGTAAGAGAAAACTATGTGAGGTCAGAAGGAAAAAAATACCAAAGAGGAAGGAGCAAAACAATTCTGGAGTTCACACAAGACTGGAAAAGTCTGTCTTCTCACCAGAGTGAACAGATTTCACAATATATGGTCTTCAGATAGAATTCTCAGTAAGGTATCACCTTAGTAGTGGGACTAAATTAGTCCCAGACTAAAGGGTTCTCTATACTTACAAAGATTAACCTTGAAAGGATACAATTGATTAACTGTGCACCTGCACAAAACCTAACATTACTTAAAAGAATAAATCAAGATCCATTAACCAATAACATAAATTCATAATGCCTGGCATCTAATCTAAATTACAAGGCATGGGGCACCTGGGTGGCTCACTTGGTTAAGCATTTGACTCTTGATTTCAACTCAGGTCATGGCTTGAGACTGAACCCTGCATCAGACTGTGTGCTAACAGCACAGAGCCTGTTTAGGATTCTCTCTCTCCCTCTCTCTTTCTCTCTGCCCCCCCCATAAATAAACTTAAAAAGTTTTTAAAATTGTAAGGCATGAACACAAAAAGATTACAAGGCATAAGAAAATATGACATATAATATAGGGGGCAAGATGGCGGAGAAGTAAGGAGCTCCGTACTTGCACTNATAAAGATCAAACTATAGAAACGTGCACAGAAATGACATAAATAATGGAAGTAGCAGACAAGAATAGTAAAACAGTTAATATAAGTAATTTCCACATATTTAAAAAAGTAAAGAAAAAGATGACCATGATGAGAGAAATAGTGAGTATATATTAAAAAATTGTACTTCTAGAAATGTAAAAATACTATATCTGAAAAGAAAAAAAGATGGAATGGGATCAACAGCTGATTAGACACTGGAGAAGAAGATATCAGTGAATTCAAAGACATTACAATATTAGCTTTCTGAAATAAAAGACAAAAGGAAAAAAAATACTGAAAACATAAGTGCACAGAGCAGTTGTATTCTGATCAAACATACAAGTGATTAGAGTTTCCAAAAAGAGAGAAGGTAGAAACAAAAGAGTATTTGAAAATCACTGGAAAAATACTTCCAAATTTGATTAAAATAGAGAACCCAAACCTAACAAACTTAATGAACCCAAAGCAGAACAAGTGAAAAAAAATATGCCAAAACATAATAATCAAATTGCTGAAATGATCCATTTAAATAGACATACACTAAAAGTATGGTTGACTAAATTCAACCCTCACTTATGATAAAACTCTCAAAAAATTATAGATAGAAAGGAACTTCCTAAACCTAAAAGATTTTTATGAAAAATCTATCACCAATTTAATATTTAGTGATGAATGACCAGTTACTTTACCTGTAAGATAACTTGAAAAGGATGATCACTCTTACCACTTTTATTCTACTTTACATTGGAGATTCAAGCCAGTGAAATAAGGCAATAAAAACAGATAAAAGCTGGGGCACCTAGGTGGCTCAGGTGGTTAAGCAACTCTTGATTTCAGCCCAGGTCATGATCTCGTGGTTCATGAGTTCAAGCTCCACACTGGGAGCCTGCTTAGGATTCTGTCTCTGCCCATCTTCTGCTCTCTCCCTCTCTTTCTCTCAAAATGGATAAAATAAACATAAATAATAAATAAACAAATAAATGAATAAATAAATAAATATTACTCATGTTGGAAAGGAAAAAATAAAAAAAAATTATGGAAGACACATGCTCTATGTGAAAAATCCTAAGGCATCTACAGAAACTATTAGTTCAAATAAGTGAGCTAAAGCAAGGTCACATGATACAAGGCGTAAGGCATACATATATATGTGTGTGTGTGTATATATATATATTATATATATATAATTTTATTTCTATATTCTAGCAATCCATATTTGGCAATTGAAATTAGGAAAACAATACCCTTATAATAGTAACCAGAAATAGAAAATACTTCGGTATAAATCTGACAAAAAAATGGGCAAAGCCTGTATACAGGAAACTATAAAATAGTGCTGAGAGAAATTTTAAGAGACCTAAATAATTAGAGAGATATACCATATTCATAGACAGGAACATTCAATTATTGTTCAGATGTCAACTTTTCTCAAATTGATCTAAGAATTCAATTGAATCCAAAATCAATAGCTTAGCAGTCTTTTCTGTTTAAATTGACAATTTTTAATTCTAACTGAAGGCATGTACTCATGCAAAGGAACTAGAATAACCAAAATAATTTTGAAAAAAAAAAAAAAAACTCCATAGCAGAGAGAAAGTATGTTCCATAAGGTCTGGTAAGAAACTTGCATAGAAATCTCCTGAGAATGTCTGAAAACACTTTTCAGTGATTATTCATCCTAAGTGAGGCAATCAACTCCAGAAAATGCATAGCTTATCATTGATACTGGCTTAATTAGAAATGCTAAGACTTGAGTTTGTGTATTCTGTCAGAGTTTCTTAATAATCCTGACATTTACATATAATTTTAAATAATTTTTATTATAAGCGAATTAATGTTTAGTGAAGAATATTATGGTTAAGAGAACAAGATGTAGAGTCAAATTGTGATTAAATCCTAATTTCACTATTTACTTGGACACATTATTCTTTAATCAAGTTATTCACCAATGCCTGGTTTCCTCATATATAAAAGGGAATATATGATGACATTTATGTCCTAGAATAGTTGAGAGGATTAAAATGAGATGTTAGATGTAAAATATGCATTTTTCAGTTGATATGGAATAGAAACCTTGCAATATAGACCATAGCAAGGAAGAACAAAGAGGCAAATAATTAGTACAAATGGGAGCATGGATCTTTGGTGGACAGTTAGCCATCTCAGCCACACTCTTATATAAGATAAATAAGATAGATAATGATTACATAGATCCTAGTGAACAGAGATTCTATCCTGCTACACAAGAGAAAGGATATATAATTAAGCAGTCATAGAACCAATTATACCAAATATGCTAAAAGAAAGAACGGTCCTTTTCTAAATCTAATAAAATTAGAGATGGATTTACCATGAAGATAATGAATGTTAAGCTTCAAGACCCCTCTTCTGCATGAATCCCTTCCAAGCTCCTGAGAGATCCTTTAGAAATATATTTCTATGATGATGTATTTTGTAAAATTTGTCAAAAAACAATTAATACATAAATAGCTGGACATATTTAATATATACAATTTATAAGTTTAAAATGTATTGAGCAAGAAACTGACCTATGGAAAGTTCTACTAACATCAGATATGTAACATCATAAACAGGATTTAGTTATCATCAATGCTTAAAACAGAAGTTATCTCCATTCGGATATATATTGGCTAATGTAATTTATACAATTATAAATCCATAATAACACTTTTGTTTTTTAATGGAATTATACTTTATAGAACATATTAAGAACCCATGTATTTGAAGGACAGAAATCTGTAGCAGTACTTCAAATACTAAGTTTAACTGTGTGTGAAATCAATCATTCTGTGAATCTCACTCATCAGTAATAAAAGAGAAAAATCAATCAGTTATGCTAAAGAAATTATCTATCCTCTTACTAGAAAAGGTCCTAAAAAATTTTTATAAGAGAGGCAATCAAAGTGTATACAACAAAAAAAGTGGAAAGTATTATAGGGATGCCAGCCACCGATAAAAATTCACATTACTTATATCTTCCTGGATCTGAGAAGGTTCATGGTATCTGTCAACTTTTACAATTTTTGCAATTTATATTTTCCTTCTAACAAATATTTACTGTTGTAACCTAATTTTTTATTCATTATTTTTTATTCTTGGTTTCAGTGAAGTCTTCCAAAATTGTACAAGCTTCAGACTGTACAAGATATGGATCCTTCGCAAACACAAATCTTAGGATTTACTTAAAAAATATCTTTTTTAAATGTGTATTTATTATTTTGAGAGAGAGAGATAGAAAGAGAGGTGGGGAAGAGCAGAGAGAGAGGGAGACAGAGAATCCCAAGCAGGCTCTGCACTATCAGCACAGAGCCCAATGTGGGGCTCAAACTCACAAACTGTGAGATCATGATCTGAGCTGAAACTAAGAGTCAGACACTTAACCTACCCCTAATTAAATAATATCTTATTGTGCACTACTGTAATGTGCAGCACACTTTAAAACTAATTAAACTTATTAACACAACATTCTGTATGCTTCCTAACAGAATAGTTCTGAATTATCAATGATATCATTGATGGAAAGCACTCTGAAAGGTAGTAAAAGCCCTATCAGTGCAAATTATTATCTTATTATCCTTTTACATACAAGTATCTGGAGCTCTCAACATTTGATAACTATTTTTTATCTTCCAGTAAATGCATGACATTCCTGAGGCAGTGGAGGATATAAAGATGAAATATGTCTAATGCATGCCTTCACAGAGTTCATAGCCTCCAGCATGAGAATATTGTAAACTGAACATAGAATTAAGATATAAACTCTATGTCAGTGCTAAGAAGTAAATTGTGCTCCTCCCCTCAAAATTTGTATGTTGAAGTTTCAGCCCCTAATATGATGATATTTGGAGATAAAGCCCTTTGGAGAGTAATTAGGTTTAGATGAGGGCTCTCATGATAGGTTTAATATCATTATAAGAGATGCCAGAGAGTTTGCTCCCTCTGTCCTTTTCTCTGCTGTGGGAGGAAGACAACTGACTGCAAGCCAAGAAAAGAGCCCTCACCAGAATACAGCTATGATGGCATCCTGATCTCAGGCTACAAGCCCCTAGAACTATGAGAAAAGAAGTTTCTATTGTTTAAGCCACCCAGTCTATGATATTTTGTCAAGACAGCCTGGACAGACCAAAACAGTTAGCATATGTCAATTTTTGTTTATTATAACCCACATTCTAAAGTGGAGATCATGACCCAACACATACACACACACACACACACACACACACACAGAGAGACACACACACTTCACACACATACAAAATACTTACACTTCCAATATGTCATATATACTCTCTCACTGTTTTTTATTCAACTTCATTTTGTTAAATTCTGGTCACAGCCCTATTAATTGATTTTCTAACCTCCTACTGATCACAACCTATCATTTGAAAAACACTATTCTATGCGACTATTTTGTCCTCTTAGGTGTGTACTTAAGAATCCATTATTGAATAAAAACCTTCATTAGATTTAATAAAGTTTAAACTCTATTGAGTGAAAAAAAGACATTGAAATCCTAACAGACCTCTTCTGCCAACTATTCATATACATATTTTTATTCATATACATTGTATCAGAGCAAAGACCTCAGGGGTTCCTCTGTATACATGCATAACACACACATGCACAAGAATGTAACACACACTCACATGCTTTCACTCCCTGTATCTATATGTTAAATTTGATTGCTTTTTCAGTGACAACTGCAATGAAAGCTCCCTGCAGGGAATCACAGGAGTCTGAGTGAAGGGGTTATTTTAGTGGTTCTTCACTATCCGAGAACTGCATTGAACCACAAGAGTTTTCTGACAGGACTTGGCAAGCTTTTCATTATATTCGAGACTGTTTATTCTGCTGGCAAATTTGTCAGAAAGGGGTTTGGCTCTTTTCTAAACTACATTGTGTATGTTTGTGTGCATTTGTGCATGTGTGTGCATGTGTGCATATGTGCACATATATGTCAATATTCTATAAAATATATAGACATAAATGAATATATAGAAAATATTCTAATTTTTAACGGCAACATTTGTACCTCTTATTATAATTATCAATAATTATTTACTTAGAAAATACATTGTGTTGATGGAATAATGCTAACATAATACCTCCATACTATGGCATTTATCTCTATTTAAAATGCATTTTCCATGGGACGCCTGGGTGGCTCAGTTGATTGGGCATCTGGCTTCAGCTCAGGTCATTATCTCACAGTTTGTGGGTTTGAGCCCTACATTGGGCTCTGTGCTGACAGCTAGCTCAGAGCCTGGAACCTGGTTCAGATTCTGTATCCCCCTCTCTCTCTCTCACCCTTCCCTGCTCACACTGTCTCTCTCTCTCTCTCTCAAAAATAAATAAAACATTTAAAAATGTTTAAATAAAAAATAAAATGTATTTTCCAGCATCCCTTTTGCATGTCTTAGAAGAAGGTGATTCATAAGAATAGGTACAGTCATAGTGCAAACAGAAGGCATGTTTTAAAATATAAGAATATTTGAGCGCCTGGGTGACTCAGTTGGTTTAAGCATGAGACTTCAACTTTGGTCATGATCTTGGCCCATGGGTTCGAGCCCTGTGCCAGGCTCTGTGCTGACAACTCATAGCCTGCTTCAGATTCTGTGTCTCTCTCTCTCTTTCCCCCTCCCCGGCTCATGCTCTGTCTCCCTCTGTCTCTCAGAAATTAATAAACATTTTAAAAATTCTTAAATAAAAAACTAAAATAAATAAAATACAAAAATATTAGTAAGCTTCTATTTTTCCAGTAGGTGATCAAAAGGTTTACTCAATTCATTTCTCTCTGCATCTCATGGAGAAATGATACTACTGCCACTCCTTTTTATTTTTTTCTCTTGACCAGAATTCACCTGCATATTTCCTCACTTTGGTCATTTCAAGAATGGGCAAAATCAGTCTGGAGTAAGCAACGTAGTGGCGTCCAAGAAAGGTGTCTGGTGTAACTCCTGGAATCATGCAAAGCAGTCTGTGATAAAACAAGATGCTCCCAAACCCCCAGCTGTTTAAGCATGCCACAAAACCATATACATTAACTACAGAGATACTTAGTCAAGTGAGGGTCAGGAGATGAAGGGAGTGAAGGGATAAAGAAGGAGGGGGAAATCAGAATTACAGATATATGACTACCAGTTGTCATTGGGGAGCATGACCAATTTATCCCAATTTTAAGCCAATTTATACTTTGTACTTACTAGCTGAGTGAGCACAATAACTGTGCCATTGATAATGTCCTTACTTTACAAATTACTAGTCAAATCTAATTACTGCACTTTCCAAATTCCCAAATCTCTATTTTTTTCTTCATCTCCCTAGTTCATCGTTTCTGTAATCCATATTTTCTATAAATCCCAACATTTACTTCTTGCTCTTTCCAGTATGACTCTTCCAGGCTTTCTAACTCTGCTACATGCTGTTCCCAATGACTGTAATGTCTTCCCTCCCTTTCTGGCAGGCGACTACTCATCTCTAAAGACCAAGCTCAGATAATTCTCCTTCTGGGAATCTTTCTCTGACCACCCAAGCAGAATCACTCCCTACCTCTTACCTAGGCTATGATGAGTCACATTATAGTCTCTGGTCTTTCTCTTCTACCTCTTCTATTAAAATATAAACTCCTAGGTTCTCTACTCTACTCAGGAGCTCTACTTTATTATGAAGCATCTGTCTCTGTCCTTTCTGAATTTTTCAAAATGTATTTATTAAAATTCCATGAAGTTACTTTGTACTTCTTTTGAAGTCTGTCTTCTTTACCTAAGATCTAAGCAGGCATCATGATCTAGTCTCACTTGAGAATTGTTATCATCAACAGTAGATGACACCATTCCCTGGAGTATGTCTACTTTATATTGGTTCCTTTGAATGATCAGAGACAAATTATTTTCAAAGCTTTCATCACCACTCATACCTTTATTTTCCAACTGAAGGACTTCTCTAGATCAGCATATATCTCTAACAAGTCCTAGGCCAATAATAAAATCATGATAACTGTTTTTCACAGTTGCTGCTGAACTTGAGGATGCTTTCTGCTCTAAGCCAGACATCTCTGAAGATAAAGCTTTTTAACTGTTAATGGCCCCAAAATTAACATTATTTTTTCAGTAATCAGGGGCCAGTGATAGAGGGATTTACTTGTTCCTAATTGCTGATTCTCTGCATGTTTGTCCAATGTGCCCTATCTGGAAGGAGAGAAAGTGCTCTTACACTTAGTATTTTTATTATTTTTTCCAGGCTGAAATTTGGAACTATTTCTCCTGTGATAAAACTCAGTTGTAATTTCTCTTTGTTTCGTGTGGAAAGCAGAGACGAGTCGTTCCTTATTTTATATCTGGATATATACATATCAAAATACTAATCGAGTATAACTCCTAACAAAAGGAGCTTTTGAAAAGGAATTTTATTCATTCTTCTTTCAAATCAGTGATGCAATATTTCAAAAAAAGAGCTCAGCAACTTTGAGCCAACTTGTTTAAGAAAAATAGAATTTACCAGTCTTAACTTTAGACCTATGAGAAAGAAAAGTTATCGTTACATGTTAGCATTCCTAGGACCCCAGGCCCCATTCGAGAATTTTTCCATAGTGTCACCTGTAACATAACTCCATCTATTTTTCCAATAGAAAAGTCAAGTTCTCAAGTTTTCTGGAGAAACAATCCTTCCAATCATTACCTAAAAGAAGTTTATCCCCCAATTCCAATGGCTAACAATGATATTACAGGACAGGTAATTTGAATAACTGTTCTAATACAGATTCTGTTACCTTGTCCTAGAGCCCCCTGATTCTTGATCTTATCTTCCTTTTGAAGGGCTCTTAATATATACTCCTCAGCATTCTGTTTCTCCTCCCACCTTCTATTAAGGTCTTTAACATCTCCTCATAATTATATCTTGTACCTCGGACTAAATCTGAAGACAGCTTCCTGATCCTGCATTTCATTCTCACTCACCTTCCCTATGCTCTCAAGTTACCATTGCTGCTGCCACAGAGAATTGCTAAGTTGAGTATTGAATAGAAGAATATTTCAGTAATCTAAACAAGAAGTGAAGACCTCGACTGAGGCATGGCAGTGAAAATGAGAGGTTCACATTTGCAAGACATTTCAGAGTTACAATCAAAATAATTTGATGCTGGGGCATCTAGTGACTCAGTTGGTTAAGCATCTGACTTTTGTTTTCAGCTCAGTTCATAATCTTACGGTGTGTGAATTCCAGCCCTATATCAGGCTCCATGCTGTCAGTGCAGCACCTGCTTGAGATTCTCTCTCTGCCCCTTCACTGCTTGTGCCCTCGTGCTCTCTGTCTCTGTCTCTCAAAATAAATAAATACACTTTTAAAAAAATTGACGCCTAATTGGGAGGTGATAGAAAGGGAAGAAGCTATTAAGCAGAAATGGAAATCAGATAGCTCTTCTAGTTATTAGTTACTGCTTGAAAGGCAAGGGTGCCAGGGTGTGTGTGTGTGTGTGTGTGTGTGTGTGTGTGTGTTGTACATTTGTTATTATGGGGAGTCCATCAAAACAGCTAGGAAGAACGAAGCAAAATTTCTTATATTAAGACCATTTTGACCTATAAAATGGCAGTTTCACTTGATTCAAACCCCAAAATTAAACCCAGCAAAAGTCATTTTCAGTGCTGCGCATCTTACTGGCACATTCACAACTTTCTATTTCCAATTTCCTTCTAGGTTTTGTGTCCGTAGGAAAATACACAGTGGTAGGTAGTACAAGCCTCCTTAGGCCTCTAAACTACCAGCATATCTACAGATGTTTTCTTTTTAATAATAATAATACTAGATAAGTGCACTTCCACAAAGATTATATCATATTATCCTGATACTAATATCCCCAGGGAAGATATTATCCTCATTGTACATATGGAAACAGGCTCAAAGAGGTTAAACAGCTTGTCTGATGACAAATGGAAAGTAATGACCTCTAAGGATTCTAGCTGCTAGTCTGCTATTCTTTCCACTTTGTGTGGATTGCCTATCTATGAAACAGAAAGAAGGAGATTAGGTGTGCCTCCCATTAGCTATGTCTAAATCAGCAGAAATAAACCAACAAAACAAAACAAGGTCAGCTTCTATTCTCTAAATTGTGATCATCTTACACGGACTTGAATACATGTAGCAGCTACAGAGTTATTAAAATTATTGTTATATCCTTTTTTTCCAAATAATTATATCTACAGACTTCCTCTCACATTACATCTTGTAGAGAACGTCATTGTTGGAAAGATCATGAAACAGCCTCACAGTAAAGAAACTTTTCCTGTTCTTCTGCCCAAATTTGCCTTTCCTGGTGTTAGCTCCTTTCTCCTAATGACTGTCTAGAGAACATGCCCAGTGCATTTTCTTTGTTTCACAGAAGAGGCCTACAGAAGACTTTGGATTTTAATTTGAAAAATAAATAAATGCCCTTGAAAAGGATGGATGTACTCCCCTAGGCCTCTTTCATTAATATGAGCTTCATGAAAGGCAGAGTTCAATAATGGGATTCAAGGTTAGAGGCAGAAGACCACACAAACTTGGAAAAGCCTTAAAAATTAGAGAAGAAAATGTGGTTTATTAGTTACACTAGTTACAGAATGAACAGCATATTGTATGTGCTGTGTTAGAGGTATGTTATGAATAACAAAAGCCCTGGAGCATTTACATATTTGTTTTCAGCAATCCTGGCAGTTGGACTTCACCATTCTATGCCTCTTTGCCAGAATCACTAAACACTGGTACATATGGCATCTGAAGTACCATATGCCATAGAAAATGTTAGCTGATGCCTATACTTCTATATTATATTTCTATTTCAGATTTTTGCAGTTTGAACAAAGAATAGTAGAAAAAACAAAATATTGGACAAGCAGTAAACAGTAAAGTGAAAAAAAAATGCCTTCAGAGAAAGCAAATAAAGGAAATGAATCTACCATGACTTAACATGGCTATATGCTAATGAATCAGATATGGGAAGTAATTGTTTTGCCTGAATAAATTTAGATAGCCTTTCATTCTATTATTTTGGAGCTAAAGGCTGCAACTTGAATAGTGAGAGTTGGCGCATTTTTCTTATCTTATTCTTTCTGACATTTCTTGCTAAAATCATAATCTCCGTTTGATTGAAGTTAATTAACATGAAGGTTATAGTCAGTGACATCTAAAATCTAGGTTAAAACCGAAAATTCAAATATCAGGAATTATTTTGCAATACTTCTTTAGATTTTTGATTGAGATTTTCAGCTAGCATCTAGGGGCTTATTTTGTTTTTGTTCTTACACACAAAAAGATTCTAAAGTTAAAATCAACATAATTGAATACTTAGCTCTCTCAAAACAGAGAAACAAACAAAATCTCATGGCCAACTGTGATATTGTGATTTATAAAAAATATATATATTTGATCATTCAGAAGACCAAAATACATTTCTCATATATATTTGGTCTTCATTCACAGTTGCTGGCTCACAGTTCCCCAAACCCTGAAATTTCCTGAGCTGTAAGAGTGATGGGAGCATCTTTTGTTATAATATTTGGTCTCTTATTCTCAGGCCCTGATACTGCTTCAGAGCCATAAAGCTGAAAAAGGTGTCTTGTTATTCATGCAAACTCCTTTTCTATCACAATTTATAAAGGTGACTTCCAGAAAGCACCTAAGAATGGGACAGTTGCCAGGGGAGTCAATTATGACTAGAGAGGTAGAACTTTTAGATCCCCCCTGATTTCTGGGGAGGTAGAAGGACTAGAGGCTGAATCAATTATGAACAGCCAATGAGTTATCAATTGTGCTCATGTAATGAAGCCTCCAGTAAAGCCCAAAAGAAGAAAATTCAGAGAGCTTCCAAGCTGAGGAAATGGAATGAGTCCACATGCCTTCAAGACCAGGCACCAAGCTCCAAGACAGAAGCTCCTTTGCTCAGGACTCACCCATGTATCTCTTCATCTGGTTGTTGTTCCATATACTTGAATATCTTTTGTAATAAATTAGTAATTAGGTAAGTAAAATGTTTCTCTGACTTCTGTGAATTGTTCTGGAAAATTAAGGAAACCCAAAGAATGGGTTATGGGAACCTCTGATTTATAGCTGGTTGTTTGGAAGTACAGGTAACAATGTGGGCTTGCAAATAGCATCTAACGTGGAATGCATCTTGTGAGACTAAGCCCTTTACCTGTGGAATCTGATGCTATCTCCAGGTATTCCTGTATTCTAGAAGCAATCCCACCCCAAATTGGAAGACTGGTAACAAGATACCTCTTTCAGAGGTAATGTATATTGCCCAATAAGATGCAACATTGTATGTAAGATGGAATTTTAAACTTTTCCTAAGAGTTTGCTCTGTACGGGGTCTATGAAGAGATCTATGTAAACTAAGGGCTGTATTTTTCATGTTCTAATCATTCCAGAACCAAGAATCTCAGGCTCCCACACCTACACAAAGAAACTAAGTGTACATTAGGACTCTTCAGTAATGCTAGAGTGATCTTCTCTTGACAGACCTCTAAACATAAAACCATGCATTTGTTTCCTAGGGTTTCTGTAACAAATGACTATAAACTCTGTAGCAAAACAATAGAAATGAGTTATTTCACTGTTCTGGAGACTAGAAATCCAAAATCAAGGTGTTGCTATCTCTCAAGGCTCTAAGGGAGAAAACTTCCTGGTCTTTTCCAACTTCTAATGGTTCCAAGCATCCCTTAGCTTGTGGCTACATAACTCCAGTCTCTGCCTCCATCTTTCCATGCCCTTTCTCCTCATCTTTTATCATGTCTTTCTTCTGTGTCTCTTGTAAAAGGGGCACTTGTCACTGGATTTAGAGCCTAGTCAGGTAATACGGATGATTTCATCTTCAAATCCTTAATTATATCTGCAAATCTCTTTTTCCAAGGAAGATCACATTCTCAGATTCTAGGGACTAGAATGTGGACATATCTTTTGGAGAGCGACACCATTCAACCCACTACATCCCCTTTTCTGCCCCCTAAAATTCACATCTGTCTCACATGTAAAATATATTCACTCTATCCCAAGATCCTTTAAGGTCTCAGCTCATTACAGCATCAATTCTAAGTCCCAAACCTCATCTAAATATCATCAGCTCAAAAGTCCCAAATCTCATCATCTACATCAAGTATGAGTTACATTCTGAGTATGTTCCATCCTGATGGTCCCTGTGGACATGTCTTTCTGTGGACATGTAAACAAGAGAAGAAGTTATTTGTATTTTACAATACAATGGTGGAGGGTACCTGGGCTAAGTCAGTCAAGTCTCTGATTCTTGATTTCAGCTCAGATCATCATCTCACAGTTCATGAGATCAAGGCCCGAGTTGGGCTCTGTGCTAACAGTGTGGGACCTTCTTGAGATTCTCTCTCTCCCTCTCTCTCTCTCTCTCTCTGCCCCTCCCCCACATGTGTGCAGGCTCTCTCTCTCCCTCTCAAAATAAATAAACTTAAAATACAATACAATACAATACAAGAAAACAAAGTAAATAAAATGGTGAGATAGGCATAAACTTTAGACATAGACAGGACAGACGTTCCCATTCCCCAAGGGAATAAAAGAGTCATTGCAAGGAATAAAGGGGTCATTAGTCCCAGGTAAGTTTGAAATACATAATGAAAAATTCTGTTAAGTTTTAAGGCCTGTGAATAATACCGTGTCTTAATGCTCTGCCCGCCGAGACTCCACAGGCTTCTGTACACCCTGCAGTGGCTTTACCCTTGGAATCATTATTACTTTTTCCTGAAGGGTAGCATATGTTTGCAGTTGCAATTTCCTGCTTGAGTAATTTTGGAAGCCCAACAGCTTTCTCTCATTATGTCCTGTTTCTGTCCCTTTCAGTCCAAGTTACCAGTGTTCCGGCTGATATAAGATTCTCAAAAACCATGTGAGTCTCTCATGTATGTCGCAGGGTCCACAGCATTAGATATTTTCTGGATATCCCATCGCTCCTGCCTTCTACTGAGATGATTGAGTGGATCCATGGGTTACACCCTAATTGTTTCAGCAAAAGTTTATCCAGCCATACGCTTGGCCTTCTCTCTCCAGAACACACTTTCTTAATAGTGATTTCCTAATGTTAGCATCCTCTGAAATCTGGATAGACCAAGAACTTCCAAAATCGTCAAGTGCTGGCTCCTTTTTCCTCACAGCTTCTTCCTTAATTTATCTCTTTCCTCTAGCATTTTACTAAGCAGAAAGAAAATACCAGCCTGCATCTTCAGTACTTTGCTTGGAAATCTCTTCTGCAACATATTCAATTTTATCATTTACAATTTCTGTTTTCTCCACAACTGTAGAGCACAATGCAGCCAAGTTTTATACCACTATATAACAATTCCTCCAGTTATATATAAAATTCCTTCAGTTTCCAATAATGGGTTCCTCTTTTCCTTGTGAGTCCTTACCAGAATTGCCTTTAACATCCATATTTCTAGCAACAGTCTCCTCAAGGCAATCTAGACTTTTTCTATTATGTGCTCAAATTTCTTCCAGCCACTATCCATTACCCCATTGTTATATACATGAGCCAGAGATGGCCTCTGTATATTGTCTTCCATGCCGTTTACTTCTAAACATCAGACTGTGACTCATTAGCTCAAAATCCCACCAGGGTCAAACTCAAATTTTCAAATAACCAATTGTTTTAAACTTACTCCAAATAAGCAGATTTTTTAAGCCATGTAAAGCTTGCCTGCTTTGCTACCCCATATAATTGCACACATGTATTAGCCATAGATAAGATAAAGACCCTAAAGTGCAGAAGCTCTTCAGAACCCTCTGACCTAGAGAATCCTTCTGTTGGGCTGCTGAATGACCTCACCTCTCTTACCACCTGACCCTTGCCCTCTCTCCTTTTAAGTGATGGCCCCTACCTGTGGTCTCTGGACAGTCTCACACTCAAACTCACCAAAGTGTTGCCCAATTAAAGGCTATTTGTTTATTAAATCCAAGGTTTTGTTTCTTTTGTCAATCATTCACTTGACATTATGATTAAGAACTCTTTGCTAATTTAGGAGGAACTTAATGGAGGACCGTGGGGGAGAAGAAGAGGGGAAATAGGGGGGGAGAGGGAGGGAGACAAACCATGAGAGACTCTTGAATGTTAAGAACAAACTGAGGACTGATGGGTATGAGAGGGGAGGGGGGAGATGGGCATGGAGGAGGGCACTTGTGGGGATGAGCACTGGGTGTTATATGGAAACCAACTTGACAATAAACTATTTAAAAAAAGAACTCTTTGCTAAATGTCACGTCAATGAGTATTTGTTTCTTCAACAACAATGAGTTCTATGTTTCTTCTACAAGTTTTATAGTTTTCATCTTTACATTTAGAGCTGATTTATTTTGCATTAATATTTGTATAAAGTGTGAAATTTATTTGTTTTCTTTTGGAGGATTTTTTGGGGGGGGATATGAATATCCAATTGCTCCAACACTATTTGTTGAAAAAACTGTTTTTTCTCTATTTAGTAATTTTTGTACTTTTACCAAAAATCAAATGGTTTTATTTCTATGGGTCTATTTCTGTATTCTCTATCCTGTTCCACTGATCTATTTGTCTGTTCTTTTGCCAATATCACACTGTCTTAATTACTGTAGCTTCATAGTAAGTCTAGAATTCATGTAGTATAAATCCTCTAAATTTATTCTTCTTTTTCAAAATTGTTTCAGCTACTCTATTCCTGTTGTCTTTCCTTATAAATTTTATAATCTCATCTATATCTACAAAATATCCGTATGTAATTTTAATAACTATGTTAGATCTATACATTCATTTAGAAACAATTGATAATTTTCTTATATTGAATGTTCCAGTCCATAAGTAATGTATATCTCTCTATTATTTAAATTTTCTCTTATTTTTCTGGTGAGAATACTTGTTTCCAGCATATAGATGCTACACAGTTTGGTTAGATTTATTCATAGCTATCTCCCCTTTTTGTCAGAAACTTCTTTAAGTTTTAAAAAAAATTTGGTATCTAATTGTTCATTGGCAAAATGCAGAATGATTGTTTTGTGTACTGACCCTATGAAGTTGTGTTCACTGACCTTACTTAACCCATATATTTGTCCCAAAATTTTAAAAACAAATTTCCTGGAAATTATTTATGTTGGAAATAATGTCATCTACGAACAGGGACAGTTTATTTCTTCCTTTCCACCCCAAACATCTTTAACTTCTTTTTCTTGCCTGACTGAAATGGCTAGGACTGCCAGGATGATGTTCAATAGTAATGATGAAAGCAGACATTTCTGCCTTTTGCCAATCATAGGAAACATTTGAACGCAGCTCTTTCTTCCCATGAGTCTGTTCCTGTGCTTTGATAAAGGCACCTTTTTTGCACCAAAAACAACTCAAGAATACTTTCTCAACTGTTCACTCCCAGACCACACCCCATATCAAATCACATCACTTGGTACCCAACATGCAGCCTGAGTCTTCTCATCTGGACTCTGAGCCCCGGTGCAAACTTGGAATCTACTGTGACCACTAACGTGCGTTTTTATGTCTGCGAATCTATAGAAGACCTTAAACTTCTCTTCAAATGACAGTGAAGGACTAGAGGATGTTGTTTGGCACATGGAAGCTCTTAATAAGTACACATTCAAAGCCCTAAATGACACTCAAAAATTGTATTTCCATATTAAATACTAAAGTAACACGAATACTTAAAGCAGTTTTTTTTAAATTTTTTTAAAAATTTATTTCTGAGAGAGAGAGAGAGAGAGAGCATGAGCAGGGGAGGGGCAGAGAGAGATGAAGACACAAAATCTGAAGCAGGCTTCAGGCTCTGAGCTGTCAGCACAGAACCCGATGCGGGACTCGAACCCACAAACTGTGAGATCATGACCTGAGCTGAAGTTGGACGCTTAACAGACTGAGCCACCCAGGCACCTCTTAAAGCAGTTTTATAAAATAAAATGGTATTAGATGTTTTAATTGGTGCACAAGGTGGAATGTGTGCTATCATCAAAACAGAATGTTATGTATATATTCCAGATTATCACAAAAACAGGATTGCCAAAAGATATAAATACTCAAATTGGTGCTTTATATGATGTCTCTCTTTCTGTCTCTCTCTGTTTCTGTCTCTCTGCTTTAGTGATTGGTTAAACTCCTGGACTAGAGGAAAATTTTAGTCAACTATGAAAGGCTTTTTTTATTGGACTTCTTTTCCTCATAATAATATTAACCTTATTGTGTTGTCTTTTCCAGTGTCTCCCTGCCTGGTGCCAAGACTCCCTCCCTGCATTTGGTAACTCCTATATATATAAACTCCCCAACTGACCAATGGTGACCCATAGGTAGGGACATCTCCATGCCCTTATTCAGCAGGAAGAAGTTAGAGAAGATAAGACCTTCCGTCTTCAACAACCTTAAAGATTTAAGAGACAAAACTGTTCAGAGGGGAATGACATGGAGAACAAACCAAAAAGGAAAATATAAATAAAATTAACTCTCCTTACAACCTGCAGCCCTCTGACAAATACTAGAGACAGGCAGAGTATGACACTCCTCCAGAAACTCCCAACTATCTTAATGCCTTGCTAGAGGCAAAACAAATAAACAAACAAAAAAACAAAAAAACCCTTAGCTTAACAATAGTCAGGACTCCAGGATACTATAAGTCTTCTTTAACATAAATCTTTTTGGAAACTTCCTTTATTTCTACCCCTACCAACTTAAAAATATAAAAAAATCACTCCTCACAATCCCAATGCAGCTCTTTCTGTCCAGGGGTCAGAATATATAATAATAACAATATATATTATTAATATATATTAATAATATATATTGTTATTAATTTAATAATTAAATTACCTTTTACCCACCAAAAAAAAAATCATAGGAAACATTCTATCACCAACAAGTACAATGTTAGCTGCAGATTCTTTGTAGTTGTCCTTTATGAAAAACTCTGTATTCCCAGCTTGCAGAGAATATTTATCAAAAATGGATGTTGAATTTTATCAAATACTATTAAAGGATTAATTGATACAATTATGTGGATTTTCCTTTGTGAAATTGTTAATATGGCAGATTAAATTGATTAATTTTAAAATATTGAACCAGCCTTGCATTTCTTGGATAAATTCCATTTTTCTTTAGTGACACTTCCATTTTCTGGATGGCTGGATTCAACTTCTTAATATTTTCCTGGGGACTTTGTGTCTATGTTCTTGAGGGATATTGATCTATGAAATATTTTGGTTTGGTTTGTTTTTTCCTGTATTGTCCTTGTCGTGGTTTCAGATCTTGGTCTCATAAAATGAACTGTGATGTATTTCCTTCTCTTCTATTTTCTGAAATACATTGTGTGGAATTACTGCTAAGCCTTCTTTAACCATTTGGCATATTCACCAGTTAAGCCATGTTAAGTATGGAGATTTCTTTTTCCGAGAGATTGTTTTTGTTTTTGTTTTTGTTTGTTTGTTACTATGAGTTCAGCTTCTTCAGTATTAGAGTGCTGTTCAGGGGATCAACATGGGTGAATTTTGATAGTTTGTTATTGCCATGGAATTGGCATTTCATCTAATCTCATAGATTGGTCCATTTTTTTATAGTCAGCCTTTTCTTTGTCAGTCTTGCTTAGAGATTTCTCAATTTTAGTAATCTTTTCCAAGAACCAAGCTTGTGTTTTCATTGATTATAATTTCTATTCATTTAAAAAATTTCTTTTATTTCTATTCTTATCTTAATTATTTTCTTCTGCTTCTTTTGGGTTTATTTTCCCTTTTCTAGTTTAAAGTAGAAGCTTGGACTATTGATTTGAGACCTTTATTCTTTTTTAATATAAGCATCTAATGTTATAAATTTCCATCTAAGCACTGCCTTAGCTCCATTCCACATCTTGCTTATGTATTTTTATTTTCCTTCATTTCAAAATATTTTCTAATTTCTCTTAAAATGCTCTATTTGATGCGTGAACTATTTGGATGTGTGTTTAAAGAATAAGTGTCTGTTCCTATTTGTTTCTTGCTTAATATCTTTCTGATATTTGATTTTTCCTTATTAATCATGTACATATGAAAAGAAATGTTTCTACTGTTGTTTGGTCGAGTATTCCAGAAGTTAAAATTAAGTCCAACTGTTTGATGTTGATGTTCAGTTCTTCTATACCATTGTTTATTTTCTTCCTACTCATTCAACTATGACTGTGAGAAAAGTTTTTAGTCTGCAATATAATTGTGTTATTGCTTATTTGTCCTTTCACTTTTGTCAGATGTAATATAAAGCACTGTTATTAGATGGATACAGATTTAAGACTATATGAATTACTGATGATGCATCCCTTTTATCATTATGATAAATGATCGTTTTTTATCCCTGGTACTTCTTTAGCTATGAAATCTATGTGAGCTATTCATATAGCCACTGTAAGTTTCTATTGATTAATGTTTTCAGGTATTATCTTTTATCTTTTTAATTTTAATCTATGTCATTATATTTGCAATGATTGCTTTGTAGACACCATAAATTTGGTTCATGGTTGGTTTGGTTTTTTCCTTAATCCGTTCTGACCATCTCTGTATTTTCAATTGATGTGTTTAGACCATTTGCACTTAATGTGATTACTGATAAGTTTGCATTTAGGTCTATCATTTTATTATTTCCTTTTGTTGATTTACCTGGTTTTTGTTACTCTGTTTTACTTTTACTGACTTATTTTGGGGTATGTAAACATTTTTGGGTATTCATTTCAATTTATCCATTATGCTTTTTACTATCTTTGCATAGCTTTTTTTAACAACTGCTCTAAGGGTTATAAGATAACTAGTCATCTTTTCACAGGATGAATATTTCTTAGAATGAGTATTTCACCAGTTGAAGGGAAATATAGATATATTGCCACCACAGGTGTCTCTTTAGCTTCTTCCACAATGAGAGCCCCTTCAGGAAATGCTTCCTCACTTTCAGTGCATTGAGTTGTGGTACAACATACATAAAATTTACCATTTCAATCTTTTTAAGTGTATCATACTATGGAAGTAAGTTCATTCACGTTGTTGTTCAATCTTTATCTATCACCAAAACTTTTTCATCATACCCAAATGAAACTCTATACCCATTAAACTATAACTTCACTACCTCCTTCCTCAACTATTCCACTTTTCTTCATGAATTTGGCTCCACTAATTAAATCATATAAATAGAGTCATAGCATATTTGTTCTTTTATGTCTGGCTTATTTCCCTCAGCATAAGTTTTCAAGATTCACTCATGTTGCAGCTTATATCAGTACATCATTACTTTTTATGGCTAAATATTATTCCATTCCATGAATATAAAATAATGTGTCCATTCATCAGTTGATGAACATTTGGGTTGTGCCCACTTTTTAGCTGTGGTGAATAATGCTACTTTGAATATGCTTACACAAGTTTTTTTGTGGATATATGTTTTTAGTTCTCTAAGAGAAGAAATGCTGGATGACATGATAACTATGTTTAACTTTCTGAGAAACTGTCATATATTTGTTAACACTTGCTATTGTCTTTCTTTTTTACTATAGCCACACTAATGTGTCTGATGTGACATTTCATTTAAGTTTTCATTTGCATTTCCCTAATGAATAATAATGCTGAGCATCTTTTCATGTGCCTATTGGCTACTTTTCTATCTTCTTTAGAAAAATGTCTATTCAAATCCTTTGGTCAATCCTTGATTAGCTTATTTAACTTCTCGTTACTGAGTAGTAAGAGTTCTTTCCATATTTTACATATAAGACCCTTATCAGATATATGATTTGCCAATTCCCAATTTATCTATTTTTTTCTCTTGTTGTTTGTGATTTTGGTGCTATGTCATAGAATCCTTTGCCAAATCCAAGCTGATGAAGATTTTACCCCTATGTTTTTTTCTAAGAGTTTTCTAGTTTTTGCTCTTACATTTAGGGATTTAGGCCTTTGATCTTGTTTGAGCTAAATTTTGTATACAGTGTTATATTGTAAGGAATAATTATGTTACTTAAAATGAGTTTTTCTGATGCTCAGTCAAGTGCAGACACAAAATAACAGCATGGAAAGATGTATAAACTTGAAAGATATTTGTTATATTCACAAAACCTAGAAGAGAAAGACGTAGCACACCACTCAGGGGGCTATATGGAAGTAGCTCCCAGAGAGCTAATTTAACTAAGCAGGTTTTTATTTTTCTTTGAACACATGGAATATGGTATCCCATAGCCTTCTGGCCTCCACTGGTTCTACTGGGAAGTCAGCTGTTAATCTTATAGGGGTTCTCTGATAAGTGACATGTCATTTTTCTCTTTCTGCCTTCAAGAGTTTCTCCTTTCCTTTAATTTTCAACGTATTTACTATGACATGTCTATTATGGGTCTGTTTTCATTTATCCTACTGGAATTCATTGAGCTTCCTGAATGTGTAGGTTATTGATTTTCAATAAATTTGGGAATTTTTCAGTTATTATTTCTAATTTTTCTTCCTCTTTCTTCTTTCTTCTGGTAATACTCCTACTACTATACACACATTGGTATACTTAATGGTGTCCCATACTTCTCTGAGGCTCTGTTCATTTTTCTTCCTCCTTTTTTCCTCTCTGTTCTTCAGCTTGTACACTCTCTAAGAATTTATATTGCAGTCCACTAATTATTTCTTCTGCTAGTTAAAATCTAGACTTAGGCCTCTCCTGTGAGGTTTTTTTTACCTCAGTTATTTCACTTTTGAACTACAAAGTTTCCATATTTTAAGTAAATTTCTATCTCTTTCTTTATATTATCTATTTGATGTAACATTGTCATTATACCTCCCTTTACTTTAGTCATGGTTTCCTTCAGTTCTTTGAGCATAGTTATAATGGCTACTTTAAATATTTTTCTGTTAAATCTGACATCTGGTCATTTTCACAGGCATTTTCAGTTGCCTACTTATTATCCAATATATAGGTCATACTTTCCTGTTCTTTTTCATGCCCTGTAGTGTTTTAATGGGAACTAAACAGTTTAGACACCTCATTGTAGCAACTCTGGGAATTAGTCCCCTGCCTTGGGTTTGTTATTATTACCCCCCCCCCAGTCAAACACACTCATACACATACACATACACATACACATACACATACACATACAATATTAAGCCTCTGATGCTCTGTGATTAGGGCGGCACAGCCTATATTTACTCTGGAATGACAGTGGTACTAGTAAGATTCTCTTCCACATTTTCCTAACCATACCCAGGTGCTGAATTCTAATAATTCCTGGAGTATTGCCCTAATGTTTTCAATAGTGCCCTCACATTTCCTATAAATTGAAAAAACGGTCCTAAAATTTGTATGGAACTACAAAAGATCCTGAATAGCCAAACACATCTTGAGAAAGAAGAACAAAGTTGGAGGCATCACACTTCCTGATTTCAAACTTTATGACAAAGCTATAATGATCAAAAGAGTATGGTGATGGCATAAAACAGACTTATAAACCAATAGAACAGAATATAAACCCATGCATATACTTTCAACTAATCTTTAAGAAAGATGCCAATAACACAAAATGAAAGAAAGTCACTTCAATAAATGATTTTGGCAAAACTAGATATTCACATGCAAAAGAATGAAATGGACGACTAACTTACCACCATTCACAATAATTAACTCAAAATGGATTAAAGACTTAAACGTAAGACTTGAAACCCTAAAGCTACTTGAAGAAAACATAGGGAAAAGCTTCCTAACATCAGTCTTGGCAGTGATTTTTTGGGTGGGAGACCAAAAACAAAGGCAAGAAAAGCAACAATAAACAAGGAGGACTATATCAAACAAAATCTTCAATATAGCTAACAATAAAAAGATAATAAATAATAAAAGATAATAAAAAGAATGGGAGAGAATATTTGCAAACCATCTAGCTGATATTTGATCAATAACCCAAAAGAGAAGGAGCTCATCCAACGTATTAGCAAAATAATAAATAATCTGATTTAAAAATGAAGGAAAGACCTGAGTAGACAGGTACACACACACACACAAAAGATGCTTAAGGGACAAACACTTGAAAAGATACTCAACATCACTAATCGTCAGAGAAATGCAAATCAAAACCACAATGAGATATCACATCACACCTGTTAGGATGGCCATTATCCAAAGAGAAGAAATAGCAAGTGTTGGCAAGGATGTGAAGAAAAGGAACCCTTGTACACTGTTGGTGGGAAGGTAGATTGGTGTATCCAAATGGAAAACAGTATGGAGGTTTCTAAAAAAATTGAAAATAGAACTACTATAACATCCAGCAATCATACTTCTAGGTATATATCCAAAGGAAACCATCAGTATCTTGCAAGATATCTACACTCCCATGCTCACTGCTGTATTACTCACAGTAACCAAGATATGGAAGCAACTAGAGTCTCTGTCAATGGATGAATGGATCAAAAAAATGTGGTACACACACATGCACACACAGAAGAGAAAGACGAATAGTTAGATAATTTTAAAAAGGTCAAACTTGGGTCACCGGCTGGCTCAACCAGTGGAGTGTGTGACTCTTGATCTCAGGGTTGTGAGTTTGAGCCCCAAGTTGGGTGTAGAGATTACTTTACAATAAAACCTTTTAATAAAGTAAAATTTTTAAAAATTAAGAAGGCTAAACTCATAGAAACAGAAAATATAATAGTGATTGCCAGGGGCTGGGGGGTTGGGGGGGTGGCGCATAGTAGGCAGGAGTAGGGAAATAGGGAAATGTTGGTCAAAGGATACAAACTTACAGTTATAAGATTTTGAGGATCTATTGTACTGTGGAGTGACCACAGTTAGTAACACTGTACTGTAGACTTGGAATTTGCAAAGAGAGTATATCTTAAACATTCCCACCTAAGAAATTAAGTATATAAGGTGATAGATGTATTAACTAACTTGATTATAGTAATCACTTCACACTGTATATGTATGTCAAATCATCACCTTACATGGCAAAAATATATACAATTTCATTTATCAATTAAAACTCAACAAAGCTTGGAAAAAAGGAAAAAAAAAAAGCAGTTCCCAGGAGCATAATTCCTCTTACAAACTAATCCAATCATATTGTGGCTCCTTGGAAAGAATAGTTTCTGAGTTCAATGTCTGATATCTGTGCCGCACTCAGGAGGGCCCCTCCCAACTCTTATTCCCCAGTTCATTCATACAAACTAGCTGGCTTACCGTCTTGGCTATACTCAATCCCCTTCCAGCTGCCTTTTGTCACAACTTCTACTGTTGTATTGTTGTTGTAATTGTTGTCGCTGGTGTTGTTTTTAAGCAATCTCTGTTCCTAACATGTGGCTCGAACTCACAATCCTGAGATCATGAGTCACGTTTTCTACTGACTGAGCCAGAGAGACACCTCACAACCTATACAGTTCTTGAAAGTAACCCTTAGGTTTAAACTTCACTCTGCTGCAGGTGAAATCAATTCTTTCAGGAAGCTATCTGCTTCATGACCTGGTTCTCCCCCTTCCACCCACAGGCAAAATTTCTGAACCAGGACTCTGGTGGTAGGAACAATGATAAGCTTCTCAGTGACACCAGGGCCCTGGGATTCCCAAAGCGCCACACCCAAAGTAGAACTTCTTTTCCACAAGGGTGAGGCAACAGGAAGCTCTGACCTCCTGACCACACTCACCTGAGACAGCCTCAGCAATAGGTACCTAGGGGCAGGATTAGAAAAGCAGAAATCTTGCTCTTAATTGCAAAAGAAAAAAAAAAGAAAAAAATTCTCCAGTTCCAATTTGGAGGATAGAGTGAGCCCTGTGTTCCTGGTTGCAGGAGTCTGGAGATGAATTTATGCCCCATTGAGTTGGAAAGAGGCAGGAAGGAAGTGGTCTTGGTTCAAATACCACAGACTTTAATTGATCCTACCAAATTTTCAGAGAGTTTCTTAAATAGACTTTTCTTCATGTGCTGTTTGCCTTTAGGACCATTTCCAGAGGCTTTAAAGGACTATTTTTTGTATATATATAATTTTCACTAGTTTCACTGGGGGATGGTTTAGCAGAGCTCCCCATTCTGTCATGTCAGAAGTTGGTCTATTTCAGTTAGCTGTATTGTTTAGTTGTATAGGGTACTTCTAGAAGTATCGTCCTTGCTTCTCACTAATTTTTCTAGAGTTAATTTGTTTCTCTCCATGGAAACAATGACTGCTATCTTTTCTCCTAAGTAATACATTTTTAATTTATTAATTTAAATTCAAGTTCATTAACATACCATGTAGTATTGGTTTCAGGAGTAGAACCCAATGATTCATCACTTACATATAACACCCAGTGCTCATTCCACCAAATATCCTCCTTAATGCCCATCACCCATTTAACCCATCTCCCCACTACCTCCACTCCAGGAACCCTCAGTTTATTTTCTGTATTTAAGATCTCTTAGTTTGCCTCCCTGTTTTTATCGTATTTTTCCTTCCCTTCCCCTATGTTCCCCGTTTTGTTTCTTAAGTTCCACATATACGTGAAATCATATGAAATTTGTCTTTCTCTGACTTATTTTAAAACTTATCATAATACACTCTAGTCCCATCCACATTGTTGCAAATAGCAAGATTTCATTCATTTTGGTCACCGAGTAATATTCCATTGAATGGTGTGCGTATGTGTACACACACACACACACACACCCCCCATATCTTCTTTATCCATTCATCAGTCAATTGACATTTGGGTTCTTTCCATAATCTGGCTATTGTTAATAGTGCTGCTACAACACTGCAGTGCATGTACCCCTTTGAATTAGCATTTTTGTATCCTTTGGATCAATACCTAGTAGGGTTGGGTCATAGATAGCTCAATTTTTAATTTTTTGAGGAATCTCCATACTATTTTCCAGAGTGCCTGTACCAGTTTGCATTCAGTGACTGCTAGTTTTATTACCACTACTCCCAATTTCTCAAACCCTTAGTTTCTAGAAATTCAGAAGTGAGGCCTTTGTTTGTGTTAATATCCAGAGATATTAAAAAACATGTTTCTCTACCACTGTCCTCTTCATCATTTTATCTATGGGTTGGCTAGTTCAGGTTTAGGAGGAAAGGATGGCCAAGATGGAAAGAGAAAAAGTTACTTCAATCCTAAGTCCACAAAGACTCTGAACTCATGGGGAGGCATTAGTAGGACTTTCTGTTGCTGTGAGGTTGGTATGTTATGAGGTAGTTACCCTTTGCTGAAGCCTGGCTGGCTTCCTTGGAAGTAACAGTCAGCAAGTGACTAACCAGGTCTAGCAAGACTGATCCTGACACAGGAAGCCACAAAATGATGACAGACCTGGGGATGCCCAAAGGAAGTTAATAGGGCGTACTCTCAAATTCTTCCAGGTCGTGACTTGCAAAGCCTGCCAAGACCTCTGGAAATCTTTCATTGGTGCCAGTAGGAAACTTTCAGCCAAAGAGCTCTGAAAGATGATTTTTAAAAACTTGGATGCTTAGGTTTACAAAGCCTGTTAAGGTTTTACTCTCAGTTGAAAAGACGTTTGCTGAGAGGGTTCTCAGAGATTCTTATTTATGACTAATAACAGTTGTGCACTGCTTGTTCTGCATCCTTCTATGCCTAGCTCCAAGTCCTCAGAAGCTGAGCCATGCAGATTCATCACCATGTTCCAACACCTCACCACTTAGTTTCCTATTGGGTTTGGTCAATGGAAGATAACAACATGAAACTGGAGGGTTGAAGAAGAGAGAGGCTGGCATTCTTCCCTGTTTCCTCTTTGCTATACTACTGGCTCTCTGGCAGTGGCTGTGTCTCTGTGATTCTCACTGGGCCCCTCCTTGAAGGTTCCAGTTCTTACTTAGTTCCAGAAACACTAATTTCTCTCCAAAGTGCTTCTTGCTAAGCTGTTTCTGTATGCTTCATCATCCCATTTGTTCCCATAACTATGTCCACATCTTTTTATTTATTTTTGTTTTGTTTTGTTTTGTTTTGTTTTAATGTTTATTTATTTTTGAGAGATAGAGACAGAACATGAGTAGGGGAGGGGCAGAGAAAGAGAGAGACACAGAATCTGAAGCAGGCTCTAGGCTCTGGGCTATCAGCACAGAGCCCGACGTGAGGCTCAAACCCACAA
This sequence comes from Crocuta crocuta, assembly GCF_008692635.1. NCBI lineage: Eukaryota > Metazoa > Chordata > Mammalia > Carnivora > Hyaenidae > Crocuta > Crocuta crocuta. Next base: position 528,709 of record NW_027527972.1, read on the forward strand.
ACTGTGAGATCATGACCTGAGCCAAAGTCAGACGCTCAGCTGACCGAGCCACCCAGGTGCCCCTGCCCACATCTTTTTAAATAGTCTCTTCATTTGGACTGAATTCTGCTTCCTGCTGGGTCCCTAACAATTACTACATGTTAAAATCTATCAGGGTGTCTGGGTGGTTCAGTCAGTTGAGTGTCTGACTCTTGAATTCGGCTCAGGTCATGATCCCAGGGTCGTGGAATCTAGTCCCACATTGGGATTTATGCTGAGCATGGAGCTTGCTTAAGATTCTCTCTCTCCCTTTGCTCCTCTCCCCTATTCATGTGCTCTCTCTCATAAAATTAAATTAAATTAAATTAATTAAATAATAAACAAAGCCCATCTATGCCTCACCATAACCCTGCAAGATTCTATTAACATTTTTTCCCATTTACAGGTAAAAACATATGATTTAGACAAATAAAATGCCCAAAGTCACGCATAGTAAGTCTCAGAGTTGGGATTAAAACTCTAGTCCTAACAAAAGCCATTTCCCTTATTCCATTTCAGTTTGTAAACAAATTCTATTTAGCATTTTTTCAAAAGACTAATTTTATTTATATATAAATTAGGTTTTAGGTCAACTATTTTATGAATATATAGATTAAGCTTGAGCCCTTATTCTGAAACAGAATTTGATTAAGTTCACAAAGAAACTGCTAATTCAAGTACAGGATCCCTAGATGATAAGTTTTAATAACTATAATGAGAACAAAAGACTCTTTTTTAAAACAATGATAAAACTTGATAATCTGCTCTTGTCTGGTGCTAACATTAAGTCTTCTTTGCCTTTGACTTTTTGGCAGACACCCTGGGTTACAAGTCAATAACTATACCTAGTCTCCTTATCCCTATCTTTTTGCAGTTTAAAGGCTAGTTTCCCCAGACTCCTTTGTGGGTATCTGTAGGCAAGTGATGCAGGTCTGGCTAATGAAAAATGAAAGTTTTGCCTTTATTGATAAAAGAAAAGAACTATATTTCTTTGCGCCTGTCCCTTTCTTCATGCTTAGATCAATGGTGTGGTGTCTGAATAATTATAGCTGTCATATTGTGGCCATGAACCAATATAAGAATGCCCCAAATATTTTACAGTATATACTTACACTAAAAAGAGTACTATAATTTTACATATTCTATACAAGGACATATGCAATAAAGAACTGTTAGATCTAACTTAAAAAGCTCCATTCTGCAAACCCTCAAACCTCTGAGTTTTGTTGTTGCTTTATTTAATATTGAATAGAAAAAAGTATATTTATAAAATATATGCATGGCATAAAGAAAAACAATACACTACACCGACCAGCTAGGTAATCAGCACCCAAACTAAGAAAATGGACAACCTCAGAGGCAAGCTGTATCCTGGATTATATGTTTATCCATCCTTTTCCATTTTAATAATCCCTTTTGCTTTCTTTTGTTCATGTTTATCCGTTTTGAAAGGCTAGGAATCAAGACCTTTAGACTTTTTTCTTCATCCATGTTGCTAATATATGAAACACTTGGTCCCAACACACTATGTTTTAAAATTTAGTAAACAGCCTGACAGCTTCCCTCCCTTCTCAAATTACAAGGCAAAGAGAATGGTGCAACACTAAAAACAGCAGGTTTTAAAGGTTCTCTTTATATCGGTAATCAAAAGCCTTGGGGAGGACCGAGTTTATTTTTTCAGAGCTAGTTAGATGAACAGAGTACACACAGGATTGGGAGGGGCTCTTCCAGTTAGGGTTGGGGGACGGTCTTTGTATCTAGAGAAGAAACTTCAACTTTGAGGTTTCTGAAGGGGTTCCCCAGCCCCTCCCTCAGCTCAGTCCTAGGCAGGCAGACCCCTGCCCAAGCCTCCCTCCTGAGATCCTGCATATGCTTTCTTGCTAAATGACTCTTCGCACCGTTATCTCCTCACGGGATACATCTGTTGGGTGCCTTGCATCCTCAGCTCCGCTTTCATCTCTTCATATCTCAACACATTGTTTCCTCCAGCCCTGGTGCCAGGGTGGAAGGGAGCCATCCGCCCGGCCGCGCTCAGGGATTGGCAGCGAATGAATGATTGGCAGCGGGTATCTCTGTCAGGGCTTTGGCATGCTGCAGAGTAGAAGCCCTGTGCTAATGAATGCCATCTACACCTACCAGATGTGCCACTGGGTGACATGCCAGATCTTTTACATAATGCCATTCTGCCGGACAGGAGACAGCTGGGGGAGGGGAGTATATTTTAATGCCTTGGGGTCTTTCTTTTTTTTTTTTAAATTCAGATNACCTATGGTTGAGGGCATCTCTGCAGAGCTTGAGTTCCCTGAACAGATCCCTTGGCTCTCTCCCATACTCATCACACCTTTTCCCTTCCTTGAGTTTGCTCCCCTCTCCCATTCAAACTCAGGAAAGGGGAATTTTTTTTTTTAAGTTAAAGATATAAAAACACTGGAAGGGTCTGAAATGAAAGGGGAGGAACCACACTTCCTACCCCCCTCTCTCCCCTTCCCTATGCTAAACGTCTAAGAAGACTTTTCTTCACCCCACCCCCTTCCTCTTCCACCGTCCACTGGAAGCAGAGTGTGTCTATCCCCAAGGGAGATAAACTGTCAGCGACCATCCCACGTTCTGGCCGAGTAGTTGTCTAGGTGTAGGTGTCCAAAAATCCAAGCCGTTGGAGAGGAATGTTTCCTGAAGTGGGACGAGCAAAGTGGGAGGGGAGGGAAATGAGAAAAACACTCCTGACGGATAGCGGGTGTGTTTTGGCTCCCTACCCCACCCCACTCAGCTCTCCACACTCCCGGCCGGGGGAAACAGCTGGGGATGGGGACCGGGAGGAACGGCCTTGTGGGTGCCCTGCTCTCTCGCTAGACCTGCCAATCGGAACTGCCCCGAAATTCGGGGGCTGCGCAGGGGCAGGCCTCTGCTCCTCCTCCCCAAGGGCCAAACCCCTCTCTGCTTCTCCCCTCCACACACACACACACACACACACACACACACACACANCCCGCGGCCCGAGCCCGAGTCGCCAGGCCCCTTCCCTTGCACCCGCACCCCGCCCGCTGCCGAGGCTCCAGATGGCGGCTCCTCGCGTCGGGCTCGAGGCCCCCAGACGCCGCCCAGCAGCAGCCGGCGGCCGCTCGCCCCCTCCCTCCCAGCTGCTGCGGCGGAGACCGTGATGGACCGCTCCGCG
>NW_027527972.1:531941-532893 GCF_008692635.1 Crocuta crocuta
GGCTGGGGCGGGAGCCCCGCCGCGCCGCCGAGGGGCACGCGGGAGCCCAGCTCCCGGGAGGGAGCCCTGCGGGCCCCAGGGGAGGAAGCCGCGTCGGAGGGGACACGAAAAGGGGAAGCCGGACGACTCTCGTGGCGCCCTCACGCCCTCTCGGCGCCCCGGCCTTCCTCCTCGCACCACGTCCCAGTCCCGGCCGAGCAGTAGCCGAACCGGAGCAGCCGATGGACCGCGGGGAGCGAGCGCGCAGCCGCCAGGAGGGGGCGCCCAGCTCCCCCGAGCCGCGGCTGGAGGGCGGGCTTTGCTGGGGATCCCGCCGCAGCCCGGTGGGAGGCTGTCTCGGCGGGCAGAGGGCCCCCTCCTGCCGGAGAGCGGTAATGCCCAGCACTGCCCCCAGCCCTCCCCATTTTCTCTCCTTCCTACCACCCTCTCTCGCATCCTTCCTATTTGCTTCTCTTTTTACCCTGCTTGCCACGCTCCGTTCCTACCCTCCATCCCCCTCCTTCCATTCTGGAACTTTCCTCTCCGTCCCTCGTCCCTGCACTCGCTCGGGGAAGGGGTTGTCTGCCCACTGGGGGATGCTGGGAAGGGGGATGCATTTCAAGCCTCGGCTCCGGCTCCTCTCCACAGATGCTCCTCTGAGTGCCCGCGAAAGCAGCCCCGAGACTGGCGGCGGGGGCAGAGGTCATTCTCTTACGGGCCAGGGCCGGGCGACTCTTTATCTGATGGTGAGTGACGCGTTCGGGAGCAGCGCTTCCCCTGAACGGGGAGTTGGGAACTGCTCTGAGAGGAGGGATGTGCGAAGTCCGGAGGCTGGGTACTGATCCCATTTCTGCCACCCAAAAGTCAGGCCCCTCGCGGGCACCTTCCCTTTACACGTATCCCTAAAATCGCCAAGTCCGTCTCCCGGGACGGTTCTCACGGCTTCCTCCTCCGAAGCAGTTTTGCCAGGGGC
>NW_027527972.1:532917-536481 GCF_008692635.1 Crocuta crocuta
CGTGCCCGCAGACCCTCGCTCACCCCGGCGCCGCGGCCGCGGGCCCTAGACCCCCGAGCGCGCGCTCCGTAAGCTCCCAGCACAAATCCCCTCGGAAACATTAATCACAGCCACCAGCGAATGCAAAATGTGTGCCCGTGCCGTGTCTGCTTTTTAATCCCGAATGTAATTCTGGAAAGCAGCATCAGAAAGGGGCTCTATTAATCCCTTACACGAACAAATACAGTCTGTGACCTACTAGACTTGTTTTCCGGCCATTTCACGAAGTTAGCCCCACTCGCCAGAGGAATGTTCAAAGACAGAAAAACTGTGAGAGAGACTTTCCACGCATTTATGCGATAATGGGGGGAGGGGGGGTGCACTTCAGCCAAACAGCTACCTGTTGGGCAGTGGAATCACTGACTGGGGAATCCTGAAATTCTGCAGGGGCAGCAGCAGAGTGTGGGGGGGGGAAGGGGAGAGAGGGTGAGGGAGAGTGAGCTGGGCCGCAGGCACCTACCAGAGGTTGGGAGTCCGATAGGAACCCCAGTTCTCTCTCCTCCACAGGTTTGGGACCCAAGTGACCTAATCTGAGGGACCACCTCCTTATGAAGGTGCTAAAGCAGGCAGAGGGGCTCACCCACAACACGCAGGGGTCAGGGTTGATCCCCTGAGGCCTGTTCCTCACACTTGAGATTTCCCTTTCATGTTCAATTAATCGTATCTCCCTTCTCAGAACCAGTTTGATCAAAACCATCTTCCAGTCCTTCATAATCGTAATTTGCGCCATTGCCTTTTATCTGTGATTAATTAGGAAATCGAAGAAGGTAACGGAGGGTCAGGTCAATAAATTAACCTCAGAGACAGATGGACAGACAGACGGTTGGGGGTACTGTGTGGGTGGGCACTGCCAACCCAGCCTGGTGAGGGCCCGGTAGGCTGCGCAGGAAGGGGTTAAGAAGCTCCTGAGGGCCCCGAGTGGATAACCCCAGTGAGCGCAGGCGAAGACTTCTCACTGTGCAAGGTGGCGAGTCTCCTGAGATTTTTGCTTTTCCCTTTTGAGTCTAGAAAAAGAGAGGAGAGGATTTGGGTGGGATGAGGGTGGGATTCCTATTTCTGTCAAAGAGGCCTCCCTCGTGGCAGATGAACAGATTTAAAGCCGGGTGTTTTTAGGCTGGGATCTATTTCTTCTGAAGATCGATAGTTAGATTTACTTGTACATCCTTTCCTTCCCTCCCTACTTGCCTGCCAGTCTGAGGGAAAGTGACAGGAAGGGAGGATGGAAGGGAGGGGGAGGAAGAGAAAGAGAGATTGAGAGAGCCTGTTATTATGATCATATCATAACTGCCTAGCCAAAGAGAAAAGCTTGTAACGCGGTGTGGCTCCCTGCTCTCGCAGAGGCGCAGGACGGATCCGTATTCTTTTCTCCCTCCATGAAATCGATCACGCCTCCCAGACGGCTGAAGGAGGGCACTTTGCCACTCTTCACAGCTTCGCCCCAGCCTCTTTAGCTTTCAATTGAAAACCAATTAAAGGTTTCTATAAATCTGTTAGCTCCCCTTTTATCTGGGGACCCCTGATGCATGCGATACTGCCCTTTAGATGCCTCTTCCGTGTTTTGTTTTACAATTGTTGTATCAATATAATGCGGCCTTTCTTCTCCTGTCTCTATAGATACAGATACACAAGGCGAACCAAAGCCATTCAGTCTCCTCATTTGTCCAGCAGCCTAACAGTGGTGCCCTTTCTCTGCTGCTGCTTTCCCTGCTTCGGGAGCAGCAGTTATGGTAGAAGCAGATGGCTACTGATTGGGGGAGCTTTGTGGCTCTAATACTGAATACTTTATGGAAAAGGACTTTATCATGCTTCGCTGGGCAGAGGAACAAGGGGGTGAGATTTATGGCCAGGAAAAATAAATCTTTTCCAAGTTGTGGCTCCTTCTCACCAGTTGTCTCCTTTGCTGGTGGTGGGAGGGGGGTCAAAACACTGAGGAATTGGTTTTATTTTATTGTATTCTCTTTTCCGCTAACGGCACTTTTTAAAAGTCAGTCTGAGAGGAAGGGAGACCAAGAGCCAGAAGTTTATGAAATACCTTAGGTGGCTGTTGCTGCATCAGCATTCTCTGCCGTCAGGGGAAAAGCAGAAGGGTATGGTCTCGTACGCTGTCTGGGGCCATGTTTTCCCCGGATGTCCTGTTAGTTTCCGGGTAAAACATCGTCTTCCATTATTCTATTATCTATAGGGAACAAAAAAGGATGTAAGTGCTCCCATCCGAAAAATGAGAGGTCACTGGTATCGGAGGAGTGGGGCCCTGAGGAGGCATATGGTGATGTAGGTAGGCTCCTCTACGCCGAAAGGCTCTGAGCTGCAAGGATGATTCAGGGACGTCTGGGAATGTCAGTTTGGGGCTCCTCACTGAATTTCCAAGCTTTGGGGAATATAGAGATTCCAACACCCCACTGAAGGTCTAACTCACCCCAGGATAAACTGACCCTTACAGCTTTTCTCTTTTCTTCCCCTCACCTGAGTTTTCCCTCTCGCGTCAGACATGCTCTGTCTGTTGCAGAATGTATCCCTTCTCCATATGCAGTGGGCTGCACCGTCACTCCTCTTGCCCCCCAAACCTGTTCCCTAGGGCAGTGCCACCCTCTCTTCCACCCCCTCCTTTAGGCCTTCCCCTCCCAGGGGCCACAGCTAAAGACAAATGCTCCCAACTTGCCTACTGGCAGCTGGGCACAGAGACATGGAAGCCAAGTCCAATCCTGGGTCTCCCATTCCACTTCAGACAGACCCCTTATCTTCTTACTAGGTGAAATGACATTTTCTACCCAGGAAACGTTTGTTGAGAATCTTCCGTGTTCCAAGCTCCTTTTCCCTGCCTTTCCTATTCTTTTACTGTGTCCCTAGAAGCTGAAGAGGAGAAGCTAGATGGAAGGAAAGGCATGCAGCTTCCGGAAGTGTCATCTGACTTTCTGCCATAAGCTAATTCTTCCCAATTTTCGGGGCACTGTCACCCCAAATACCCCCACACACCTTTCTGCCCTGTTTCTCTCTGAAGAGGAGGAAAGGTGGAGCAGGAAAACCAAGATTTTAAAATTACATTTATCCAGATTTCAAAGTGGCAAGCACTGAGATACTTGAAGTAATTAACTGTTTGGGCTCTTGCTGTAGGCTAGGCCGAATGCTCTGCCAAGCTTATCACATTTAATTATAACCCTTTGGGTCAAACGTTATCCTCCCTAGTTCACAGATCCCCTTCCTTCACAGGAAAACAGAAGCTCAGAGAGGCTCACTAGCCCAAGCAAGAAACCCAGATGCCATCTGAACCGAAGCTTGCTCTTGCAATATCCATAGCCACCCCGTGAGATAAATGTCGTTTTTTGCTATTTTACAAATGAGGAAACTGAAGATCAGAGAGGTTAGGCGATTTGCTCAAAGACACACAGCTAGTAGATTTATAATAGAAGTGTTTAGGATGCCGTATTTCGAGCCTTTAACCACTACCCCCTGGATCCTTCACAAGAAAGAGCGGTAAGGAGCCCACAGCTGACCTCTGTCACCGGGCCCTTGCCTAGGCGGGAGATT
>NW_027527972.1:536649-543052 GCF_008692635.1 Crocuta crocuta
TTTCCCCGGGTTTCTCTGCCCACCCAGACTTTGGCCTTCGGGCGGCAGCGCTCGACTTAACCCGCGAGGCGTAGTTCTTGTCCTACGTGCGGGGTGGCACTGGCTCAGCCTTCCCGGCCCTCACATCCCGGTTTCTACCGTGGCGCCTCTGTCAGCTCTAACGGAAGACTCCCTGACGACTAAGGGATGGAAGTCTAATCAGCCTCCTGGCACAAAAGTGCTGCCTCTTCCATGGAGAGGAGGGAATGGGGATTGTCGCCCCTGCTTGGAACATTCGCCCGCCTTTCACTAGAAGGGATCTCTGAATACTTGAACAGCTTCCTCTTGCCTCCTTTATCCTCCAGTAGCTCCTTCCGGTTTCCTTAGAAACTTCGAGAAATCCTTTAGCCTTCACTGAGTGGCTTTGGAAGCGGGTACACAACTCAAGTCCCAAATTTTCTAAAAAGGAAATGCAGGCAGTGCTCCTAACAGTAGCAATAGCCCGCACTGAAATAGGTGTCTAATATGTGCCAGGGGTTGTTCTCTGCACTTGCTAAATGTCACCTCACCCGTCACAAGAAGTTCATGAAGAGAAGGTCCTTTACCACTCCCAGTACGCAGACGGAGGCCTGAAGCACAGACCGGTTCCGTTAGCTGCCCGGGGTCGGGGGCCCGGATTCGAACCCCTGGAGTTAAGCTCCCCTAGTGGAGCTGGGGCCTGAACCTGAGCTGTTGGTCCTTCTTGGGTCAGTTCTCCAGACTTCTGGGTCTGAAGAATGTCCCTAATAAAGGTGTCCAAAGCTGAAATGAAACTAACCCCGGCTCTTGGAAGTTATCCCTCACCATCTGCTCAGGAACCGGCTTTCCAAACGTCGTTTGCCCTGGTTTTCCGTCCTCACCGCGACCCAGGAGGCAGCTCTTTCCAACCTGAGTTTGCTGCGGAGCAAAACCAAGGCTGAGAGAGGTCTGTGGCAGCCCAGCAGTAGAGATAACAGTGTCTCTGGAAGGCAGGGGTGGGGACACCCGCTGCCAGAGCACGTGCGAAGCGGACAGGGAGGAGGGTGGTGGTAAAACGCGTTGCTGTTCCCTCACGCCCAGCCCTCAGGACGCCTTTCGCGGGGCAGGTGGCGCCTAGCGGGAGACAAGGGTGGGCAAGGCTTCCAGGGAGGCAGCGGGAGACTAGAGAACATGGAAAACATGGCGCTTCCTCCCTGCTCGGTCGGGGGCGTGCCTGGAGCTCACCCCGCTCACCGCGTGGCCTCTTCTCCCCACCCCCACCCCCAAGTTCATGGTTTACGCTGTGTGCTTCGAAAAGTGACATCCCCTGTTGAAGGTGGCAAGTCTTGTTCTGTTCAGGTCCTGTCTAGTATGGGGCCCTATACTCTTTGGTGACTCATCCCAAACAAAGTGGGAGCCCTGTCTTCCTTTCATGATACTGTCCGCGTACTGTCCTGAGCCTCTCCCAGGGAGACCTTATTAGCCCACATCGAAACCCGTGTCTGTCGTTTGGCCTTCTCTGCACTCCGCTTTGTCGCTGTGGTTTTTACTAAGGCATGGACGCCAGGGACTCCAGACATCAGACATTATCTGCGTGTGGCCGACATATACCATGGAACCAGCCACACTCTCAGTACATTGACTTTCTCCAAGATACTTTCACACTTTCAGTTGATCCCCACCTGTCTGGAGACATTTACTTCCTAGAGCCCCAGGTAAACTGACTCTGAAATGCAGATAATGTTATGAAGCATCTGATCACACATACAAGGGACTAGATACTAGAACCATATGTGAAAAATATATTCTTTAGAACTCTATTCAGCTTTGCTCCTCCAGGAACAATTATATGACTTTACACAAACTATTTTCTCCAAACTATCCTACATGAAAACACACAACAAGGACACTGACTACTTTATGAACTTGGAGCCAAGAAAAATGACAGTTCTGAACTTTTTTTAAAAATTGCTACTCTCAACAATATTCACTTCCAACCTAATTATTAAATACACACACACACACACACACACACACACACACACGCTAGAGGACCATATCTGATTAGGTATAAAAATTGTTCAACCTAAACTGAATTCTAGGCCTTTGGGAAATCTCAACATCCAGATCTTGATATTCAATATGTTTATTTTTCTTAGGACTTTGTGAACAATTTATTTCATACTTCTGGATATTATTTTTTAATATGAATTTTCCTCAAAACTTTAGAAGAGATTATGAATTGTATCTTGGTTACCTTTAGAGTAGATTACCAGAAGACTATCAAATCAATCTGGGAATTGGCCTTTCAATCAGCAAGAGAACAAAGATAACTTTTAATCTCCTTGTCTATTATTTCTAATATTTGGTAATGGATATACAGTACTGTTTATAGTAGTCATACAGTTACTGTTTTTTGTGACAAGTTGATCTTTGAATCCTCTGAGACACCACTGCTCCAAGTATTAGAATTGAAGAAAGATTTACATTGGTAGTTTTTAAGTACCTATGATGCTTGGGGTGACATTCCCTCATCGATGCTAGGTTAGTATGCCTGGATTAAATAAACACCTGCAGTTCATTTGAATCAAAATCATGAAAGATGGTTTTCATTCAAACAGTATAATATGTGATATGACCAGGGGAGCAGTTTAGGTATGAAAGCATAGCTTGTGAACAAGTCAAACCGTATTTCCAAGACTCTAACAAAGCAATATGATTTACTGCTGTATGGTTACTGACTGGTACCTATTCCCCAAGTCTTTTTCATTTTTTTTTTCCTTTTCTGCCTCCCTTTTCCTTAGAGAAAATCAGATGTCTGCCTCTCTCTTCAGCCTTCAGGAAAGTATGCCATAGATAGATTACAAGCTAGAAAGTCCTGGGCATGTGTGCATTCTACCTAGACCTCCTTCCCAGGAGAGAAATGTTTATGCTGCTTTTCCCCAGCAGCCCAATTTAAAATCAAAGTTCATACCTCAGAGAACTAGCTGGGATCAGATGCTAGGTAATCTTCCTAGTATTAACCCACTGTATGTCAATCAGCACCTGTCTTTTTAACTCAGGAATTATACACAGCCTAAAATAGAGAGGAAAAGAAGGTGAAACTCAAGTATTGGGTGTTGGGATAATGTTCCTTCTCCTGGCTGTGTAAAGAAATTTGATGTAGGACCACTCAACACGGTGACACCCCTAAGGCCTAGAGTCAGCCTTCTTAAAATCTGATGCTCTCTCCCATTTGAGATTGCTGGACAGCCCTTGGTCCCCAGTCTGCCTGGAAAGCTGGGCCCAGGGGGTGAGGAAGCTTGGAGTGGCTGACTGTAGCCCTACTTAGATTTCCTTCTGTCCACCCTACTCCTCCTTCTGAGACCTATCCAGGTGCTGTGGTGTCTGAATCTAGGAAGGACATTGTAACCTACAGATCTGACAAAACTGGGATGTTCCCTGCCAGCTCTCTAGATATTATATGGGGAGTGGTATAAAAGCAGGGAGGATCTACGGGGTCAGATGTTGGATATTGGATTTGATTCACAGGTCACACTCACAAAGGTGAGCATGAGGCATTGATTTCAGATTTGTGGTAGTGTCTCCAATATTACCTCACTTTGCCAGCCCTGCTAAAAGCCATACTCAGAAGCTGGTAAGCCAGTTAACTACAACTCCTATTCAGGAGAGGAGATAAATTACACAAAGGCCTCAAAGACTATCCAGCTCACAGCTGAACTCCCATAAGAAGGAGAAGTGGAACTTGAGGTCCCTTAAGAAAGGTAGGTTGTAATCATAATTGGAATAGCTGTAGTATAGCAGCAGCATTAAACACAACTACCATTTATTGAGAAACAGGATGAAGCAAGAAAAATGTGAGTCAGGGGTAATGATCACTGAACTTGAGAGACTGGAGTCCCTTCTCCCAGGCTACAGAATTATCCATCCTTTGAGAGTCTGGCTATCCCTGGACCAGCCTGGGAAACATTCACTCATTTATACCTGATGAACCAACTATAGTACTTAGGCAAGGAATAGACCCAAGCTGAGATTGCCATGTACACTTATACAAAACAAAGCTGCCCCCACCCAATCCCTGTAAACTTTTACCTGGCTCAACAAGTCTGCCTCTTCTTGCTTCTGAGTTATTCCTTAGAAAGTTTCTATTCCCCAAGATAAGGCAATGCAATGCAATACCCCTCCATGAAGTTCCATTCTTTACCTCCCCCCAACACTCACAGCCCCATTGAGAGACCTCCCTGTGTGAAATTAGTAAGTATAGGAAGAAGTCTCCATGGTCTGTTTCATTGGCTGAACTGTTGTCTTCCAGTGCCATTTTTCCTTTCACCATGGATTGCATTTGGGAGGTGGGGAGAGCAACTGAGGCTTTGCTGGCGTAGTGCTTTGGAAATAGGATTAGAGGGGGATGAACCAGGACCTGGAAAGGAAGAGAGAAAGAGAAAAAATGTGCTTTCATTCTTAAAGGGTAATAATCCTTCTAAGTGAGTTATTCTTGGAGACTTCACCACCCTCTTTCACAGAAGTTGAGGTGTTTGGGGCCCCATTTCTCTACCCTGGGGGGGCATTTCCATTCTAATACTCTCTAAGAATCAGATTTCCTTTCTTACCCTTTCTCCACCCCCTCACTTAGTTCATCAAAGACACCACCTTGGGAATCATTCATCAACCTCTCTCCAGCCTTCTCTTCCAAAACAATACTGCAGTTGTCTACGTGTGTATTTTTTTTTAACCATAACTGCAGGAAGCCTTGCTAAGGCAGAGCAAGGTGAACATAACTTCACTCTTCATTGTTATCTCTCTAATTATTTAATTGGAAATAAAATCCCAGGGAAAAAAGCTCCAAATACAAACCCATTGTTCTATGTAAATTAGATAAAACTATTGGCTGAGATGCATTTTTATAATACTGTTTGCATCTGAATAAATGCCTCAATCCTTCATTTAGTATCAGTGAATTCCAGGAAGTAATAACAGAGTGATTTCAAAGTAGTTTATGCACCATTTTAGTCCATAAATTTCTAGGGAAATAAAAGTAATTTCTACATTTTCTTTACATTCTATTAAAAATTGTCATTAAGACCACTTATATTACCAAGCAAAATGTGCACCACTTAAAATACTAGAAAACACTCAAAATAGGAATGTTCAGCTTAATCTTACCCATATTTGTTTTTTGCTATAGCAGTCATTCAGTACATGAGATAGAGAGTTGGTTGGATTCATAGAATGTTAGAAATTCTTTTATTTGGGAACTTTAATTTGAAATCAGTAGAGGAAACCTTAATTAGGGGTCAGAAAAGTGGAATTGAGAACAAATACTTGCTGGCCAGATCTCCTCTCCCCTCGCTGATATATAGAATCTTAGCTATTTTTTAGCTTGGGATTTGGAAAGTCAAGCTCCCCCACCCCCAACTTAAGTATCGGGAGCATTTTTTAAAATTTTATTTTATAGAACTGGAGTTTAGGTTTCAGAACTTCAAAGGAGACATAGTCTAAGTGTCCTGTATAGTTAAGAAAAGAAAGTCCAGGGGAAAGAAAATTGTTTTCCATTTAGAGTTTAAGGTTATCTAAGTGCCCACACACTGAAGCAGATGCTTTTATATTTACAATATGTAGGAGAATTTTTTAATGGAATTGACTGGAGATATTAATTTTCCTGGGAAAGGAACACTTTCTATTCTCTACAAAACAGCAAAAGAATGCTCTAAGGAGTGTTCTGATCAACAGTTTAATGGAATGAGGGTCATGGGTACGCGCACATACGTGCACACACACACACACACACTGTCACTTTGTCAGGCTGGAACACCTCTCCAAGGGACCACAACTCTCTTTTGGCTACTTCTTTATCTTAACTTGCTGTTGTTAACACCTGTGCCTCTCCTGCCCCTTCTTTTTCCTTTTTTTCCTTCTGAATTCACTTGAGTGTCTGGCCATTATTCTTCATCCCTGCGGGTTGGGTTATTTTCCAGATGTTTGAGGCAATTCTTTTGACATTTCTAATTCTCCCACCCTTTTTTAAAAAACAAGTGATGAGGAAGGAAAGATGCTTTCTTGACAGAGACAGAGAGAAGGAATATAGGAATGAAGCATCCAGTCATAAGACAATGAGTGGCTAAAACACTCACAGATTCTTATATGCCGACTTGTGAAACCTCTCAGCATTGAGCTTTGATCAGAGTTGCCCTTCACCACACTGTTTCAGAGGGTTCACACATCCATAAAAGAAAGGATAGGTTAAGATGAAAGACAACTGCAGTTTAAGAAGCTTTGAAACTCAGTAGCTAACCTGGAAATGAAGGGGAAATTCCCCTCATCCTCCCTAATATATGGGACTTTTGCAACCCTTCTTTGCTGGAGTCCCAGTTTACACAGAGGCAGTCGATCCGTCTGATCAGAAGAACTCGGAACTTATGTGGGGGGG
>NW_027527972.1:543159-602642 GCF_008692635.1 Crocuta crocuta
GAAAATGGGGGGGGGAGGGGGGAGGGAGGAGGTAGACATTAAAAAGAGAACTCACCTAGTGAGAAACTACTCCCACATTTTTATTGCTCAGAAAAAACCTTCCTTGGCCTCCTTGGGTTTCGGGCGCAGCGAAGAAGGGCGCTCTTCGCTGCTCCACTGGGATTTAGAGGGAAGTCTCACAGCTGAGAGGGGATCAAACAAATACTGTACGCACCCTTTCCTTTTAAGGTGCTCTTTGCCAACCCCCAAACCACTTACCTCATTTCAGCCCTGGATTAAAAAAAAACCAACAAGAACAAAAACCGAAAAACGAGGCTGTGTCCTCCTTAAATTGTGGTTCTGCTCGGTCCACTTAAGCCGGCTACAGAATGATTCATCCTAAAGCTAACACCTCGTCCTCTTCAAAGCAGTGGTGTTGTGGGTGGGGCTGAAGGATTGGAGCCGTCTATACACTAAAGGTCTTTCTTCCCTTAGGAGTTGGGAGTTGAAAGGTGAAAGAAAACCCTGAGATTCCCCAGCGAAAATGTGTTGCGGCCCCTGTGGAAGGAGTCAACTTTCAGGCTGTTAAAGTCCTCAAGTCATTAGCTTCAGCTGCTGCACTAAAGGGACAAGCCAGCGCCTCTAAGTGGCTTAGCGCACAAACGAGGCTCCCGAGACGACCGCGGCAACCCCATCCGCTCTTCCGCCGCCGGCTGCATGTGAATTGCTCTCCGGAGCCCATCTCGGTAATAATTTTTACTTTGACTACCCCCCTCCGACACGGGCCGCCCCCAACATGGGACCCCCTCGGGACCTTCCTCCCAGGCAGCGGAAGAGCAAGAACTGCTTGAGCCTAGTAACCTGGATTCTTCCCACCCGTCTCCCCCTTCCCCCTTCCCCCGCCCAGGTACTCGAGTTCTGGGATCCGAGGGCCCCAGTAAGTCCCCTGCCGCGATCTGGTGGCGTCCGGCTGCAGCATTCTCACCCCATCTCCGGATCCGGGGTGGGGGAGGGGGGAGACTGAGCCAAGTTCTCACCAAAGCGCATCCTTTCTGAAATCTTGCTCGGAAGGGCTTGGTAGGGTGAGCGCTCCAAGGAAGAGCTGGCTCCGTTTTATCACCCTCAGGCAGCTAGCTGCACAAATCAGCGGCGGCTCGGCGGCCAGGGAATCCCTCGGGGCTAATCCGCAACCCCCCTCCCCTTCACCAAACTCAGACTGGGGAAATGTGCACGGGGTCCGTGCGCGCGCTGGGTGGCCGGCCAGCTCTCTGCCAGAGGTTCTCCAAGTGCCAAGAGAAACGGAGAAAGGCCCGCTCCAGTTCTTTTGGTACTCCCCTTTCCGACCTCGACACCGATCTCCCCTTCCTCACAGTCCCGGAGGACCACAGTTTTAGGAGGACGCGGGCCAGGCTGCGCTCAGAGAGGCTTTGCCACTTGGGGAGCCCAAGATCTGCGGGGCGCGGGCAGGCCAGGGACACCGCTTCGAGGCAGGCGGCGCCGGAGGGAGCGCCCAGCCCAGCAAAGAGTTAAAGGGAGGGGACGTGGGCTGTCACGCGTCATTGGGCAGATTATGTGCAGCAAACAAAAAGTGTGTGTCTGCGTGCCAGTCAGTCACTGCATCGGGTCCATCTGTACAACTCTCTCCGCGCGCTCTCGCTGTCTCGCTCTCGCTGTCTCGCTCTCTCCCCTCTTACTCTCTCCTCATCTCTCTCACCCTCTCTCTGTCTCTCTCTCTCTCTCCTCTCTTTAGGCACAGCCTACGAGACAGCAATACCAACACCTCTTGACATGGAAATGCACTGATACAATAGGCAAAAGAAGCACTCGATTGCCTCTCCCGGTTCCAGGTGGCCTTATCTGGGCGATCGGTTCCTGACCTTATTCTCGGTGAGTGTCCTGCTTTGATGTGGGAGGGGGCTGGGGAGGAAGGCAGGTTGGCTAGGGAGAGTGGAAATTTTTGCCGTCCGGCTCGTCATCAACCAGAAGCGAGGGGAACATAATTGTTGAGGGGATCTCTCCTGGCAGTAAGATTATACAAAGGGAGGAGCGGGTGGGGAGCACTTCTCGAGAGAAGCGAGCGACGGGGGAGCGCGCGGCCGCCAGACAATGCCTGNGGCTGCGGAGCTCCGAGGGGCTGGGCGCAGAGGCGACCGCACGCCGCCCGGCGAGCCCGGGCTCTCGCCCAGCGGTCATTGTGGCTGCAGGCTCGTGGCGGCCGCCGCGGCGACGCGAACCCCTATTAGCGCGGCGTAGCGAGGATCTTTTCACCGTATTGTTAGGTAGAACTGCATTTTAATGATTGCGTCCCTGCTGTTGCCCGAAGTGACGGGGCGACCTCCCGGCACAATGAAACGCTTGTGTGAAAGAGACTTTTAAAGGGAAGAGAGAAATTGAGGCATAAAACGCTGAATTGAGGAAACTGAAAAGGAGAGAATAGGATTCCGTTGAAAAGGAGACGAGGGATTCTGAAGGCTTTTTTTTTAACGTATTTAAATTTGCAATTAGAGATCAGAAGGGCTACCCTGTGTGGGGTAAAGATGCCCAGCGATAGATGCTATAATATAATAACGTAAGTTTCTACTTTATGGATATTTTCGCTTATTTCTATCTGGCAGATACAGCCCGATACTTGACATTTGGAGGATGTAGCGGAGTGAATGGAAAAAGAGGCTGACCAAAGTTTCATGCTCTGTTAGCTGGAAAGGGGGAGAAAAAAGCTCTACCTTGTAATCACATTTGCAAAATTAATTGGTTAATAGACATTAAGATAAAAATGGACGTTACTAATATTATTCCATAATGAACAGCTTCTCAGGAAAAGAATTAGGTCTACTCTTTCCTGCTACTTAAATTATACAAAGCATACATCAATTATTGCCTGTCTCGATGTTATTAGGGAAAAACCAACTTGGGGGAGTCTTTTAACCAGAGTTAAGAATGCAGTTAGTTCAAAGCCAGTTTAAAATTTAAATTCCTGCTTTGTTTTTTTTAATGACAAGTTTTTGAAGGGTGTCCAGTGGCAAAGGAAGGAAAATGTCTCTTTATGACAGCTTAATCGAGAGCCCTCCATCAGGGCATTACTCTCTCTCTAAATTGCTGTGGATTAGATATGGGGAGAGCCCATAGAGGTCTACACAAGTGGGGCTGCCCCCTCTTGCCAGACAGGGACATATCTGGGGAAGTGAGAATTCACCAGTCACTGCACATGCAGTATTTCAACCAGGGTACATTTTAGGCCTGCCCTGTACCTGCTCACTTCATGAAGTACGCAACTCAATCCACCGCCTTGTATAACAAGGTAACTGGGATTCAGCCTCATCCATAAATAAGCATGTCGAGAAAAAAATAATTACCTCTGCTTGCTGCTTTTAATTAAAGCCTCGGAGGGACACTGTTGGATTATGGTAATGAGCAGACATACGACGTCCCCTCTTGTAGGCTGCGGAGAAAGGTTAGCTGACACAGAATCAGTGGCCCAGACACTCCACTCGAAATTCATTCGCCATGCGTGGCTGTGTCTGCTTGCTCACCAAGGCTGCTCCCCTCTTTGGAAGAAAAAAAAAAATCCAAATCAACTCCTGGGCACCCAGTTCAATACATAAGAAGAGAGAAGAGTTTTTTCCCAAGGGTTGGAAGTTTTTTTCAGTCAGGAAAGTACATGCTAGTAAAAAATATATATCTATGTTTATATGTATACCATCGTTCTCCCTTAATCTGGCCCCAAATCCTGGCCCATCCTTCCCCAATGTAATGCAAAATCCCCGATCTCTCTTTCCTAGCCCTGTTTTCCTTCTCAAGAGCAATCCACGCTGATATCCCATTCTTCCAATTATTTTAAAAAGCGGGTGGGGGGAGGGAGGAGAGGAAAGTACTCCTTAGTTGTCATTTTCAAAATACGCCAGATTTAATCTGCCACTGGCTTTATTTTTGAAATAAGAGCTATACAAGAATCAGGCAAGTTCAAGAAAATGTTGTCTGAGAGCTGAAATGTTCTGTCTGGAATCATAGAGGCCAAAGGAATAATATAAGTTGTTGCCTTGTCCTATGCATCTGTCTCCAGTGATGGAGGATTCGGGCACCCAGCGGGGCATCTGGGATGGAGATGCCAAGGCGGTCCAGCAATGTCTAACAGATATTTTTACCAGCGTCTACACCACCTGCGACATCCCGGAGAATGCCATATTTGGTCCCTGCATCCTGAGCCACACTTCCCTGTACGACAGCATAGCTTTCATTGCGCTCAAGTCCACGGACAAGAGGACAGTCCCCTATATCTTCCGGGTAAGTCTTGGCCAGCTCCGGCATCGGGTCTGAGGGGAATGCCCTGTTGAAAATGGACTCAGAATCATTCTTATACAAGCTGAGATGGGCTCTGAATGTAGGAGGTAAAATAATGTGAGACATCCTATTTAACACATCAAATAATTTTAAAAAGAAAAATTAAACTCAAATTATTGTCCACTGATTTCTGGAACAAATGACAAAGTTTGATTTGGGGTGCCAGGTATATCTAATGAGCTGCCTCAGTCCTAGGCTTTCCTGGTGATGAACACAATTAACTTTGGGGGAGATTTCAACTAGGGTTGAAGCTGTTTGCATAGCAACTACCCTCTGTAAGTTCTTTTATTATAGGTATTGGGTGCAATTGTGTTCCATCCTAGGAGGCCTAGTTTCCCCTAAATGTTGCTCTTTCTAGTAAGCTAGCTAGTACCCAGAATTTGTATTTAATAAAGACGTTAATGGCTTGACAATAAAACATTGAATTCATACGTCCGAGTTTCAAGGTATAATTCTGCCTCTTCCTATTCTTTCTTTACAAAGAAAAACTATTACTTGTTTAAGGCGAAATTAGGAAGATGGATCAATGCCACAGAATAACTTCTAAGATCTAAGCTTGCTTTTTAACTTCCAAAAAGAAACAAAATCCCTCACACTTCTGTAATGTGAGGTAATTTAGAAGTGACTTCTCTAGAGATCAATACTAATTTAAATTGTAAGGAAAAATTTTCTCACCAATGTATGAAAACTACAGCTTCTTCTAATGATTGATACAGTGTTTCAAAGGACAGTTATCTTGCCTCCTGGTTACCAACACGAAGATGGGTACCGACTTGAGTCTTGGCTAAGCTTGAGCTCAGATAATTCTGTGGGAAAGAATAACATGAAGGAAATGGTCTGGTTCCTCTGGCTTCATTCTCTCACGAGAGTCTCCCTCCCCGCCCAACCCCCTCCCTCCTTGTATTCTTTCTTTTTTCCAAACTGTAGGTAGACACCTCAGCAGCAAATGGTTCTTCGGAAGGTCTCATGTGGCTGCGTCTTGTCCAATCAGCCAGAGATAAAGAGGAACAGAACCTTGAAGCCTATATAAAAAACGGACAGCTGTTTTACCGCTCTCTCCGCAGGATTGCCAAAGACGAAGAGTTACTAGTTTGGTACGGGAAAGAACTGACTGAGTTACTCTTGCTCTGCCCTTCTAGATCCCACAGCAAAATGAATGGTAGGTTGGCTTGCGACCGGCGACGGGGCCCTTCGCTATGGGAAAGACGCGGGGAGGCGGGGGCTCCCTCGAGCGCACTGGTGCCTTCCTCCCTTAGGGCGTCAGTGGCGGAAACTTCGCGCTGCGGCAGACAGGCGAGGACGAGTCAGAGACACTTGGCTCGATGACTGCACTCCTCCCCCGTCCCCCGCTCCCCAGATCAGGAGGGGCAGTTAGATCGGGTCGGACAGGATACTCTTTTCTCAGGCACTCAGGTCCTGAGAGATGAAGGTGGATTTGTGGGAAAGGTGATGGCAAACTGGTCTGGAGACGATGCTTAGTAATCATGTGGTGTGTCTGTGTGCGCGCGCACGTGTGTGTGTGTGTGTGTGTGTGTGTGTGTGTGTGTGTGTGTGTGTGTGTGTGTGTGTGTGTGTGTGTGTGTGTGTGTGTGTGTGTGTGTGTGTGTGTGTGTGTGTGTGTGTGTGTGTGTGTGTGTGTGTGTGTGTGTGTGGTGTTTTCTCACTAAGCAGGGTCGTCCCCTTACACATGCCTGGAATGCAGCCAACGTTTCCAGTTCGAGTTCCCCTACGTGGCGCATCTGCGCTTCCGCTGCCCCAAGAGACTTCACAGCGCTGATGCCAGCCCCCAAGAAGAGCAAGGCGGCGGCGTGGGCACCAAGGATCACGGGGGCGGGGGCGGCGCCAAAGACCAGCAGCCGCAGCCACAGGAGGCGCCCTTGGGCCCCGGCCCCAAGTTCGGCAAAGCCGGCCCCATCCACCACTACCCGGCCCCCTCCCCCGAGGGCAGTAACCAGCCCGCGGCAGGTGGCGGCGGCGGCGCCAAGCCCTCCACGGACTTTCACAACCTGGCCCGGGAGCTCGAAAACTCGGGGGGAGGCAACAGCTGCTCCCCTGTGCGGGGCCTCGGCGGCGGCGGCCACCAGGAGGCGGAGCTGAGTCCCGACGGCAACGCCGCGGGCGGCGGCAAGGGGAAGAGGAAAATCCTGGAGGAGGCGGCGGAGGGGGGCGGTGGGGTGGGGCTGGCGNTCCTTCACCTCCCTGTGTCTGCCCGCGCAGAACTGGTGTGCCAAGTGCAACGCCTCCTTCCGCATGACCTCCGACCTGGTGTACCACATGCGCTCGCATCACAAAAAGGAGTACGCGATGGAGCCCTTGGTGAAGCGGCGGCGGGAGGAGAAACTCAAGTGCCCCATTTGCAATGAGTCCTTCAGGGAGCGCCACCACCTCTCCAGGCACATGACCTCGCATAACTGACACGGAAGGGACCCTAGCTTTCCACGCGCGCGCACACTCACAGTCAAGCCACCTACAGGGAAAACACGCGAGGACATCCACCACCTCCTTGTGACCTGAAACCTCGCACCCGGAGACAGAAACACACACACACTCACACAAACACCTGCCCCACCCCCCAACCTTCTCACTGACCCGTTTACCTGAGACCGAGACCGGCATTATACACACGCGCACGCACACACGCACACACGCGCACACACACAAGACAGGATGGTGGATTTTTGATTCGGTGGGTTGTTCGAGGGGTTTTCTTTTGAATGCACGCATTTTCACTTTCCAAAAACAAAGGTACATTTTTAAAAATGTCATATATTGCAACATATTGATGCATTTGTCATACGTTTCTACTTAAATTATTAAGCACTTACGGTTTAGATGTAATAATTATATGTAAGGGCAAAATTTATTTTAGATATAAAGTAAAGGAGGAGGGTGAGATGCTTTCTGCATTTCTTGATGACAGTTTGTGTTCTTACAAAAATAATAAAATAAATAAAAAGGGGTCACCATTCAATTTAAGTTTCCAGGGGGAAGTGCATGTATCATGAAATGATTATGGACTTCAATGAAGAATGTCATCATTATGTAAATATGTATTTCCTTTTAATACAAAGTGTAATTTTGTGCCAGTGAAATGGAGTCTGAATAGTTATGTGTTTCTTTTATCCCTGGAAAGATTTATTAAACTTTATAGATTATCCAGGTATGTTGGATGCTTTGACAATAAATGACTATTTTCTTCAAAGCAATTATTTGGAAAGCGTTTTTAAATACTTGTTTTGTAGCTAAGGGCTGCACTTTGAGTAGATACCACCTATTTTCATTGAGTCTCTGAAGAGAAGAGATAGCAAAAGAAGATAATTAACCCTGTCGCACTTATATTTATTCACTCTAAGCCAATACTGAGCCTAAAAGTGAGAAGTCAAAGCTTGATTGTTGTTTGGAAAATCTTTAGCTGGAAAGTGGTGGTCTTCTTCACACGAGGACAAGTCATTTAGACAAAGATGTCTGCCATGAAGCTCACCTGGCAGTGGGATGTCAGCATTCTTTTCAGCACTAGGGTAATTAGCATCTTCACGAGTGGCCAGAGACAGTTTTCAGGCCTTGATCAGAGAAGCCAGATGAAAGACCCATCTTAATTCTACTAAGTGATGCCTACATAGAGGAGTATCCTGTCCTTTAGATCCCTTCAGCATTGTCGATGCCCATTAGCAGGCCCAATGGGGGAGTTTATTTAGAAACCAAGGTGAAATGACCATGGTAATCTGTGTATCGTAGGGCTCAGCTTTCCTTCTAAAGGCTTGAGCAGGTGCACTGCACAGCCTTTGTGGGGTGGGGTGGGAGGACCAGTCCCGGAGCATTACCAAACAGTGGAATCTGATAACTCTCCTCCTCTTCCGGCTCTTCCGCTTATGAAAAGTCTCTCTGTATTCTTCATATATTGACAATTCTTAGTTAAGAATTTCAGCAACCATTAGGTGCACATAAACGATGAACCTTTAGTTCTTAGGGTAGCACGCATTTAACCCATTCTCATCTTGAGTCACTCCACAAACACTCTCCTAACAGATACTACACTGATTCATCTATCACAGGAGGTATCCTTTCCCATTTTTTCCCCTTCTTCACATCTTGCCAGCCCTCCCTTATGCCAGAAGGACATTGTGAAAAAGCCTGCAATGGGAAACTTGCATATTGTCTCATTGAAGGCATTCAATGGTACCTCCTCTAAAAGAATTTTAAAGCCTTCATCATTTGAAGGTGACCACAGAACTAGTTATGATTAGGGCAAGGATCAAGACCAGGGTTAGGGCAAAGAATTGTATCCACAGTGTGAACCCTGCTTGGCGAAAAAGTGGGTTGACTTTCTTATCTAAGGACTGTTCTGTGCTATATTACTCTGAGGCCTGCTCTCAGTTTTCACAGGCAACAGTTGGATGATGTGAGACACTAATCCCCAGTAAAGTGGAATGAGAACACCAAAATTTCAGTTCTAACTGCTATTCATGTCTAACATGACTCTGCATCACAATTGGCATCATTTGATTTAACTGCATCTTAGTTTTCTCATGCACACGTTGAGTGAGGCAGGTTAAATTACTCTTAGCAATGGGAATTATTTTTGGTAATGGGTGAATCAGGTCCCAATTAAATCTAAAGGAGGATGTGTAGAGAAAAGACCAAGAATGGTCATGAAGCAAATTCAATGGCAAGAAGTGAGAAAAGTATTTAGGGGCAAATGAAACATGGGCCTCAAGAGATCCTTAAATCACAGTGCTTGAGAGGCAAACTAAAATGCCCATACCTGGGATCCTGGTGGATCTTTGGAGCAAAAGTATCGTTAAAACCAGCCCACTAACCAACAACACAGGTTGCTTGGGGCCTCACTTTCCAAAACAAACAGAACCCTTCAAAACTTAAATGCCTCTATGTTTCTGATCCAGTCATCAGGAGTCCCCTCTTCACTAGATGGCTTTGTTACCTAAGGGACATTCAGAGATGAACTTAGGTCTAGGAAAAGGTAAGCAGATGCTGTTTTTTTGTAAAGTCTGGAAGCATATAGTTTGAAGGATACCTATGGATTTCCCTTATTTTATATGATCGTTAATTTAATCACACAATCAGGAAGAAAGCTGAATCTTGGCTGAGCTTCCACCCAGGCAATCCAGGTAGGTGTGTTCCTGGCAGACACTTTAGGGCTGGGCCCCTGTGCTGATCGATTTGCCCATGAGACTTTTTGGCGGGAATGAGTAGGGGAAAGGTGCCCAGAGCTAGTTTGCCTTCAGCCAAGGCAAACTGAGAAATGTTTTTAGTTTAATGCTGCATTTTCAAGCTTTTCGATGTATCTTAACTCTATCTCTGAACTTTCTCAGATGAGACTTTTTAATATTCCATAAGCCTATCCATCTGCCCAGCTATCTGAGGTCTCTGGCTGAAGCCATGGGCATAGATGTCTGCACACACCTGCAAAGGTAACAAGGTCACAGGGTCATGCAGGCTTGCAGCTGTGTTGCTCAGCTGAAGTCCAGGCAGGTGGACTGAGCTCATAGTCCTGAGGCTGAAGGTTCTGAAGACGCGCGGGGGGAAGGGAAACCGACCGGTTGCCGCTCCAGTATTTGCTTTATCCCAGTCGGGGGCAGAATACCTGGGATTTACTGGGTGCCTAGGGCCTTCGATCTCCAAGAGTGCTCTCTGAGCAGATTCCGAATTCTCTCCTCTTTTGGCTATTGTCAGCGGGGGGTAC
Source organism: Crocuta crocuta (assembly GCF_008692635.1). Lineage (NCBI taxonomy): Eukaryota > Metazoa > Chordata > Mammalia > Carnivora > Hyaenidae > Crocuta > Crocuta crocuta. The sequence continues at coordinate 553,178 of NW_027527972.1, forward strand.
CGTAAGGGCGGGGAGAAGGGGGGGCGCCTGTACTTTCCAGGATCTGCTTGCAGGTTATAGTCTACGCCCATAGGCTGCACAACTGGAGGGCCCCAGAAGACCCGCAGATCTCTGCACCTGTTACGAAGGCGCTGCAGAGGGGAGACCGAAACCCGACCCCCTCGAGAAAAGTTCCCAAAGTCCCGGGTCCACTTCTAGGTTCTTCGGCCCCTGGAGGCTCAGGTTTCGCAGTCTTCGCCAATCGCGCCTGTTTCAAGCACCAGTCTGCCGCCGCGGTTCCGCGCCGCGGTGGGCGGGGTGGAGGTGAGGGACGGGTGTTCTAGTCCGGGTTTTGCATTTTCCCTCTCCCACACCCGATCTCTGAACGGCGATGCACCGCCTGCATCCCTTCCTCTATTAAGCTTTCCCTCCTCGCGGCTTCTTCCTTAGGCGCGTTGCCCAGTAAATGGTCAGGTTACGTCCCCCGCCCATCCCGATTCCGAGGACCCAAGCCCCAAAGGGGCCTTGCCCGGTGGATTCGGAGCTTCCCGTCTCTCTCTGTCTCTGTCTGTCTGTCTCTCTCTCTCTCCACCCACTATCCGTGCACACCCCCTTGCCAGTCAAGACCTTGCGGAGAGCCATAGACCGGTCTCCGGAGCAGACCACTGTGGACTGACGGAGCTTGGGGCTAGTTGGCGAGGAAGGATAGGCCCCAGGAGGTGCGGGACAGGGGTGGGGGTGGTGGTTAGATTTAGATTTTCTTTCTTTTTCTCTCCTTGCCCAATCTCTTGCTCTGAAATCATTATTGGCTCATACCGTGGTATCTTCTGTCTCCCCTTCCCTCAATCCCCCCTCACCTCCATGTCTCTAGCATTTCTGAAGATTTGAGATCATTCCTGGAGTTTTATGAAGAAGCCTGCCCTTGATTCTCAGCCATCCAGGCAACCCCACTCTTACCTCAGCGGCACCAGCCCAATAGGAGACTTCACTGTCAATTTACCGGGCATTGAAGACTCCCCCACACCTGATCCAGGGATTCAAAGAGATAGACATGTGCCAGTTCCCTCCTCCCCCCCACCCTCCTCCACAGCCCTCTACAACAAGTTCCTCTTGGGAGAAGAAGCTGTTGGCCTGGCTTTTGAACTGATATGCTTTTGGCCTTGCTTGGAAATGTCATTGTCTTCCCTTGAGGGTGCAAAAGTACCTCCTCGAGGTGTAAAACCTTTAGCCTGCCCAGAAGTTTTTGGACCCCTGGGAATGGAGTGAGAAGCTGGGTCACCTCCTTTTTCTCTCCCACGTGCATTTTGGTTGACAGGCGGGCCATGAGGCCTAGAATGTTAGGCCTAGAATGTTGAAGCTGGGAGACATGTCTTAGACTAGTGGGTCTGAATGCGCCTGGCTTTGTGATCTGGCTGGCGGGGCAGGGAGAAAAGATGCTTCGCCTCTCTGTTTCATAGATCCCATCCTTAAGGTAACTTTTGCTTTTCTTACTTTAAATTAGAATTAAAACTTTTCAGGGGCTCCTGGGTGGCTTAGTTGGTTAAGTGTCCGACTTCTGCCTCAGGTCAAAATCTCATGGTTTGTGGTTCAAGCCCTGCTTTGGGCTCTATCCTGACAGCTTGGAGCCTGGAGCCTGCTTCAGATTCCGTGTCTCCCTCTCTCTCTCTCTGCCTCTCCTCCACTTGCACTCTGTCTCTGTCTCTCTCAAAATTAAATAAACATTTAAAAATGTTTTAAAAATAAGAACTTAGGGGCGCCTGGGTGGCTCAGTCTACTGGGCGTCCAACTTCCGCTCAGGTCATGATCTCATGGTTGGTGGATTCGAGCCTGCTGACAGCCAGCTCAGAGCCTGGAGCCTTTTTTGGATTCTGTGTCTCCCACTCTCTCTGACCCTCCCCTCCTCAGGGTGTTTCTCTCTCTCTCTTTCTCTCTCTCTCTCTCAGAAATAAATTTAAAAAACATTTAAAATTTTTAAATAAAAAATAAGAACTTAAAACTTTCCAGAAACACATCTATTCTCCAGTGATGAGGAAACTGAAGAAAAAGTTCTATTAAAAGAATCTTTTTAAAAAATCTATTGGGTTAGAAATCTGGTTAAGTGTCCTATTTAAATGGCTAACCGGGTTATATTCATAACCAGGTTATATTCATTCATGTTTACTATCCCCTTTCAAGTTATGTGTGTATGTGTGTGTGTACTGAAACGTATATATGTATGCATGATTGTGCACATGGCATATATATACAGATACATGCACACATATACACTTATATATACAAGTGTACATATCCAATTTAGTACACACATACACAGGCACACAACAGGCAGGCACTGTTCTCAATACTTTGCATTATATTGATTGGGCTTAATTCTCACAACCTACCCAAGAAGGAGACTGCTAAGGCTTCACTCGTTTGTGTTTTGGGATTGCGTGGTGAGTATGGCTGTCATCTTGGAACAGAAAGATCTAATACACAGTAATTGACAGTAATGGGAAGAATAATGGCTTCTAAGTCGGAAGACCTGCTCCAAAATTTGTGGCCTTTCCATGCATGCATCTCAGTTTATTTTACTTGAACTTGTGAATAATACCACCTTTGGTCTTATCACACAACTGTGTCTTGATTAGCAAACCAAATCATTCACATAGAAGCTTTTCACTTATTATACATGACTGTCTTCCCTGTTGGTGAAAGAGATATACTTTTAGCCTCAACTTACCTTTCTCAGGTGGTTAGGATGCTTTATCACCTGTATAAGAAGGTCCTTTGTGATTTTAATTTCCTGGAGTGATCTTTGGTCATTTTTAAGCAGAAGTGGGAGTAAAAGCTGGTCTGATTTTGATTTTTGATCTGGCAGGGACCCTTGACTCCAGCTCAAGTTTCTTCATGTTTTTAAATGGACCTTAAGCTATAATGCGTTATTTTATTATACATTTCCTGGATTTTAAAGAGATCTGAAGGACGCATACAATACCTTCTTCTTTCTCCTAAATTCTAAAGGGAATAAGTTCTTCAGAGAAATATTAAGATTTTTGTGTGTGTGTGAACCGAGAAAAGGAAAGAGATTTGGAAGGAAAAAATCATCAGACAAACATAACTATCAGTTCTTTATCCCTTCACTTATCTGCAGATGTCCGGCTACCAATTCCAAATTCCTCTCATCCTTCCCCCCCACCTCTGGAGAAAAGCAGAAGTGTGGGTTTCAGGGGAGGAATCCAGAAAGCAGTCTCACTCTTGACCAGGATCCCAGAGCACATCTGCTCTGGGGGTTGAAATCTGGAGAAATGTAGTGTGATTACACTCTTGTCTGGGGATTCATCTCTGCATGGGTATGCCAGGGTTACACCATCCCTTATAGAACTCATAGTAGCTTTTTCTGTGGTTAGTTACTTTTTTGTGAAGTGTGAAACTTTAAAAAAATAAAAAAGCTTTTGATGACTTCTTTTCTCCCAGACAAACAAATGAATTAAGATCTGTTTTCCCCTCTGGCAAGATTTCACTGGGTCTTTGAGAAAGACAAACATAGCCTAACAGCGACACCCAGCCCAGAAATCGACGCAAATCATTCCGTTAAAAAACCCTTAGTATCCATACGCTTCTGTAGGCTTAGGGGTTCAGTGTGGGAGCCAAATGAGGGTGGAGGAAAGAAAATAAAGGGAATATTATTGCAGAGCTCTTTTTGGAAAGAGGGGTAAATTAGAAGTTTCCATTAAAATGCTTCTGGAGAGGGTACAGGTAAAACGATTTGCTTTAGCAGGGCTCGTAGAGGTAAATAGTGACTGCCACGAAGCTTATACTCATAGACATGTGATCCGCTCTCTGAATTCCTTCTTCAACTGCCACTGCCTTTAGGCTTTATTAGATCTTCCTTAGTCCTTTCCCCTCCAGCAAAGGGGTGATATACGAAATTCCCACTGGAGTGAGTAAAGAGCAAAGAAAAAGCATTTGAATTTACATGAAAGTATTTTTCCCTCCATTTATTTACTTTGAGCTCCATTTCTACTTTTGGAACAGTCTTAAGAAGGATGAGGCCTTAAACTGGAGCAGAACTGCCCTTCCTGGGGTGATAATGCTTGAAACAATTTCCAAATCAAAAGTTTGGTTTTTTTTTTTTATTTTGAGGCTGCACTTGAAAGTATTTATTAAGCTTCCAAACATGCCTAAACATAAAACCAGAGAGATATTTAGAAAACTTACCTCTCAAAAATTGAATTCCATGCATAGTAAAGATAATAGCATGGTAAAACAAGTTTCATCAAGTTACATGATTGCCAGCAGCTAACATCTGAATTTCTTATATCCTTTAAATATTCCAATACATTTATTTTGGTATTAGTTCAATCTTTTTTTAATGCAAGATCCACGCCCAACATAGGGCCCAAACTCACAACTCCAAGATCTTGAGTCATACACTCTACCAACTAAGCCAGCCAGGTAACCCGGTATTAAGCCAATTTTATGACAGCTTAGAGAGAAGGACTTGGGATTTCAGATACCACAGATTTCTCTCTTCTCTGGATTGGTGGCTTTCTTTTGAACACATTTCAGGAGAAGAAATTTAAGGCTTACTGTGTACAGTTTCTGAGTCCTCTCATAACTCTTTACAACAGCCTGCTCAGGGACCCAGGAGCATGGTCAACTGGCAAAAGAGAGAAAGATACTGAAAAGAGAGGACCTATGATAATGGCTTTACAATCTTACTGACTCTAAGGAAACAACTCCAAAAGAAGATAATTTCCCTGAAACACCCATTCTCGGAAATTTTCACTGGAAATGATAGATATTAAGAGCTCACAGATCAGTGATAATAGAAAAGTATTATTTCCCAGAAAAGCAATTATATCTATAGGACATTATAGACGAGTATTCCTTGGGGAAGAGATCTCTCTAAGTCATCTACGACCTGTTACAAATGCAGATTCCCAGATGCACTTCCAGAAATTGAGTAGACTTCATTAGGGACCCAGAATCTTGTGTTTTAAGTAATAATCCTAGGGGATTCTAGAGCAAGATTTTTAAAAAATGTTTACTTACTTTTGAGACAGAGAGAGAGAGAGAGAGAGAGAGCCAGGAAGGGTCAGAGAGAAGGTGACAGAGGATCTGAAGAAGCAGGCTCTGTGCTGACAGCAGCAAGCCCAAAGAGGGACTTGAACTCATAAATCTGAGACCATGACCTGAGCAGAACTCGGACATTCAGTTGACTTTGCCACCCAGATGCCCCTAGAGTAGGTGGTTCTTTTTTTTTTTAAATTTTTTTTTTAATGTTTTATTTATTTCTAGGAGAGAGAGAGAGAGAGACAGCGTGAGCAGGGAGGGTCAGAGAGAGAGGGAGTCACAGACTGAAACAGGCTCCAGGCTCTGAGCTGGCAGTCAGCACAGAGCCCGACGCGGGGCTCGAACCCACGAACCGCGAGATCATGACCTAAGCGAAAGTCGGACGCTTAACCGACTAAGCCACCCAGGCGCCCCTAGGTGGTTCTTGATCCACACTTTGAAAAACACTGTAGCCTTATGGAAACAAATTAAAATATATGAGTACCTCAGCCTAGAACCTTGCTATGTTTCTGAAATACTGAGCCTAAATAGAATTATGGTGTTATAAATATACAGCAAAAGTTTTTTGTTTTTGTTTTTAAATCTTCAGTGATGCTCTATCTTTGTTTTGGATCAATTTTCAATTTCTGGTGATTCATAACATGTCAACATTTTGCCCTTTCTTTCCCATTCAGGCCTGAGTCATTAGTATAAACAACAATAAAAAATGCATAAGTGCATAAGAAAGCCTCTACTTAAGAAAACTTTTAAGTTAAATCTTTATGGACAATTTTTAATTCATTTTATTATTTTTTTTTTTGAGAGAGAGAGGGCGCAAATGAGTAAGGAGCACAGAGAGAGAGAGTCCCAGTAGAGATAGAGAGAGAGAGAAGCAGGGCTCACCCAAAGTGGGGCTCCTGCTCACCTGATGTGGGACTCAAATTCACAAACCGTTAGATCATGACCTGAGCCAAAGATGCTTACAACTGAGCCACCCAGGTGCCCCTATGAAAAATTTTTAAATGTTCATGGATCATCACCCCCTTGAGGGGTTTGCTTTCTATTTGGGGGGTTTCCATAATTTGGGGTTTTCTAAAATTGTGTTACAACTATTTGCAGATGTCTGTTCATGATCTTCCCTCATCAGGCTCTGACACTAGCCTCCCAAGAACTCTCTCTACGCATGGAGAAAAGCCACAGAATTGACAATCTCTTAAAGTAGCAGTCTGCTCCCTGTTCCAACTCACCAGTCAACCAGCCCTGCTTCTCTGACAGCCCATGCCTGCACGGAGATTGCCACTTTCCCACAGTTAATGAATCTAAGCCACCACCTCCGACTGCTGAAGCTCCTGGTGCCCCGGAAACAGACCGCTCCTCTGCTGGCTTCATCTGAGTTTGCTAACTTGTACTTCCATCTCGTTAGGGACTCAGGTCTAAATCTGAGGGGGTGGGGCCAGAAGAGGCTGGTGTCACCAGAGGTAGTGAGTGCAGCACGCATCGGCTCTGATGTTGCCCGTTACCCCTGAGCAGGTTATGGGCTCCTGAAATGCATTTTTAAAATGTAAACCTAGCTATAATAATTTTGTCCTAGCCTACAGGGCTTCTAGATTTGTCAGGAGATGCTTAAATTCAAGGATAGGTACAGCCAGATGCTGGGCCAGAGCTGAAGGATCCTTTTAGGTCCATACAGTTCTTCATTAGCACAGAGAATCCTGCTAAAATAATTAGGTTAAAGTTCAGGAGATCTAATGTCTAATCTCCTTCTGGCTCTGCCATTCCCCAGCTGTGTGACCTTGCATGAGCTAACTTCTTCAGCCTCCAGTCCTCTCACCTGTAAAATGAGAGTTACACTAGATCAGAGCTTCTCAGACATTTGGGTTTATTATAATTACTAGGGCACTTGATAAATGTATTTGGATCCCTTTCTGGAGATTCAGAATGAAGGCAGCAGTAGCCAATGTATACGAATTTGTATTTTAACAAACGCTCTGTATGATTCACTACCCACCTTTGGGAACTAGCTGTCTAAACCGGTGGTTCTCCACTGTAGTCTTATATTAGAAACACAAGGGGGCGCCTGGGGGGCTCAGTCCATTAAGCTTCCGATTTCGGCTCAGGTCATGATCGCAGGGGTTCGTGGGTTTGAGCCCTGCGTCCGGCTCTGTGCTGACAGCCAGCTCAGAGCCTGGAGCCTGCTTCAGTTTCTGTATCTCCCTCTCTCTCTGACCTTCCCCTGCTCACACTGTCACACTGTCTCTCTTAGAAATAAATAAAAAACATTAAAAAAAAAAAGAAACACTAGGAGAGTTTTAAAAAGTACTCTTGACTGGTCCCACTCCAAATCAATTTATCAGAATATCCGGGTGGGGGACCAGGCGTGGCTGTGCTTTAAAAGTTCTTTTGTGTGGTAGGGGGTGAGAATCAGCGGATTAGATCATCTTTAAGATCTTTCCTTAGGTCTAGAACTCTGATTTTTAATCTGGAATTCTTGGTTCTATACCACAGTTCCTCCGTTTAGAAATATGGGCTGATATTTATATTCATATCAACACTTCCTCAAATTCATATGTGGAAGTCCTAAGCCCCTAGTACCTCAGAAGGTGACCGTATTTGGAGATGGGGACTTTAGAGGAGTAATTAAGGTGAAAGAGGGTCGTATGGGCTATAATCCGGTATAACTGCTGTCCTTGTAAGAGGAGATTAGGGCGTAGACAACACAGAGGAACAACCACATAAGGGTAGAAGGGGAAGGCTGCAATCTGCTCCAAAAACGGAAGCCTTAAAAGAAGCCAACACTGTCAGCATCTTGACCTTGGACTTTTATGCTTCTGGAATTGTGAGAAAATAAATTTTTATTGTTTGAGTCCCAGTGTGTGGTGTTGTGCTATGATGGTCCCAGCAAACAAATACGTTAGTTGAATAGTTTTCGGAAACCTAACTGACTTTAAAGAAAATAGTTTGTCTTATTATTGTTCAGAACCAATTTATCTCTTGTACGGACACAAATGAACTAAAAAGAAAATGATTTAATGAGTATTTTTTCACAGCCCTGATTAAAGATAAGCTGTAGAAATAAGTAACACAGTTTAAAATACTATGACCTAATTTCGAAGATGATGTTTTTAAGTTGACAGCACTAAGAAAATTTCCAGGGCTTTTGGCTACTAATCATAAATAGCAAGGCTGATTTTAATTAAACAATAAATTACTACCAAATTTTTAATGTGGTCATGTAAATTTAATGTAAATTTTAATTATGAGCATACATGAAACAGAATTTATTATTTTATTTTTAATTCTGGGTTTTATAAGACAACCCTGTCGCCTATCCAATATATCTCTAATTTCTCATGCCTCCCTCTTAAGATTTTCTTAGTCTTAATTTTCAATTGGGTCTACTCAAAGAGAAACTACTCAAGTATTTTCATCATACCCTGGAAAAACATATTTTAGACTGTAAAGAAAAAGATATATTGCCACCTAGTGGAAAATAGGCTGAATCTTTTGGTTGTTCAATTTTTAAACCACAAAATGGTTAGTACAAGAAATGTTTAAAAATGTTCTTTGATCATGAGTAACTATACTTTGTTAATTAAATGATGTCTTCCACATTTAGCTGTTATAGCATTTTTAACTTGTAAGTTATATATTCTTTATTTTTATTTAGCAACTACTCATATACATGTGCTACTGCTATATGCTGAGTGATTACATTGAGCATAGTCTTTCTCAAGGTTTTGTCATTTAGCTAAAATGACAAAAGTATTTACAGACAAATATAATGAGTATTTACTATGCACAGGTTAGAAGTATAGTAAACGACTATGTGTTTAAACCTGGACAAGCCACAGCTCTGGACCTGTTTCCTTATCAGGAAAAAGAATGGTATTGAACTACATAATTGATCAGATATTTTCAATTCTAATATGATCAGATCATATATCTATATTATGCACTTATAGTTATTATGCTTAGGGTCTTTTGAATAATTATGTGAGTACCCAACTTAGTTTAGGGAACAGTGTTGGTGAGTTAATAGGTGTGTGCCTTTGGAATAACATTGCAGCATAGAACTAAAAGAAGCTTATTAATGGGAAGGAAGTTCCCATCTATTTATTTGGTTGCCAGGTTCCCAGGGGTTTTTTTTCCCCTAAGAGTAAGGTGACCTGGCTAATTTTAACTTCTGCAATTACATTCTATCCAGCTAAGTTATCCTTGCAGCTTCTCTTCGGTTATAGCATCCTTTATTGTTTCCTGTCCTAAACTTTTAGAAGGTTGCTATTAACTGATTTACTGTTGCTGACCTTTAATAAGCATGAAGGATGACGTTAACCACTTGTTAATTCTATAAGTCTTTCTTACCATAGGCCAGGAAAGGAAAGGAGAGTTTAAGGACACTTCCCTTTTAATAGCCTGGGTATGTCCCAAGAATGTCACAAGCCTTAAGTAGTTAACCCTACTATGTGTATGCCCTCTGGAAAGGTCCTATTTCAAATGATGTAATTTGGGGAGCTTAAGTTATCACATTATTTACTTAAATTCTTGGATACAATCTCTTTCTCTACAGCATAAAAACAGAAGTCTTTCCTTTTCAAATAGAAGGGGCTTCATGTGAAAATATCAATGTGTCTATGGGACATAAAGAAGTATGCTAAATTAGCAGGTGTCATGAAATACTACAGGAAGGTAATTGGTTAGATTCATTCAACTTTTAAATAATTAGATGGGAAAAACTGCATTCATATAAGCACTAATAAAATAGAGGACATAGAAAAGATTGATATCAAACTTCTGCTTGAGACTTTGTCTAGAAATAAGGTACTCAGGAAGTCTTATTATGTTATTTCTAGTAAATTCCATTTTTTCTTCCTTCTTCTATCCCATCGAAGCAGATGCAGAAGAACAAGAAGAAAGAAGGGGAGGGGAAGAGGAGGGAAGAGGAGGTGGGGAGAAGAAAAAGGAGGAAGGAAGGAAGGGAGGGAGGGAGGAAGGAAGGAAAGAAGGAAGAAAGAAAGAAAGAAAGAAAGAAAGAAAGAAAGAAAGAAAGAAAGAAAGAAAGAAAAAGAAAGAAAGAAAGAGAAAGAAAGAAAGAAAGAAAGACAAAGAAAGTTAATTTCCTAGAGCACATTTATTCTGAATAAAGTCTGGGAAAGTTGCTTTTAATAACTAGGAGGAACAGAAGAGACTTCTAATGTCTCATTTTTGCTTCCTAGAAACTCTTTGTATGGTGTCTTTAGTAATGTTTATTCTTAGATGCATTTTGTGGTATTTGTTGCCCATTTATCTATTCCTTTTTTAAATAAGCAAAACAGCAGAAAATAATGTTCTAAGTCACCATCACAAAGCTGGAAACTATCTGCCTTCTTAGAATGAACAACTGTCTCTCCTCTATTGCTTTTTTAATAAAAATAGTTTAGTAACCAGATATACCTAATTTCAGAGATAAAAATTCAGTAAATAAAGTGAAACATTCTTTATTCTGTCGGATTATATGGCTGCCTCACATCACTTACATTATCAATGTCACCAGCCTATTATGTACCTTGTAATTCCTCACTAAAGTAGGTAACTTTAGCAATAAAATATGGAAGAGGGTACTGTATGCCTGAAATAAAAAGTTGGATATGACAAGGACAAATTAAAGATCATGACACATGTCATTAAGTAAGCAATTTCTGTAGGTTTGAAAAAAAAAACCCTCTAAGATTGATCCACCACTTAAATTTCAGCATAATTTAATAAATCTGTTTTTTTTATCACATACATTTGTCAACTGATTGCTATTATTATTCTTTTTAAGGTAGCATTTTTCTGGGGAGCCTGGGTGGCTCAGTTGGTTAAGCATCCAACTTTGGCTCAGGTCATGATCTCACAGCTTGTGAGGACAGCTCAGAGCCTGGAGCCAACTTTGGAGTCTGTCTTCCTCTCTGTCTGCCCATCCCCTGCTCACACTCTGTCTCTCTCTGTCTCTCTCTGTCTCTGTCTCTGTCTCTGTCTCTCTCTCAAAAATAAGTAAACATTAAAAATTTAAAGGAAGGGGCTCCTGGGTGGCTTAGTTGGTTGAGTGTCCGACTTTCGCTCAGGTCATGATCTCACGGTTCGTGGGTTCGGGCCCCGCGTCGGGCTCTGTGCTGACTGCCAGCTCAGAGCCTGGAGCCTGTTTCAGAGTCTGTATCTCCCTCTCTCTCTGACGCTCCCCTGCTCACACTGTCTCTCTCTCTGTCTCCTAGAAATAAATAAATAAAAAATTTTAAAGGAAAAAAGGTAGCATTTTCTCTGCATTGTCCTGGAACAGTACTAAATAGCATATGTAATGGTGTGATATGCCCTCTCTAGTAACCCGGAGTAAAATATTCCATTTCAGTTAAAGAAGGAATCCTAAATGCAGCCCCATGAAAGAATACTCTATAGGGTAACTTTGTTTTGACTACATTGATTTTTTTTCTTTTTATTATCCAAATGCACATTCATCTGATACACATTCTGGGGAGGTGGAGTTAAGAAAGTTAAAGGTTTGGGGTGCCTGGGTGGCTCAGTCAGTTAAGTTTCCAAGTTTTGATTTTGGCTCAGGTGATCTCATGGTTGGTGAGTTCAAGCCCTGTGTGGAGCTCAGCGGAATCTGCTTAGGATTCTCTGTCTCCCTCTCTCTTTGCCCCTGCCCCACTCACACTCCTCTGTCTCTCTCTAAAAAATAAATAAATAAGCATTTAAAATAAAAGAAAGTTAAGGGTTTTTGTCACAATAAATGAGAAGAGATTTCTGAAGTCATACATGTAAAATTCTAAGCATTCCCTCTGGCTCATAATTGGGAAAGGTTGCAGTATAATGAAATAATTCGGAAATATGTCCGGCATTTGGAATTCAGAGTGCTAAGATGGAAAAATGTCCTAGAAATATAACCAAAACTAACAATGATTGTTTCAGATAAAATATTGGTCTGTTTAGGTATAAAATGTCTTATTAACCCTTAATTTTGTTGTACACATTTATACATATATATGATCATAAGCTTATTTGTATTTAGGTGAATATTCATTTGGCAAGCAGCATAGAATATTTTAGTGTTCTAAGAGTTAAATGCCTCAGAGATTCAAAGTCTTCATTTCTTCCTCAATATCTCGAGTCACGACAATTTTTTTGTCCCATTATAGCTGCACGCTAAAAAATATATTAATTGACAGGCTGTATCAAGTGACTGAATGCTTTCCATATCAACCTTAGAGATAGAGCCTTCATTTGGGGTTTCTATCTGCTATCTTTACTACCTCTATGCACATAAGTGGATGTATTTGGTTTCTAAGTGGCCTGAGGAAAGTCACAAGTCTGTTTTAGTTTGTTTTGTTATTGACTTTTTTTTTTTTTTTAGATCACTGGTGGAACAAAACTTAGGTCAGGGTTCAGAATTTTTGGCTAGGCAGCTAATAAAAATGATCATTCAGACATTGAGATTACTGATGGCTTAAGGAATGACCACTGTCCTTCCCTGCTTTTCTAGGCTATGCTGGGATGAGCAGCAAAAACAAGGAGTTTTGGGGTCAGAAAGGCCTCAGCCTTATGACTCAGTAGTATTCTGTTGCAATGTGTCCTGTTGGCAAGTCAACTTACTTTTCTGAACTTGTTCTCTTCCCTGAAAACTAGAATATTGACAACCATATGTGGTCATTGTCAAGATTACAGAAAGAAGCATTGAGGTCCACACAATACACACTAGATACATGAAGATTATTATTTTCACAATTCCCCTTCATAGGCCTTTCTGAATTTTCCATTATCTTGTGGTTTCTCAACTTTAAGGCTGCCCACTCTTTTCTGCCTTTTGTGAATTAAGGGAGGCATCTCCTGTTCTTTCTGTAAGAAGTGGATGTTGGGAAACTATGAAAGGAGAAATCCTGGGATACAGACTGTTTCATTTCCTGAGAACTGCAGGTGAGAAACTAAGACAAAAGAAGTCGGAGTCTGAAACATGGGCTCCTCCGCTTGTCAGCATAGATTCTCTATCTCCCCTAAACATCTTGGGGAAAAATCCACTCCCCCAGACTCCTTTGGAGGCTCACCACTCGAGAGAGCTCCCTTCCCTGGTGGTCTGGTGGAGCCCAGGAATGCTGGCCTGTAGGGCACAGCACCAGACCTGTTTGCTCACTACGCTCAGAGTGAGCAGTGTGGGAGGTCCTGATAAGCTGGCTACTTAAGGACGTAAGATACATTCTGAGCACTTGTACACACTGATGAGACAAATTACCAAGTGGTCGCTACAAAGTCTGTATTCAAAAAAAAAAAAAAAGAATGAAAGCATGGGTTTTAGTAACATAACATTTTAGAGCACTAAAAATGATTCTATAGAGGACGTTTTCAAGGATCTATGTTTGCCTTTGGAAAAGAATTATCCTATCTCTTTAAATAGCCTTTCAGGTCTCCTTATTTCTAAATTACCTAGGTGCTAGAAGAATTTGAACAGTAGGGATGGAAAACTCAGGGTTCTGTAGTTTCCATCCTAAGAGAGGTAAGAGAAAAAACAAAACACCAGAGTAGAGGGTAAAATTCAATCCTTGTTTAATTTAGTTTCAGCCCGAATTAAGTCTGAAGTTGTCTATGAAAAGTAAGTGAAAGTAATACTAAGCTTGGACACGTCATTCCATTTAATATTTCTCTAAATGGGTGTGGGGTTGAACTAGCAGAGGTTTTCAACAGTTAAAGAAATCTCAGTAGTCCTATCAAATTATATTAGTTGAGGAGGACCTATAAAATTATCCTTCTAAAAATCTCCTAATCTCCAGATGATTACTGATTTGACAATTATCTTGGGTTTAGAAAAAGTAAAAGTATTATTCAGGGAATTCTCTAGGCTCTTTGGAACTTACACAGAATTTCTGTGTTTACTCGGAAATATGGTTTCTGAATACATTTTCTTTTTATTCAATGAATTTCATCTTAATTTTTTTCACTCTCTAAAAAGTGTTATCTCCTCCCCCCCATTTTTTTTTATAAAACTGTATATTATTATGCTTTTCAAAGAGAATCTCATCCTTAACTTGGTGAGGATCTCTTCTACTTTTACTATTTCATCACCCTATGATAAATCATTAGTTTGTTTCCAATCGTGCTTTTAAACAAATTTCCTTCAAGATCTTGAAGCTGGAAAACAACTGGAGCTGCTTTGTGGCACTTATTCAGCAGAGGATCTGGGTTTCTGCAGAGGATTAGCCTTATTTTATAATGTAAGAAACCCGCATATGCTATCGAATCAGTAATGTGGAGGTGAGCCATTGACCAGCAATGTGGGAGGTAAAAGAAATGAAGTATCAGGCCCACAAATGCATGTGCTCATGAGATCTCACTACTCATGTGTCCCGAATCTAAATGGTCTCTCCTTACCCGATTGGAGATGCTTTTTTGGCCTGTAAATGCTAGTCCATATGTGAAAAGTACTTTTTTAAAGTTTATGGTATTTTAAATGTATTACACTATATCAGAGGAATTTGTGAACTTCCTTCGTAATAATGTTTTTAAAACTTTGGAAGCAATCACAATAAATACAATATTGCAGTGTTTCTAAATATACCATCCAGATGCCATGTCCTCAGCAACTTACATTCATAATAAAAACTTTTATTTTTTTATTTTTTTCAAAATGAAAAAAGCCAGCTTTATATAGAACGCTAGTCCACTAGAGGTCACTTTTCAACTTATTTCCCTTAAATAAGGGAAAAATTCAGCCTTGATTCCGGTCATTGAAACTTTTTTCATGTCTTTGTTTCCACAGTTGGAAATTTTGTTTCTTCCCAGAAAAATTTCTACTATTCCTCAAATAGTTTTTCAGAAATCTGACCTTAGGGTCATATATTCTTGTATATCAAATATATTTTCTACTGTGACTTTTTAAATGATTTTCTTGGATACCTAATTAAATATATATTATTTTTTATTTTTAAATGTCACTATTTGAACGCACACACATGTCTATTTCCTAAAGTTTTAATGGACTTCATAATGCTGTATTAGTATGAAAGAACCAGAGATGTCCAGCCTTCATAGGACTTAGAAGCAGCTGTTCAATTTCTGTACCTTGCCACAAACACTAGTGCTTATGAAAAATATCCAACATCAACACCTGTTGATGAGTCTCTGAATTTCATCTCTCTTGAATAAATTTCTCTTGTGATCCATGAGAGGTATGTTTTGAACTACTTTTTAAAAAGCAATGACTTTACAATGTGATGCTTGATACACTCTATCTTTTATTCCTCATGCTTGAGGGTTTGAGTAGCATAAAAATGTTCACAAGCTGCTATTACATTGTTAGTGTCTGTGTGTGTGTGTGTGTGTTTGTAAATATAAGTATATATTGTATATTTATAGTTTTATGTATTTTCTATTAAGCCACCTGGCATAAGGTTACAACTTCCCCACTTCCTACTGAAAAACATGCCCACTATATCTCTCCTTTATCTGTAACCATATTGACTTTAAAACGTTTAGCTATTCTTAAAATTTACCCCAAATCAATAGTTTAAAAACTCAGTGATATCTCATTTCTCTATGAAATTGAGTCATTTATAAGGAAATCACCTAGAGATTTATTCTTGCCTTCCAAAAGCATGTCTATCTCTTTATATCATTCATGTACTACTAACTTATATATACATACTATAACAGAAATCACTTTAACATAATTTCTACCACTTATTAAAAGATCTTACAGGAGAAAATCCTTAATATCCGAGAACAAAATAAGAGGGTTGAAATACCAGGTATGATTTAAATCATTATACATATAATACCTAATTTTAATGGTATTACTTGTTAAAATTATTTTCATGCAAGAATATAATACATAAATAATTTTCTCATGTCAAATATTGACATATTGCAGATAAGCTGCATACTGCACTGTTTACTAGCCCTAATCTCTAAACCTTCCTAAAGGTATCTCCTTCTGTGTATTTTTCCAGATCTTTTGATAAAGATTTACATTTACATATACACCTACAGTATATATCATACCATACCATTTTGCTTTATATACACATCTGGTTTTTTTTTTTAATAAATGTCATGTAACATTGAACAATTTGTTTTGTCATTTAGGTGTTTGATTTTTATTCAATAATTGATGTTGAAGTTATTTATATGTCAGTTTCTGTAACTCTGTCTCATTCTTTTGAACTAAGGCACAATGTCTTTGAGAATGGACATATCCATAATTTAACTACTCATTTGCCTAGAGAAGTACTGTTAGTTTCTATCTTGTCCCTCTTAGAAGCAATGTGTCTGTGTTTATCCACCTGTACATGATCAAGCATTCCACTCCAGTGGGTACTGTGAAGAGCATGGCTAACTCCTAAAAAGGAGGCATTGAACATTTCAGTAGACACTGCCAACTAGCTTCCCAAAGTCCTAAAAAATGTCCTCTCAAATAGCAGCAATTGGGGGATAGCAGACTCTCTGCACCCTGGTCAGCATTCAGGATCAAACTTTACAGGTTTTGTCATTTCTATGGTATCTCATGTTTGGAGTGGTGTTTGCCTAGTTATTAGCACTGTTTAGGTTCCTCATCTTTCCATACATTTACTGGGTATTTGTAATTTCTTCTTCTGTGAATTTCTTATTTATAATTTTTGCTCATTTTTTTGTATGCTTTTTCTTACCAATCTCTAGGAGAGTTTTACCTATTTTGAATATCAAAATGCTTGTTGGCTATATTCATACAAATATTTTTCCAGTCCATTTCTTGAGTTTTAGTTTTGTTTATGATTTCTCTGTCTTGAAAGGTTTTTTTATTTTTATACTGTCAATTTATCAATTCTTTTTTTGTATGATTTTAATTTTGGTATCTTGCTTAAGAAGACTGCTCTTACCCTCAGAACAAAGGTATATCTTATATATTTATCTTATGTCCTGTATTTTCTTCTAATTCTTATGTGGTTTTATTATGATAATTATTTTTTTTTTNTCATTGCCATGTAGTATTCCATGATAATTATTTTTTAAGTAGTCAGATTTTCTAAGGATTATTTTCATGTGTAAAGTACATATCGCATTGCATTTTCCCCCCAAATGAATAACAAGCAATCCTGACGCCATTTACTGAATAGTTCATATTTTCCAACTGACGTAAATGCTACTTTTATGATAATGTAAATTTCCTTATGTTCACAGAGTTATTCTGGGCACTTTGTTTTTAATTTATTATTAATATTAGTAGTAGTAGTGTATTCTTGTGGAATACGACATTTAAAAAATTAGCACGTGTTTTCCTAACTGGAAAATTTTTCTTTCTTCAGTTTTTGTCAAAATTATCTCGGCTATTCTTGGTCATTTACTCTTTCATGTTAATGTTAAAATTGGTTTATTAAAGTTATTGAAAAATTCCATTGAAAGCAAGAATTGCACTGAATTTGCATATTAATCTGAAGAGAAATGGCATATTGAGCCTTCTCATCAATGCATATATATATTGCTGAAATTTTTATTTCATATATGTCTTTCAGTTAACTTTTTTTCCTAATAGACTGATCTTTCCAGGTTTAATCTCAGTCATGGTATAATTATTGATATTACAAACAGAGTCTTTTACTCTTTTGCCATTTCTGATGCTTGCTTACATAAAAGAAAGCTACAGATTTTTATTTGTTTTTCTTTAAGATTTCATTTAAATTCCAATTACTTAACATACAGTGTAATACTAGTTTCAGGTGTAGAATTTAGTGATTCATCACTTACATACAACACCCAGGGCTGAAAGCTGCATGTTTTTAAAGATTGATTTTGTGTCTGTCTATCTCAGTGGATTAATACTAATTATTAATTCCAACAGTTTGTTAGATGATCCTCTTGGGTGATTTTTACATTAGTGATTATCATATCATCATCAAATAATGACAGTTCTGTTTTTTCCTTCCTGATATATATATATATACCTTTTATTTATTTTTCTGATTTATTGCACTAACCAGGATCTTGAAAATGTTGAATGGAAGGAATATTGGACATCCATGTCTTTTATTGGCTTTAATGGAAAAATTTTTAATATGTCATCATTATGATTTTGCTAAAGCGTTTAACAGTCACCCTTCATTAAGTCACCAACACAGCACTAATTTTAAATTTGAATATAACATAGTAAAATATTGTTCTTGTTATAAAAAAATTACTATCTTCAAAGTATTGAGCTCTAATGGGTTATTCTGTTACCCAGTACTCCAAATAAACTATAGAAAAATATGAATTAGTCTATTAGACATCCAATGTGAGCGAAGCTGGGGCTAATCCCAGAAAAATATTTGGAGGCAGATGAAACAGTTAGCTAACCTTTAGATTTTCTCTTAATTGAAGCTCTTTTTTCAGAGGTTGCTTGTCAGTGAAATCTATGGCCAAAGATATAAAGAATATATCACTGGTGCTGATTAAAATAACAAGTACAGAACAATTTTAAACTACATAATAAATACTTTGTTCAGTCTTTTCCTAAGAACACTGGTGCTTAAGATTTACCAACTAAGAGGCAGTCTGATACTGGTCTTGACATTGCTATAATTAATGTTTATAATCAGTGAGAGTATAGGGAGTCTGTTACTTAATCAACAAACAGTTAAAGAATACTTATTTTGTATCAGGCGTAGATAATTAATATTGAAATTTGGAGGGAGATCGTGTCTCTGAAAATCTGAGGAATTGACTCAATTGTCACTTCCATATTCTAGAAGTAGAAACAGATATTTGAACTTAAAACTTGATCAGTGGTGTACAATGGCAGCTCTGAAAGTTCACAGATGCTGAGACACTTTTCAGGAGCCTGCAATGTCAACACTATCTCAGATGTCAGTTTCCTATACTGGATTGGAGTGTTTCAGAGGCTACGGAACACACACTATCTCAACGGTTTGAAAGCAGATATGAGAATCCAGCTCTCTTTTAATCCAGAGTAAAGAGATCTTTAAAAATGTAAAATGATGCTTTTCTTCCTACTAAATTACTTTTGGTTTTAGAAAATGTAATTATTCTGGGGCGCCTGGGTAGCTCAGTTTGTTAAGCATCCGACTTCGGCTCAGGTCATGATCTCCCAGTTCGTGGATTTGAGCCCGGCGTCGGGCTCTGTGCTGACAGCTAGCTCAGAGCCTGGAGCCGGCTGCAGATTCTGTGTCTCCCTCTCTCTATGACCGTCCCCTGCTCGCTCGCGCTCTCTCTCTCTCTCTCTCTCTCTCAGAAATAAATAAAACATTAAAACAAATTTAAAAAAAGAAAATGTAATTATTCTTCATAAAATATTTACAATTATATTATCACAATTTCTCATACTAAAAACCTTGGAGTTATCTTCAATGCCTCTCTTTTTCTCCTATCCACATATAATGTATCATTAGCTCTATATCAACACTTATCAGAATGCAATACATATCTCATCATCTTTGCTACTACCAACTTTCCTGGTCCAAGCCATTATGATTTCAGGCTTGGATTCTTATAATAACCTTCCAAGGTTTACTCTTGCTGAAACTCTTTCCTGTCTTCAGTGACTTGATCTGACTTAAATTTCCAAATAATTGCTCTAGCAGCCAGGCTAAGTATGGACTATAAAGTGGGCGAAAGTGGGATCCGTGTGACCAATTAGGAGACGCTGCAATCATTCAGGTGAGAGGTGATTGTATCTCTTCTTAGGCTAGTGGTGGTAGAAATAGTGGGGATTTCCATTATGGGAAATTTCAAACATATACATATGTAGGAAAACAAAATAATGAATCCATATGTAACGATCTCCCAGTTTCAACAATGGTTACCACACGAACAATTCTTTTTCATCGACAACTTTCTACTCTCTCCTTTAGTAGATTATTTTGAAGCAAGTTCCAGATGGGAAATCATTTCATCCCAAAACATTTCTGTATGTAATTCTAAAAGATATGGGATCTTCTTAAAACAAACAAGAACATTATTATATTTTAAAAATTAGGAATAATTTCTTGACATCATCAAGCACCAAAATCAATTTTCAAGTTTCCCTAATTGTCTCCTACTAGTATTACAATCTATTTGAGTTAAGATCTAAACTGCACCTGATTTATATGCCTCTTAAACCTTTTAATATATACAAGGTTTTTTTCTCACAGTTAATTTTGTGAGGAAATTGGGCCATTTGTCCTATAAAATTTCATACACTCTAGATTTTTCTGATTGTATTATTGTGGTGTCATTATATTATGTTTCTCTGTCATCTTGATTTCCTGTAAACTGACAGTTAAATCTATAAATTGATCAGAATTCCTCATAGGCGGCATTGTAAACTTGCATCAGGAGTCATTTGTCAGGTTGTTTTACTTAGGAATGATAATGATCACTGATGGTTATTGCCTTGACCCATTATTTCATTAAATGTTGAAAAATGGTGCCATTCTAATTCTAACACTTCTTCAATTATTAGCTGGAATTCTTCTGTCTTATCCTAGAGAGAGTGGATTCAGAAGATGAAAGAAAGGAAAGACAATAGAGATGCTAGCTGGAAGAGATTAAATAGTTCAATTGGAAATTTAAAATTGAAATAATGTATTTCTCGATTGGGAGGTTTTAGCAGTAATACAGAGACAAATAACATCGAAGAGTAATAGAGATCACTCATTGACCACAAGAAATAATACAATGAGATGTTTATCCAAGTTTATTTATCTGAAAACATTCCAGAATACCAGATTTTATTTTATTTCCACACACCAAAGAAATATAGAAACTTTATAATTTCCAGCAGTCTCATACGTAACTATAAGCTTTGTGATTTTATTTTCCATAATGTTACTTTGCATGTAAGTGATTCTTTTGGAATTTGCAAAGCTCTGCCTCACATATTACCTCATTCAAACCTCAGGAAAACATGGTGAGTTAGTCCAGTTAAGTAGCATTGCTCTATATTACAAATGAGGGAACCAAAAATATTTTTCTTTCAGAGCTTCAAAAGTTATTTCTCCTGAGTGGGACTGTTTGACTTAGCCATAAGTAAGTATTGCATCGCCAATGTTCAGAGTTGTGTTGCTCTGGACAATGGGGAATGAATGAGTCAATGGATATATATGTGCAACATCACATAATCTTTGCTAACTTGGCTCACCTGAATATTCTAAGTATCAACTTGCCAGGATTATATAGCTACCTGGGGTGGAAATGAGCAAGCAGAAATAATTATTCAAGTGTAATGTAAGAAGTATAAAACTTGGAAGTGTGTTCCTAACTTGCTTTGAGAATTTAGGCAAGCAGTGACCTCTGCCTTCAGTTCCCCACTAGACAAAATGAAATTATGGATGTTTTTAAAAGGAAAGTTTAACTTTTCCATTTATATTTTACATTGATTATAGGATTGAGAGGCTAGGAGAAAAAAGCCCATTAAACCATGTTCTAAAGGAATTGACTTAGGAAATAAATAGAATTAGTTCAGCCTGGCTTACAAAGAACATATTTTAGAAAATTTATGAAAGAATTACAGGATTAGAGAATTTCTTTTGTATTAGAAAAGGATATCAACACAATCACGGTATTTTCACACTGTTCAATGAGTTCAAAAGGCCATAGCCATTACTCTAATTAACTCTAAATTTTAAGACAGCTTTGAAGGTAACATGAATATATACATAAAATGAGTACAATGAAATATCCAAAAATATATACAGTTTTATATCTTTTACTCAGATTTTTATATATTTCCTTTCAATTGTTATTCAAAACATTAAAAATTATATTACTTCCATCATCATGAATGTCCTTCTTTAACTCATGATTGATCACCTGATGGAGGCTAAAATGGAATGAACATGTAAGATTCCTTCCTCAAGTTACTAGCATACTTAACTTCTGAACATTTTATTTCTCATAATTTCAGTGTCTAACCAAAAACACTTTTTTTCTGTTGCAGTGGAAAGAGTGTGGTCTTCATTGGCATCCAAACCCAGGTGCAAGACCTTATCCCTTTACTGACAATGTGGGAACAGCATCAAAAGCGCCTGGCACAGCAGGAATTTTATACTCAGTGTTTTCCATCCTTCATTGACTTCATCGTAAAACCTCTACTTGAGTGTTTCATTCGCAGGGCTGGTCTCACAAAGAATGCAGCAGTTCATGCTTGGCACCTTGCCTTCTTCCCCTTTCAGCCATCAGGGTCTTTCTCCAGTGATCTCAAGATCTGCAGAGTTCCACAAGTTAGCCATTTACATATGCTTCATATGAATTTAATTATGGATGCCCTTGAGCTTGAAGTGGCTTTACAGACAGATAACTTAGCTCATTTTACAGTTGAGGAAATTAGGGGCCAAACATATAATTTCCCTCAATACACGTGGTAACGGTGATGGGAGGGGATTACTCTTTTCCAGTCAAGTCCACTGCTCTCCCTGTTACACTTCTTTGCACATTATAAGCTTCTTTGCCAAGTCTTGTGTTATTTTAGCAGAATTTAAGGCCCCAGTAAGTAAGTGGAGTGAGATTTAGGGTGATGGGTGGGAAGTGGTGCAGATATCCAGGGTAGGACTGTCTACATAATGTGAGGGCCTGGTGCAAAGTGAAAGTGTGGGGCCTCCTGTTCAAAATGCAGGGGGAAAAATGCCATTATAGGTATCAAAATATAAATGTTTTCCCTTCCCTTCTGCTTCTCTTTCTTAACCCTGTCATGGCATTTTTCTTTCATTTACTATTTAATGTTCTAAGTAAAAACATTAAAGTAATGTTTCATTTTACTATTTAATGTTCTACGTAGAAATTAACATTTTTTAAAGTTCTATTTTACTTGTTTTGAAAGAGAGAGAGAGCGCACACAGCAAGCAGGCTCTGCATTGACAGATACAGGGGCTCGAACTCACGAACATGGAGATCATGACCTGAGCTGAAAACAAGAGTCGGACACTTAACTGACTGAGCCACCCAAGTGTCCCAGGAAAATTAAAATTTTAAATCACTGCAGAAATATTACTATTTATCTTTGTATTGTGCAATTCCAGTTTTAAACGCAAATATAAGGACATTTAACTTATAAACAGAAGCACCAGAACTGTATAGAAATTATACAGTTCTATTCCATCCCTCATATACATGCATGTGTGTATTTTGTTCTTACCAGAATAGTGGAAATCTGCACAAAATTAAGTGTTTTTATTTCCTTCCTTGATAGATACACATTCTACCAATACTTGCTACATTTGGCTTACTGCTAAGTAAGGAAGACTGAAAGCCAGAAGAATTGTGGATGGCCCTCTCCTTTTTCTTCTGTGTCATTACAGTCACCATAAGTGGTTGGCTAATACAGGAAGGTAACACACTAACATTGCCTTCTTTCTTCATTCAAAGCAAGTTCTAGTTCAAATAGAAAGTGCGGCCTCCCAGGACTGTCAGCAATTTGCCTTCAACCCCAGATTTACTTAGTCTTAGACATAACAAGCTCACCTGCTACTGCCTATGAGCCTCGCTAAGCTCCCGTGCACCATAGGGGTCACCGGAATTGCATGCTCACGGCCATTGCAAATACTATACGTCGTGAATGGTGCAGCAAGGAACAGAGGTGGACACTCATGTTGGGAGTAGCTCCTCTGCCCTCTCACATGTTCCGTTGTTGTGTCAGGCTTCATTTCCAAAACATAATTTCAAAGATAAAATGAAGACTTTCAAGATAGCAACAGCAGGTCTTTAAACCAAGTGCATCATTTCTGAGTCTTGAGCCCTGTGCAACTGCACAGGTCATGCCCATGAAGGTGACCCTATTTGAAATGTTCCTGAATACAATCAGGCAGACACCTGGCTTACAAACACAGTGGGGCCAATCTGTTCTGCTTTGTGTCACCTCTTTCCCCCTTTCCCTCAATCTTTCAAGGAACTTTTTTTGAGAAAATCTTCCTTCCCGTTTACACTCATCTTGTACAGAGTTTCCATTCTCAGTTGATCTCTTTATTTTATTTTTTTCATTTAACTTATCAGTAGCCTCATCATATGTCAGTCATATAAATCATCTGAGGCACTATGCCTGTTTACCACCTTACCCCATTTTTACAAAATCATTTATTAACATTGTCCATTATAACAAAACTATATTGTGTGTCTGTTTTTCTTATTCTTTCTGAAATATGTTCTACAAATACAAAGCATTTCTACAGAAGTTTTTCCTGAGTAAATGTCATAACTTTCCGTGTTGGGATGGTCATTATCTCCTTATAAAGTATTAGTAGTAAATATTTTTCCTGGTTAAACATTGTTCAGCATCCCTTGGTTTTCTTTTTTAAGTATTTGTAGTGTCTTCCAAACTTCATTTGTCTCAAATTCTCCTTCTTCAGATGTATTTTATCATTTAATGTTTTCAGTTAGTTGAACTATCAGTAATGCATATTTACAATAACTTATTTCAGGAGCATCATGAATAATAATAGAGTTAAAACATCTTTATATTTACCAAAGCATTTCACATACTTTTCATTTCATCTTTACAACTCTGGGAATGATCTACAAATGTACAAAAATTAACAAATCATACATTAAATAGCATATTAACACACAATTCCCCTATTCTTAGGTTTAAACTTTTCTAAGAATTTCTTCAGAAATTATACATTAGCCTCTCCCCACCCTGCCCCTGCCAAGTCTATAATTGAAGCAATATCAGGCCTCCACTGCAAACAAATAAAATAGTCATTTTGGAGTTATTACAGTAATTTGGACTTGTAGACTGTTATTAGTCACAGTCTAAAATCACAATAGAATTGGGGCACCTGGGTGGACCAGTTGGTTAAGCAGCGCAGCGACTCCTGATTTCGGCTCAGTTCATGATCTCCTGTTTCATGGGTTCGAGCCCCACATCATGCTCTCTGCTTTAGTGCAAAGCCTGCCTGGAATTCTCTCTCTCCATCTCTCTCTCCCTCCCCCCTTCTCTCTTTCAAAATAGATAAACTTTAAAAAAATAAATAAGATCACAATAAAATAACATTAAAATAAATTATTCTTTATTCTTATACATTTTAATTTGCCAGGTGCTTGTTTTCCAGGTCATATGTGGAAGGTAGTAAAAGAGGAGGCTGAGGAATCAGGCCTGGCTCTTTTGCAGTGGCCTCTGTTGTCAAGCAGAACCCAGCCCTTCACTGTTACAAAACATGGGTACAAACATATCATAAAACCAAACCCAAGCCCCCGATTTCCTTGAAGAGACTGAATAAATTTTCTCCCTCAAAATTTAAGTTGTACATAGTCATTCTTGAAATCAGAATTGCTGCCAAATATCCCTTCTGGTCGTGGCAACACATAAGAATTTGGAAAGCTGGATCGCCTGGGTGGCTCAGTTGGCTGAGCATCCAACTTCGGCTCAGGCCATGATCTCATGTTTGTGGGTTCCGGCCGTTTCGGGCTCTGTGCTGACAGCTCAGGCCCTGGAGCCAGCTTCAGATTCTGTGTTTTCCTCTCTCTCTGCCCTCCCCCATTTGCACTCTTTCTCTCTCTCTCTCTCAAAAATAAATGAACATTAAAAAAATGGAAAGCCATTCAAGCTGAACCACTGGCCAAATGAATCAACACTCCCTACCCACACAGCAACACAGTTAGTAGCATCCTAAACGTATTCCAATTTTGACTATACCACCTGTTAAACTCTTGAAAATTATTTGTATAGGGGTGCCTGGGTGGCTTAGTCAGTTGAGCGTCCGACTTCAGCTCAGGTCATGATCTCACAGCTCATGGGTTCGAGCCCCGCGTTGGGCTCTGTGCTGACAGTTCAGAGCCTGGAGCCTGCTTCAGATTCTGTGTCTCCCTCTCTCTCTGACCCTTCCCTGCTCATGGTGTCTCTCTCTCAGAAATAAATAAAACATCAAAATAATTTTTGAAAAGAAAATTATTTGTATATATATTATATGATATTATGATTATCTAATATCTAAATATATCTCTGTAATTATATTTGTAAAATTCTGATAGAGCCTCTAAGCTATCTATTCTTAGGTAAGTTTTAACAAAGGTCTCACTGCTTGCTGCCTTCCTTAAATTTTATTCTGATGACCAGTTTCTATTTTAAATCCGATTTCTTTTCCTTCTGCTCACTTTCCGTTCCTTCAGCGGGGACACACCAATGCTTGGAATACCTTTTCACATTCACACTTCCTCCCTCGGTGGTTTCACTTTCCTTCCTTTTCCTTTCTCAGGTGTTCAGTTTCCCTACTCTCGGGCCCTTCCATACTCTCCCCTTTTCACTCATTCCCGCGGGTATAGCTGACAGGGAGTTGTCAGTTCCCAAAAAGGAGAAAGAGGAGGCATAGTCACATCCTTTACCTTTGGGCTACTTTCCTGCTGTTGCGTCCCTCACTCGCTCTCTTGCCTCTCCTTCCCCACCCCCAAGCCACTTGTCGACTATGAGTATTAACCTTTCCACCCCCTCTTTCATATCGCCAAGTTTTGCCTCTTACCTGATCATTCCCATCGTGCTATTAACAGCACTCACCTCAGAAAACTTTTTTCTCCTCCAGCTACCTCCCTAACTCTCTGGTTCCCTGAACAACAAAATTCATGAATGAGTGCATGTCTCCTGAATCCTCTTTTCTCATTGTTTCTTGACCCCATTGCAATCAAGCTTGCTTTCTCACCATCTGCTGTTGAATATCACATAGTCAAATTTAATGGTCAATGCCTACTTCTCATCTGACGCAACTATCAACATTTAACATATCTGATCACTGCCTCTTTCTTGAAATAATTTCCTCCCTGCGTTTTTCACCCTATTTCAGTGTTTCTTTGACCTCGCTGGCCAGAGGTTGTCTCTTTTGCTCTGTTTTTACACACAACTTCACTTTGAAGTCTTTACACCTCTCTTCTCTCTATGCCAGTTTCCTAGGTGATCTCATTGGTCCCAGGGCTTTAAATTTCATCCTTATGCACATGGCTCTTGAATTTATACCTTTAGAGTTGATTTCTCCCTAAATCCAGAGTTTATAATCATTACCTATTTAATATCTTCACATGGTTACCCAACTGATAACCAAAACAGAACTCCAGGATTTCTCAAAATCTACTCTTTCAGGCAGTCTTCCCTATCTCTGATAATGGCATATTTGTTCTGTTAAATCGCTTAGTTCAATAATCTTGGTGTGCTTTCTGGCTCCCTCTGTTTCCAATAAAACCCACACATTCTATCCATCAGTTGCTTCTGTTGTTTTATCTTCAAAATGTATCCAGCATCCAACCACTTCAGTCCCATCCATTGAAAAGACATTAGTCCAAGACACATCATCAGACACATCATCCCAGCACTGTATTGTTTCAATAGCCTCCTAGTAGAACTTCCAGCTTTGACCTTTGTGTCCCTTACAGCCCATCCTCTATCCAACAGCTAGAGTGAGCCTTTGGAAAAGTAATTCAGACTATGTGGTTTTGCTCAGAACCCCTCAATGGTTTCTTTTAGTTCTCAGAATAAAACTCACAGTCCTTACCATCACCTGCAAGGTCGCCCAGGATAAGAATTCTGCTCCCCTTAGACCTTTTCTCCTTGCTGCTCTTAATTCTCTCTCACTGTTTCCATCACATTGACCTCCTAGTTCTTCCTGAATTGCACCAATTTGTCTTTTCCAGAATATTTTTTCTCTTCATATCTGCATGGCTTGCCTCCTCACTTTTTATGTCTCTGACCAATGACAATTTGTCCAAAAAAATGTTGCTCTTGACCACTCTATATAAAATACCAACATTCAATCCTCCAACCTAATGTCTCCACCCTGCTAACTGTGATGAATATTTTTAGTGGTGTATTTATTTATCATTTGCCTCCTTTCACTGCAATGAAAGTCCCATAAAGGTCATGGTTGTTTTGTTGTTGTTTATTATGACATCTCCAGCAGCTGGAATAACACCTGGCACAAGGTAAGCACTAAGGAAATTTTTCTGAATGAATAACCCATTTTATCATTGCTACAACTTGAATTTTAAAAAACCATTCCCTTTAAGATTATCACGAAGTATATCAGAAAACTGTAGAACGTTTCTTACACTGCAAGCTACTGGAACTAAATTTTGCTTTGTAACTCAACTCTTCCTTGAGCAGAATTGATACTTTGGAATACTATTTTTTTCCAGGAATATCTTCATTTGTGAGACAATCTGTCAAAGCAAGCATAGGAAACTATTGATGGAGTTCTATCACATTAAATTAAATGTCTTCACACTGCATAGTCACATAGTGTCTATGTAGGATCCAGGCAGTACCCCAGTCTATCAGCATAGTAGCACTCCTCAGTGGCTCCTTATTATACAGAACTTCTATGCAGTAATCTGGCATCAGTAATATTTATTCAATTGCATCATATGAGAAAGCATTTTACAATCACCTATAATTAGCTATCATGATATGTAGTCTCCAATGGCCATAGAGCAAATAGAATTGGGGCCATACAAGATGTTTAATCTCCGGATCCGAAGCTAAGAACTACGGGTTCTTAGA
The DNA here is from genome assembly GCF_008692635.1 of Crocuta crocuta. Lineage (NCBI taxonomy): Eukaryota > Metazoa > Chordata > Mammalia > Carnivora > Hyaenidae > Crocuta > Crocuta crocuta. Next base: position 581,619 of record NW_027527972.1, read on the forward strand.
GTATCTGGGGACACCCAGATGCTCCTCTCACATCACTGTTCCTTGAGTGGAAAAAAAAGCAGCAGCAACAATAAATGAAAAATAAAATGTCACTAAGTTTCCTTTCTCCTTGTTTTCTTCTCCCCGTGGTGGCTGCAGTGTGCGGGCTGCCTTCTGGCATGTGAGCTCAGGGTGACTGCACGTCTGCTGGAGGACTGCACGCTTCCCTCTCATCACGGGGTGATCCTCCCAAGCCAGTTTGGGGCTGCAGGCCACCACTTCCACTCTCATCACGTTCCCTGTTTGTGCTTGTTCAGGGGGTACCTGTCATCCTGCTATGGCAGTCTGTTCTGCCCTGCTCCTCTCGCCCCACGCCACCTTCTCTGCTCTTTCTCTGCTATCAGTAGTTCCCGAACTCTGGTTACCGACAGCTTGCCAACAGCACACTCTGTGCCCTTGTCATCTCTCGCCTATCACACCTGCTGCTGCCACCTGTTCCGGTGCTTTGCCAACATCTCTCCTACTGCCTTCGGTGCTGGCCATGCTCCTTCAGGGGGAGGAAGGAGCTTTTTTCCTAATCAGTGGCTGCTGCTGGACAGTGACACAACTAAACAGTGACATCTGGGAAATATCATGTCACCTGTCCTTGAGATGGTGTACTAGTGTCATTGCTGCCAAGATATTTAACCACCAAATTCTGGGATCTGTGGTGTTTACTGTTCTAAGAATGTTTTCGTTCCCTGGCTTTCCAAGAACTGCAACTTGTGCCAAAATGAAATCTGTTAATTGAAAGTACTCTTTGAATTGAATAGTAAGCTTATTTTTAAAGATTTCTTGATTTTCATATCAAAATTTAGTTATGGAGGAGAGGGAGGGAGATATATATTGTAGAAGTTTGGTTCCAGAATCACTGACATTAACTAGAGCATGGAAATAGGTCTAGATCAAAGATCCCTAGTATGTTTATGAGTAAGTCTGAATTAAACTTTCAGATTTTATAATGAGTGTTGATGTGGTATGTAATCTGTAAAAGATACAAGGTTAGGATAGGGGTGATATACCACATACTTCTGGATAAATGATGTGCCCCATAATATTCTGCTTTCCCAAAATACCAAAGAGAAAATTGGGGCTGGGAGAGAGAAAAGGTAAATGAAATAATATATTTGGGAATAATAAAAATTTTCAGAAAACAGAATTTAAAAAAATTTTGTATATGCATAGAATGGATTAAAAGAGATCCAAAGATTAAAAGAAAGCAAAAGATAGGAATGTGCTGTGTCAACTATAAACTATTATGCACATATAAGGATTATATTTAACCAGGTTATTTCCAAAGTACAGCTTCTAGGAACAGCAAACCAATTTATTAGTAATGCAGCCTATTTCATGTACGAACAGCTCTAATTGCTAGAAAAATTATACCAAGCTAATAGCTAATTTCACTTATGCTAATTCTATCACTCTAGAATTACACAAAACAGTTCTATCTCATTAGGAAAACCCTTTAAATAATTGAGGACAACTTTACAAAAATGTAAGACCCAGAATAGCCATGTTCTTGTAGAACTGGAAAGTCAAGAGTTTCATGCATTATTAGAAGGGTCTGTGGAGAACAATACTACTTTTTGAAAAGTAATCAATATCTATTCAAATAAAAATTGCACTTAACATTTGATCTAGACCCATTTCAGTTTTGAAGTACTGTCTCATAGAAAGAAAGTCAGAAGTGCACTTGAATGTTTTGCACTGTGAGTAGTTATGGTAAAGAAAATACTAGAAATAACAATGCAAATATATATTAATTATACATATTCCATAGGACATAAAGCAAATAGTTAAAAAATGAATTATGTCTATATCTATTGATCTCTATGTAGTCCAAGAAGGCTGCCCTTGATATATTTTTATGTGAGAGAAGCACAACCATGTGTATTATAAGATCTCATTTATTAAAACAAACAAGAAGCAACTCAAATATATATCTGAACATACATGTTTTAAATAGCAGTAAAAAAGCATGGAAGAACATACTACACATCAATATTGATTATCAACCTTTAGGGGCACCTGGGTGGCTCAGTCGGTTAAGCATCCAACTGCCATTCAGGTCACGATCTTGTGGTTCACAAGTTCAAGCCCTGTGTCAGCCTCTGTGCTGTGTCGGGCTTTGTGCTCAGAGCCTGGAGCCTGCTTCCCTTCTGGTGCTCTGTCTCTCTCTCTTTCTCTCAAAAATAAATAAGCATTAAGCATTTATTTTAAAAAAATGAATAGCCTGTCTGACCAGGGAACCTACGTCACATGAGAAGCTACGTAGCCCAAAGCACATGGGAAGCTATGTAGCCCATTCAACAGCTCTATTATCTACAGTGGCACTTGAACAGAGAGCATTGTCCATGGCTTCCTCCATCCGCAGAACAAGATTGGTGGCCGCACCTGACCAGGGAATTCAGTGCACACTCAAGCCTGATTTAGGCTCCCAAACAATGACCTGTGTAGGTCCTGGACCCTGGCCTATTGCCCTGCCAGGGGATCCATAGCCCCACCCATTACTGAATATAGTATTCAGTCCTGACCATCTAGTTAGCCTGACCAGAGTCCAGGCAATCCTGGAGCCCATCCTACAGCTTCACTTAGGTACGGAACCAAGACAGCAGTTCTATTCAGCCAGTGGCTTATCTCCTCCATCTCTGTCCTCAGAGCTACCTTACCCAAAAATAGACCATAATACCAGGCCACACCTACCCAATGACATTATCAGTCGACATACCCAGAAACCTAAACTAGCTGACGGACGAAGAACTGTCTCTGTCAAAGCAAACATGTAAAGATTGGAAGAGAAGCTCTATTACTCAAATTCACAGACACCTGTTTAAGAAATCAAAGATCATGAAAAATCAGGTAAATAGTACATCATCAAAATAAAATAATAAAGTTCCAAATACTGACCTTAAAGAAGTGGAGATCTATGAACTGTTAGACAAGGAATTCAGAATAATGTTCTTAAGAAAGTTTAATGAAGTACAAGAAAACACAGACCAACAACTAAATGAAAATAGGAAAGCAATGCATGAACAAAATAAAATGTTTGACAAGAAAATAGCAGCCATCCTAGAGTTGTGAAATGCAACTATACTGAAGATTCCAATAGAGAGTTTAAAAAGTAGACTAGACCATGGAGAAGAAAGAATCAGTGGCATTGAGGACAGGGCATTGAAAATTACCCAGTCAGAAGAGCAAAAAGAAAAAATGGAAAAGAGTGAAGAAAGCCCTGGGGAAGCCTATAGGAATCATGGGACACAAAAAAAGAAACAATATTCATATTCTCGGAATCCCGGAAGAAGAGAATTAGAATGAGACAGAAAGTATATTTAACACAATAGTGGCTGAAAGTTTTCTGAACCCTGGGAGGGAAATGGATATTCAGATTCAGGAGGCCTAAAGGATCCCAAACAATTTGAACCCTCATAGGGCTACACTGAGACAAGTTTTAATTAAATTGTCAAAAGTCAAAGACAAAGAAATAATTTTAAGAACAGCAAGAGAAAAGAGAGAAGTTAACATACAAGAGAAACCCTGTAAGGCTAACAGCAGATTTCTCAGCAGAAACTTTCCAGGCCAGGAGAAAATGAAATGACATATTCAAAATATTGAAATGAAATACCTATCAACCAAGAACTCTATACCCAGCAAAACTGTTCTTCAGAAACAAAGGAGGAATATAGATTTTCCCAAACAAACAAAAGCTGAGGGTGTTCCTTACCACAACACATACTTTACGAGAAATGCAAAAGGCAGTTCTTTGAGTGGAAGTAAAACTTAGAAGAAATGGGAAAACTCTCAGAAGTATACAACTTACCAAGACTAAATCAAGAAGAAATAGAAAATCTGAATAGACAAATTACTAGTAAGGGTATTGAATCAGTAATAAAAAAAATCTCCCAATAAAGAAAAGCCTAGGACCAGCCCACTGGTGAATTTTACCAAACATTAAAAGAATTAACATCAATCCTTCTCAAACTATTCCAAAAAAATCAAAGAAGAGGAAACACTCCCAAACTCATTTTATGAGGCTAGAATGATCTTGATCCCCACCCAGAAAAGGACACTACTAGAAGAGAAGATCATAGGCCAATATTACTGATGAAGAGATGCAAAAATTCTCAGTAAAATACCAGCAAACCAAATTCAGCAGCTATCAGCTTGATCATTCATCATGATCAAGTGGGATTTACCCCTGAAATTATACACTGGTGCAGCCACTATGGAAAACACTATGGAAACAGAACTATCATATGATCCAGAAATTCTACCTCTGGGAATACATCCAAAGGTAGGAAAAAACACTAACTCAGAAAAATATCTGTACTTCCAATCTTCTTAGCAGCATTACTCACAATAAGCAAGGCATGGAAACAGCCTAAGTGTCCATCAATGGGTAAATGGATAAAGAAGTTGTTAATGTATACACATGCACAGACACACATGCGTGTGCTAGCATGTGCACACACACACACACAGGGATATTATTTAGCCATAAAAAATGAAATCCTTCTTTTTGCGACATGGAAATAACTTGAAGGCATTATGCTAGATGAAATACATCAGACAGAGAAAAATAAATATTGTATTATTTCACTTACATGTGTAATGTTTAAAAAAAAATAAAGAAAACTAAATTCATAGAAAAAGAGATTAGAGTGTAGTTACCAGAGGTGGAGGAGTGGGGTGGGGTGAGAGTTGGGGGAGGGGGAATTGCAGGAAGGTGGTCAAAAGGTACAAGCTTCCACTTACAAATAAGCACTAGGGATGTATTATACAACTTGATAATAGCTAACACTGCTGTATTATACATAGGAAAGTTGTTAAGAAAGCAAATTCTAAGTGTTCTCATCACATGGAGAAAATTTGTTTTTCCTGTCTTCATTTCACATTTATATATAAAGATGGATGTTACTTGCACCTATTATAGTAATGATTTCATGATATACGTAAATCAAACCATCATGCTGTATGCATTAAACTAATACAGTGATGCATGTCAATTGTATCTCAATAAAACTGGAAAAAAGTAAAATGATCTCCATCCTGTTTGAACACAACATGCCACGTGTTCAAAAATGATATAAGAAAGAGAACTTAGAAACGTGTAATTGCCACATAGCAAGAATTCCTAGTTTATAGGATCTTGGCTGTTGATATGGCCTTTTCCCCCAACTTTAGTATAAAAGGCAAAGGAAAAAGTGGAGTTGTTGTTTTATGGGTATAAAGTTTCAGTTTTGCAAGATAAAAAATTTCAGGAAGTCGGTTTCACAACAGAGTGACTGTACTTAACGCTACTGAACTAACATCACTTTAAAGTGGTTAAGATGGTAAGTTTTATATTGTGTGTGTTTTATCATAATTCTTTTAAAGTGTGGAAAGAGCAAAACTCAATACTAGGTATGGTAGATGGGGAAGTATATAATCCCACAAAGCATTCTGCCTTGGATAACTTAGTAGAACATGATTGCATTAATGGAAAAAGTGAATACATACGAGGGGGAAGCAATCGATACTGTGATACTTTGCACCATCTTTTCTTTGCCCGAATGATTTCAGTGCTGGGTGGAGCAGTTCCTGTGCATCCCATCTCAAATGGGAACTATTATATCTGTCTGCTTTTCTACCTCAGGGCTTTCTTCTAAGGCAGGAGCACCCTCAACCAGCACACAGATGCAGCCTGGAAGGAAGAGGAAAAGGAATCAGTGAGTAAGAGCTCCATCTTCCCATCCTTTGGTGAGACAGTTCTGATGCAGATTCTATAAGGTGCGCAGCATGTCCCCAGTGGGTCTGAGCTCCAGCTACTGATGCTGGTAACCAGTTCAATAATCTACTCCCCCCATCCCCACTTGTTGGCCTTTTCCCCATTTCTGGTTTTATTCTTTCAATTCCCTCTTTTCTGCTTGGTAGAATCATCTTCCAAATAAACTATCTATACTCAATCCTTGTCTCAGGCTCTGATTAAAACTAAGATAAAGATAATGAATGATATTTAGAACATGTAAAGTTTTAGAGTTCTTTGAAAGATAAGTTGAAGATGTCCATTAGAAAGCTAGAAATGTCATTCATTAGTGTCATTTCAAAAATAACTTCCACTGTCTTGGATTTACTTTGCTCTTTATCTTTCTAAAAACTGTTCTTTCTGTCACTCATTGACATTTTGTATGTTCTGTGCCCCTTCTCCTATTTTACTGTGTTTTCTTAAGCCTTTAGGAAATATCTTTAAGATCTTTAAGAAAGTTCACTGAAGAGAAAGTTTGTTTAAAATGCCTCATTTTTTTCTTCCTCAAATGGATCATATGTGTCAATATACGGGTCTAGTTTCATTTCAGGGAACCTCTGTCCCTCTTGAGTTTCTGGCCATAAAGCCACATCGAATCTTTTCTCTAATCTAATTGCACTGAATAAGAACATATTCCCTACTTTCTCTGTGCCTTTATTTCATCAAATGCAAAATAACATTCTTTAAAAAAAGTGTCAAAGATACAGTAAATGATATTTTGATCCTGCTGGATTTTGTCAGTCTACAAGAGTTGTAACAAAGATGTTTCATTTTTCTCCTTTTTAAAATATACCTCTCGAAACCCATTATGTCCATGTGTCATATCTTACTGGAGGCACAGTGTCAGAAATGTGGTTGAAGTCTGGAGAAATCTTGGATCTTTGGCACTTTTCCAAAGGCTAAAAGAAATCTTCGCAGAAATGAAAGCAATTTGTCCTAGGAGAAGTAAAATTGTTCTGCTTGAATCAAAATTGTTGTCTCGAAGAGAGGAAAAAATGGAAAGTTTGAGAGATGAAATGATGATTAATCCAGCCTTGTAAGTAAGAGCACTCTTTCTCTTCCTCTCACAGGGATGCTGTGATCATGTTTCCTCACCCTAATCCTTCTGCAGGCATGGTGATCCCCATCTCCTAGGATATCATTTCCCCCCATGCTTGGTTTCTCCCACTTTTAATACCTATGCTCTATTGTCTTTTTTGGAAGGAACTTTTTCCCACGATGTTTATCCTCTTCATAAGGTTTAGAGGACTTGTTAATTTGACTTAAGGTTATGAGACTGACGCACTGCCCACCACGCTAAGAAGGCAACTTAATTTGACTTAAGTTTGAAGAGAATCATTGGACATTTGAAGAGAATCATTTAAAAGACATTAATTCAATAATTTTCACCAAAAAAGGAGCAACTTTAACCAAAACATATGAAATAAACTACAGCAATCAAATGTTGATGATAAAAACAAGGTCAGAAGTATTCTCTTTCTTCTCTTAAGTTTAAGTATAAGAAAATGAAGGTCCATGAAGTTTAAGTTCAGAGCCACATTCCAATAATCAGCATTGCCAGGACTAAAACATTTTCTTTCTGTCTTTTAATGAAATTTAGTTGAAATAAGCTGCAGCATGGACAGTAAAGCCCACGATGAAGAGTAGAAATAAAGTGACTTTTTCTTATTGATCTTGTTGATGACATCTGCCTTGTTTTGAAAAGAATCCTGGTGATTAGCTAATTGCTTTTAAAGATTTTACATCTTACAGCTGAGGAAATCCTCACACGTTGATAAACTAAGTAATTTCGCTAACCACATGGGTAAGTCAATGGCAGAGATAGAACCAGGGCCCATTCATTCATTTCTTCATCTATGCAATAAATATTTCCTGAGTGCATTTTCAGTTGCAGGCATTATGCTAGGGAATACAGATTCAAATAGTGACTATCATAAACACAATTTCTGCTCTCATGGAGTTCATGGTAGGCCATGGCCTGGTTGCTGTATACCTGATGATGACATAAGAAGGAGAACCTGGGAACATTTAAGCGTTCCCAGTTGATAGGATCTTGGCTGCTTTATGTGGCCTAGTCTCCCAGCCTAAAAGTATAAAAGGCTTATGGTTTTGGGGGTTCTCTTACTGACTGGTTCTTTAAGGGACTGAATAAGCCAACCCACTTTGCACACAGTAGCATGAGGAACTAAGAAGAAATGACCACATACATTCCCTTATAAACTCTTGTGGTGAATAACCTTGATGCCACTTGATTGCTTGCTTTGTAGTAGAGCAAAGTGAAAGCAGCCTTTGCTAGCATCTAGATTGCTTTTCTTGTCAGTATTTGAACCCAGGTCAACCTTTGTGGACTAACCTGGTTTAGAGTTTATTGACCAGTGAAAGCTACTGAAAAGCATAGCTAACTATAGAGTCTAATCCTAGGAGCAGTGTAACAGGTGGTGGGTCTTATGCCATTTGCTGGTTGGAAACACAGCTTCCACATTTAACTTTACTTATGTACTTTATAAATCATACTGCTCAGTTCCAGTTGTACACACTGATCTTTACTTTCACACAGCTCTTTTTCTTTAACATTTATTTATTATTGAGAAACAGAGAGAGACAGAACATGAGCAGGGGAGGGGCAGAGAGAGGGGGAAACACAGAATCCAAAGCAGGCTCCAGGCTCTGAGCTGTCAGCACAGAGCCCAATGTGGGGCTTGAACCCACAAGCGGTGAGATCATGACCTGAACCAAAGTTGGGTGCTCAACCGACTGAGCCACCCTGGTGCCCCTACTTTCACACAGCTCTTATCTAACCCTTAGAGGAAAGCTGGTGCAGTGTCATTTAGACTTCGATGAAATAACTAGGCTTATTTTAATCTAGTGCATGAAAAAATGATTGAAACACATCCTGTTTTTGAAGAGACTAGCAGGACCCATCACACACTCACTCCTTTTTTAGCTTACACAGTATAGGAGACAGACATTAGACTAATTATCCCATAAAAAGCTATGTAGATAGAAAAGCTATAGGGTGTATAGGCACAGTTGTGATAAGTAAAGATACTTTAAAATAAATGGAATACTTTGAAAACACATCATGGAAGGACCTAATCTGGATTAGGGGTGGGAGATAAGTCAGGGAGGGCTCTTAGGAAAAAGCAGCTTTGATGCTATTTTTTCAAATAAATAAAGGAGTAAAAAAGAAGAAATTAGTCAAGGAAAATTGTGGGAAGTGGGGGGGAACACTCCCCCTCCCCTTCTTCATGTATCCCATGTAAAGGACAGAATCACATACACCTTATCATTTATATGGCATGACATTACATATATCTTATGGCCAATTACAGCCCAATTAAGATACTGATTGTGGTGATAATTATGTGTCTATGCATGCTTCGAAACTTAGATCAGTACACCAAAAAGAATGAATGTTACCATTTATTATTTTTTTAAAAGAAATGAAAACAAAATATAAATTCAGTAGAGTATTGACTGCTGTCGTCCAATCGCTTCTTTGGCTTTGTGTTGAAAAGCAAAAGTAACACAAGTGTGCACAGGATTATGTGTGCTTCCTGGTAATTCTAATCTTCCCCTTGTGAATAGAATGTTTGCTTTTGTTCGTCTTTGTCTGAATATCCTAGGTTTCTAACACAAGAAGGACTCTTTAATATGGCTTTAATATTTAGACAGGCTAGAGAAATACCTAGAAGAAAAATATGTTTCGTAACATACTCGTTTGACAAATGAAGTGCCATTTGAAGGCTTTATTCTGGCATTACTTGACAGGTGTCTCTGGTATCTAGAAGAGATATGGCAGTACTCACTGGTAGAACACACGATGAAAGTGTCTGAATGTTATCACTGCAGTAATGGGAAGACATGAAAGATCATTATTGCATACCCTGCAGAACTTGTGTACCGTTGCTGTTAAATTGGAGGGCTGTCATTTCTCTATGTGTCTTCTGATGACATTGTCTCTGATATTTATGACAAAGGAAATCCCTTGTGATTTTTTACCACTCACATTAACTAACATTTCCCATACCTTTTACAGAATTGAAGAAATCAGACTTAGAAACGACCATTTAGATGCATTTCTTGACTTACATCAAAATGTGAATCCCCCTCTCCTCCAAAATGATTTTTTCTCCAAACTCTCTAAGAGGAAAAAAGGGATTGCCTTTTGGTGGTTAATGGTAAGGAGGCACTGGATGTGCCAGAAAAGGACAATACTGCCCTATTTATATGCACTAACTCCTTGGTTTTCACAACAATAATCAAAATAGCTGAGGTTATTATTGACTCTGTTTTACAAATGAGGAGAGTGGGGACCAGAGAGGTTTAGAAATTTGCTCCAGGGGCACCTGGGTGGCTCAGTCAGTTAAGCGTCAGACTTTGGCCCAGGTCAGGATTTCACAGTTCTTGGGATCCAGCCCCACATTGGGCTCTGCACTGTCTGCTCAGGATTTTTCTCCCTGCCTCTCTCTCTGACCCTTCCCCACTTGTGCACATGCTCAAAATAAATAAATAAATACATAAATAAATAAACTTTAGACAGAGAGAAAGAAAGACAGAGAGAAAGAAAGAAAAGAAAGAAACCTGCTCCAGGTTGCAGAGCTAGGAAGTATTCTAGCCTTGCTCCAGTTGTGGCGAACTGACTGTGTGTTTTATGTGCCAAGGTCAGCTGTCCTTGTGGAGAGGAGTATTGCTGAAGAATTCACCCAAGCATCTTCTAATTCTGATGTTTAGGTGCATGCTGATTTTCTTACTATTGGATGCCTGTGTCTTGTGTCAATTCTTATTGAGATCTCAGAGCTGGTTCCCAGAATTTACATAGAAGGTGGTTTCCTATGATTCCCTTTAAGAAGCTGTCAGAGTCCCCCAGGGTTTCGGTTCATTACCAATCCCATTTTCAATGGCAATAAGATTTGGTATGAAACAATTGCAATAGGAAGTGTGAGATTTCCTTCCCCTTTATTAATTAATACAAAGCCAATATTTTTAATTATGATTTCAAAATGCTCTACCTTGGTTGCAAACCAACATAAACTTTGCGGTTGAGATAGATGATTCCTTTAGGATTCTTTTTTCCTGACAATACACTGACCTTTAACACTTTTAATCTTAGACATGCCCCATGGCTTTCACTATAATGTTATATTAAACCTACAATCTTGTTGCTCATCTTTCTCCAAAAAAATCAAAGCACATTACCCATGAAACTTAATGGAATTAAGAGGCTCTAAAATACTTTTGTTTTAAACTTAAAAATTTAATCATGTATGAGAAACACTCTTAAAGCCAACAGGTTGGTATCTCAGTTTTAGTAATGGAGAAAAAGAGATGAAAACAAGTTCAAGTTTGTTTTCAAACTTGTTTTCTACGTGATCTCTAGCACCTCAGCTTGTGTGAAGTTATTCAATTCAGTCAATTTGAGATTGTTTGTTTGATTTTAAGACACATAGCTTTAACCACCATGACATCAAGTGGTTGCTGCAAAGGTATTCGGATAGGGAAATCTGAGGCAAAATCGCTTTCTTTTAAAGTTTGGACAAGTCATCTGAACAGATTCTTACACCCTGCAAACTATTGCACCTGCTGGAGGCCTCAGAAGCAGAAAAGGTAGCACACCACTGATCCTTGCTGGCTTCACATAAATATAATTCTAGCAATAAAAATGATCACTATTTAAAGAAAACTGCTGAAAATGCAGATAGGCTTCTTTATTTTGATTACCTTCCTTTCCTTTAGCGTTCTTCTGTGCAAGGCAAATAAATCTCATTCATTCTATAATTCACAAATGTTCACCAGAATTGCCTTTCTGCTGCTGAAAGACAGTCACAGTCCAATCTTGTAAGACTGAACCGAGTTCTTCTGCCACAAATTATGACACACAAAAGCATTTATTTGACTTATTTTACTATCTGCATTTTTCCAAAGGCAAGATAAACTGATCAACATATTTTTATACTAGGGGTGCCTGAGTGGCTGTTTATTGAGCGTCCACCTCTTGATTTCAGCTCAGGTCATGATCTCATGTTCGTGGGATTGAGCCCTGCATCAGGCTCCCACGCTGAGCGTGCAGCCTGCTTAAGCTCTGTCTCTTTCTTCTCTGTCTCTCTCCTCTGTCCCTCTTTCCTACTCATGCATGTTCTCTCTCTCAAAAAAATCTATATTTTTATACTCATACATGAGTTAGACTTTTATGTATATTAAGGAAATGCATTATTTTGACATATTTAACATAAAAATTATAGTTTTTATAATTACATAATTTTAATTATAAATACATTTGTGTAATGATTTCACATTCATAGTCATAACTGTGTTCTTATTTACTTCTCAGAACAAAGGACATCAGAACAGAAGTTATTACCCCTGTTTTTACAGAGAACGAAAATGAGCCTGTCAGGTTATACTAAGGCTCACTGTTACTCTGTGCGTGTGTGTGTGTGTGTGTGTGTGTGTGTGTATACAGAGGTGAGCCGCGGAATTAGAATTTGGGGATATTGGTTCTCATTAGGGGGTCTTTTCTATGGCTCCACTCATTTACAAAATGAACTAAGTTTTAAAGCACTGCAGGCTTCCACTCTATGGTGCCCAGATTTTAAGTAATTTGGGTGTATAAGGTTTGCTTTCTTTTGTTAAGTGTGGGTGCCACAAAGCACCAGCTACATTTCTGTCACAGAGCCTTCATTTTCTGGCTCCAAACCCCTCTCTGTGTGTTGTCCTTACTACAAAGTTCTTACAGGAAATAAGGTTGGAAAGGTGAACTAGTATTTAGTACGCATGTGTAAGAATGAGAGTGAGCCCCTGCTCCTTTCTGTACTAATGCCCTCTCACATCAACCGGCCCCTAACAGGAAATGGAGAGGGGAGGTGGAATTGTAAGGGGAACTAAAGGTGGAAAAACTTCAGACGGAAGTGAAAGCAGCATCTCTGAGGCAGTTTCACTCATTCACAAATTTTAGAGTGAGGGGCAGGCACCTTGGTGGCTCAGTAGGTTAAGCGTCCTACTCTTGATTTCCACTCAGGTCGTGATCTTACTCTTTGTGAGATCGAGCCCCACATCAGGCTCTGTGCTGATTCAGAGCCTGTTTGGAATTCTCTCTTTCCCTCTCTCTCTAGCCCTCCCCTGCTCTCTCTCCTCTCTCTCTCTAAATAAACAAACACACTGTAGACTAAAAGAAGACACCTGAACTAGAATGCCCTTTCTCCTTGTTCTACTCTGCATGAAGTCTCATAGAGGATAAAGTGAGATGCCTGAGAGGTGGATATCTCTGTTATAAGCCTGAAATACGGTGTCTCAAGCTGAGGAGCAGACTATCAATCATCCCGTTCATCGATTCACTCAGCATCAATTTATTGGGTCCCCACAGTATGTCGAGCATCATTCTAGGTGTTTGGTAAATATCTGTGAACACAAGAAAGATCTTCCGCCTCATGGAGCTTACATGCTAGCAGGGTAAAACAGACAGTAAACAATAAACATAATGCAGAGCATATTCTACAGTATGTTAGAAAACGAGGAGGACAAAAAGCATGGTTGCTGATGTACTGCTCCTAGACAGACTGAGTTCAAATCTTAGCTCTACCACTTCCTAGATGTGTGACTTGGGTGAGCTACTTACCCTCTCTGTGCCTCTGGTTTCTTATGTGACTTAATAGACAATAGTGCCTACTCTATTAGGTTGCTACGTGCATTAGATGAATTAATACTTGGCACGAATCGCTAAGCCAGAGTAAGAGCTTTAGAACTATTTGTTAAATAACTGCTGTGAAAAAACTGAAAAGAAAAACAGCATGGGCATTAGGGAGTGTGTGGGCAGTGTCATAATATAAACAGTCAGATGACATCTGAGAAGAAAATACACGAACAGAACCCTGAAGGAGTTGCTCAGACAAATATGTTCAGGAAGAGCAATCCAACAGAGGAAGTACTCTTCGTAAATGTCCTAAGGTGAGCACGTAGCTGTTGAGTTGGGAGGATGGCAAAGAAACCAGTAGGATCTGAACAGAGTAAGTCTTGAGATCAGGGAGGGGCTTGCAATCCACTAGGAGGATTTTAGCTTTTATTTTAGGTGTGAAATGAGAAGCGATTGGTAGCTCTAAGACGAAGAGTGGCATAAACTGACTTTAATCTTTAGGAAGATTACAATGCTGCCTTGAAATAAACTGTAGGGAGGCAAGGCCAAAAGCAGGGAGACGGGCCATCCAGAGGAGAGGTGATGATGGCTTAAACCTGGGTGGTTGCAATGGAGAGAGTAAGAAATGTTTGGATTCTACGTACTTTTTGAAGATAAAGCCAAAAGGAGTTCCTGGTAAATTGCATACAGTGGGTGCAGGACAGAGAACAGTCACAAATGAATCCAAAATTAAAAGTCCTCTTCATGATTTCTCCTGTCTGCTTTTCTTCCCACCAGTTGTACCCATACCGCTTCTCTGTTTTTCTCTTTGGCATTGTTTGTCTAATGCCACGAGAGCTCGCAAGTCCAAGAAAAAATCATAACGTAAGGGAACGAGAGTGGTTTTGTGAGAGACAATGCAGCAGAAGAGAGAAGCAAACTCCATCTGGAGGAGGAATTCAGGCTGGCAGCTCCTCCCACAGAATATCCTGGCGAACAGTCCTAGCTGGGGAGAGAGATGAATGGGGAGGCTCCATGGCCCCATCCTGATAATGCCCAGTGGGGTAATCTTTTATGGGATGAGTCAGTGTCAAGACATCTCTCTGAGCCGGTATGGATTTCTGTATAGCTTGGACATGGGGAACAGAAGGTTAGGAAATTGAAAAATAAATCTTGGTCCTAAAAATCTATTGGGTGGCTCAGTCCGTTAAGCATCTGACTCTTGGTTTTGGCTCAGGTCATGATCCCATGGTTTGTGAGTTCGAGCCCCACATCGAGTTCTGTGCTGACAGCTTTGGAGCCTGCTTGGGATTCTCCATCACCCTCTCTATCTGCCTCTCCTTTGCTTTCTCTCTATCTCTTCTCTCTCAAAATAAATAAACACTTAAAAAAATCTATCTTTGAAAAATGTAGACATTTTATCCCCCCCTCCCCTCTTTCCAGATCTTTCCACCACTTTTTTCTCTTTGTTTTCCAAATATGGGTGTAAGTCCTATCTAAATATCTAAACTGTCAAAGAACAATTGATTGCTTTAGGAACTGACACCGACTTTTTCTAGTGATGCCTGTTTGGATATATCTGTCTCTACATAGAAGCAGGCTGATAACATCAATGTACTCAAAATGGTGATTTTCTGAAGGAGATTATCATATGGATAAAATCTTTGTCCCATTTTTTCTTGCCATTGTCTCTTTTTACTTCATGCTTTTCCTCCTCTACTCTTATCAACTGAATATTCACCCATGGAAGCCATTTAGAGTTTGACGCCTCAAAGCCCTCATATCTGTTAAAGTACAGCTTCCTTTAGAAGGGAATTTTCCTTGAATCCGACCACCTTCATTTACTAATTAACAGATGTTGTAGCCGTGGCTGCATTTCTTGGGAGTAGGCGGGGGAAGGGAAATGGATTCATTGGCATCTTCTGTCAGAAGTCAGTGAGCAATCATTCAGCCCTCCTGGGCCCTAAGCAGGTGCTCCTTCCTTCCTGCCGACAATAGCAAAGGGTCCCAAGACTCTGGATGACAGCCCCTATGTTAGTACTTAGTGGCTCCACTGACAGGTGTTTCTCTGTATAACCAGACAACAGGTGTTTGCCTGGTGCCGCCTGCCAACAGCCAAGGAGCCAGAGTAGAAAACAAAGCCCATTTGTGAAAATGATTACTGTAATTAAGAGCTATGGTAATGCAAACGATGAAAACGTCCAGGCTCACACTCTCCCGAGTCCTTCATACCCTGGTAGAAGAAATCGCAGACTACAAATCATCCAGCATTACTATGTACTTAAAAAAATAACTTCACAAATATAAAAACAGGGAGGGGGACAAAAACATAAGAGACTCTTAAGTATGGAGAACAAACAGAGGGTTATGGGAGGGGTTGTGGGAGGGAGGATGGGCGAAATGGGGAAGGGGCATTAAGGAATCTACTCCAGAAATCATTGTTGCACTATATGCTCACTAACTCGGATGTAATAAATAAATAAATAAATAAATAAATATGAAAAAAATGAAAATAAATAAAAATTTAAAAATAGCTTCACTGATTTCTTCTCTGATGCCTTTTCTTTCTTTAAATTTTTTAAAAACTATTTTAATTGAAGTGATAGTGGACAACCAATATTAAGTTAGTTCCAGGTATACAACTTAGTGAGTCAATGATTATATACATTATGAAATGCTCACCACAATGAGTGTATTACAATACTATCGACCATATTCCCTAGGCTGTACTTTTTATCCTGGTGACTTATTTATTTCATAATTGGAAGTTTGTATCTCTTAATCCCCCTCACCCATTTTGCCCATCCCCCGTCTCTCTCCCCTTTCACAACCATGAATCTGTCTTCCATATCTATGAGCCTTGTTTCTCTCTTTGTTGTTGTTTGTTTGTTTGAAAGTATAAACTCCTAAAAGAAAAAAACTTGGACATCAACGTTGGCAATATTTTTCTGGATCTATCTTCTCAGACAAGGGAAATAAGAATAAAAACAAACAATTGGGACTACATCAGACTAAAAAGCTTTTGCATAGTGAAGGAAACCGCCAACAAAACCAAAAGGCAACCTACTGAATGGGAGAAAATATTTGCAGATGACATATCCGAAGCCAATCAGAACGGTTAGTATCAAGATAAGACACAACAGCTGTTGGAGAGAATGTAGAGAGAAGAGAATCCCTGTGCCCTTTTGGTGGGGAAGTACATTGGTGCAGCCACTATGGAGAACAGTATGGATGTCCCCTAACAAACTAAAAATAAATAGACCATACAATCCAGTAATTCCACTTCTGGGTATATATCCAGAGAAAAGGAAGACATCAATTTGGAAAGATATATGCACTGTATATTTATTGCAGTGTTATCTGCAACAGACAACATATGGTAGCAACCTAAGTGTCCACTAATTGACAAATAAAGAACATGCGGTACATATGCTCGGTGGAATATTACTTAACCATAAAAAAGAATGAAATTTAGCCATTCATAACAACATGGATGGACCTGGAGAGTATTATGCTAAGGGAAAGACAAATACCACATGACTTCACCTATACGTGGAATCTAAAAACAAAACAAAGCAAAACAAAACAAAATGAATATGGAATATACTTTTAACTGCTAACATTCTTATCTCTTTTGGGGAGACATTTTCTTGATAATAAGGATCCTCATTTAGGATTTATATTAGTGTGCATTTGGGGGATCACAAGGCAGTGTATGCTGAAAAGAGGCTGCCTTAAGGAACTTATATTTAATTGGAGACCATACACACCCGTAAGAAAAGTCAAATGCACCTAAGCATAACTGAATCACAATACATTTGGTTGTGACCTTCCTTATGGCACCAACTTCCACTGTGCCCCTCTGGCCTCCCAGCAGGAAATTGCCTCATCTACAACCAAGAAAAGTCTTGACAGCAATACAGTGTATGTTCTTCAACCCCTCACTTAAGGATGACACAGGAGCTTCAAAGACAGGGCAGATACCAGAGTGGTTTGCGTAAGGTATATTCTTGTTTTTTTTAAAAAAATCTGTGAGTATGTCATTTTTTTTTTTTCAGGAGCTGAAGATCTTATCACTGTTTTACTCTGGTATGGGGCAATGGCAAAAACACAGATAGATGGGAAAAAGTCATGGACTTTATCAACAGGACTTTTATATTATGCATCCACAATCACAATATTCAAAATAAATTACGTGTTAGGTCCTTCTGTTTCATTTTTGATCTCCTTTGTATACATTTTCATGGGAGCTGAGGGAGTAGTCATGTGAGGGTAGTTCAGTTTTAGCTGTAATGTACTGTGATTATTGAATGCTTTTATAATGTGATTATCAAAAGAATGATCCAGGATTTTTGAGTTAGCAGTTTCGCAATGTGGGGAAGAAAAAAATAAAAAGAGGAAGAAACAAAAAGGGCCGTTCACAAATAATTCTCCTAAAGGTCACAGGAATGGGATACTTTCTTTGTGCTTTTTCTTTGTCATTTCATGCTTTGTGTTTTTTTAAGTTTCATTTTTATTTATTTGCTTTTTTTTTTTTAACAGCTTTTGGTTTGGGACTTCTCAGAAAATTCCAGATTTTAGAAACGTATGCAAGGAGTATTCTTCTAGAATATAATACCTAAACTTTACTTGGAAAAAATACGAAGCAAAATCAAAACATCCACTTGCTGTCGCTGAAGATATTTTTGCAACTTTGTGTACTTCCCGGCCAAAAAGTCGCATCTCCATTTTTNTGGCTTTCAGACTTGGTCTGAGAAATCAGTTTTGATCAAATTACTTTCTGAACAAATGGCCTTTGACTGGGCTGGTGAATGGGTAGACCCTGCGCCCCGGGTTTCAGCAGCTTCTTATCTGTTTACCACTGGTACCCGGCTTGGTCTCACTTCTGTTCTCTTCCCTCCTGTCTCATTTGGCACAAGAAGGATGTCCTAGGAGAGGACAGTGTGCTCCCTTTCTCTCGATCCCCCGCCCTCATTTTTCTTGAATGAGTGCCCATTTGCTTATGGCCTGTCTCTCTGGATACAAACCAAACATCCAGAATGCTAGAGCTAGTCCAATCGCAGGATCTGCTTCACCACATTTCCGCTCATAGATGAGAAAAGTCTCTGACTCCCCGCTCATCTTGCCACCAGACACACTCTGCATGGGGAAATAAGGCTTGAGGTATCACATCTCTCCAAATATGCTCCGAGTGGCCTCTGCAAACGTGATTAAATACAGAAAGTTCCAGGACCAAAACCTGTTGCAAAGGGCAGAATGGGTCCTGTTTGCAGAAGGGATGGTGGCCTGATCTTTACAAACACACATATTTTTTTGTACTCCTGTGTAATAAGCACAAGGAGCCACGTCTTTCATCTCCTGTGGCTAGCCATAGACAGGAAAAGGGGCTTCTAGGACCTTAAGAGCAGTGATTTTTCTGCCATTGGATACTGCATGCTGAGGGACCTAAGTGCCGGTAAATGCTTTGGGATTCAGCGCATGGATTTATCAGAAGCTAAAACCAAAATAGTCACTAGGTTAGTTGGAAAGCACCTGAATTGCGCTTTATAGTTGAGCTTTTTTTTTTCTTTTTTTAGAAAAGGTGATTTCATTGAGTCAATTCAGACCACAAAAGATCCACTTCTACTAGCAAAAGTTGCTTGGCTTTCTGACTCCACATGAAATAGAGAAGACCAGCTGCCTGTGGCCGTTTCAAAACGCCTGCCTCCTCAGAGGGAAGTAATAGATGCTGGAGACAGAGGAAGAGCTCTAACCTCAGGACCCGCAGGGTTTCTGATCACACCGTTGCCACCCTGTCTGTGCAGTCTGTCTTTGCCTCCTTCCCGCACAGCGCCTTCCCACCCTCCTCAGCCTGTTCGCTGCTCCTTAAGCCACAGGCTATTTGTCATGTAGTTACTGCCAACTTGGCTGGTGGGAAGCCAGGCCTGGAGGAAAGAGAGGGTCCTGGCATGAACATGGACTGAAGGCCCCAACAGGGTCAACTCCTGACTCCTCCCACAATACAACTGTGCCTCCATTAAAACTTGTATGGAACTAGAAGTCACTGCAGGGTCATCAGGGACCTTGTTAGCCAAAAACGGTCCTGCTATCTATCTGGATACAGCGTCTCACTGTGTGAAAGGGTGGGGGGAATGGAGGGAGGGCCATAGGGTCCTTTAGGGCCAGGCTCAAGCAGTATACTCAGGAAGACACCCTGAAAACCTCTGGGCTCTCCCGTGCGTGGATCCAACAAAGAAAATCCGTCCTTGCCGTCCAGTGTAACAAACCTTGACCAGGCCAGTCTCACAGAGGGCCTCCAGGAACAGAGATCTGGCGCCGCTGAGGCTCTCCGGACAAAAGCATGCACCCGGTCTGCTAGTGGGGTGGCAGCCTGGCTCCCAGGTTGGAGGGCCTCCCGGGACTCTGGCTGGCACTGCCCAGGGTTGCTCACCCTATCCCACTGTTGACCTCTCATTCTTCCCTCGGTCTTGGTATCATGCAGGTAGGATGGACCAGGCTCTGGCCTTACCCTGGAGCGCCGGTCACTGGAAACTCTGGCCTCTGTTTACAACCAGAAGAAGGTTGTAAAGAGCTTGGGCATTGACTTTTCTGCCCTGATCTCTCTCTGTCTCCTTAGGCATTTGGCTGCCGGCCTGAAGAGACGGGTTATGATTCCTGTCGCTAGTGACTGGCTCATATCTACAGCGGCAGAAGATGTAAGAGAAATTCACCGCCCGGTTTCCCAGACAGAGCTAGAAAAGGCCTAGAAAGAAAGCTCAGGTGCTGGGGCTAGGAGAGGTGATCCTGAGGTGGCAGGCCCACCGACTGTGAGGAGGAAGGATTGAAGAGCTGCTGGGGCGCCTGGGTGACTCAGTGGGTTGAGCGTCCGACTTTGTCTCAGGTCATGATCTCAGGGTTCGTGGGTTCGAGCCCCGCGTTGGTCTCTGTGCTGACAG
The DNA here is from genome assembly GCF_008692635.1 of Crocuta crocuta. Classification (NCBI taxonomy): domain Eukaryota; kingdom Metazoa; phylum Chordata; class Mammalia; order Carnivora; family Hyaenidae; genus Crocuta; species Crocuta crocuta. The sequence continues at coordinate 601,966 of NW_027527972.1, forward strand.
CCAGCTCAGGGCCTGGAGCCTGCTTCAGTTTCTGTGTCTCCCTCTCTCTCTCTCTGACCCTCCCCTGCTCACGCTCTATCTCAGAAATAAATAAAAACATTTGAAAAAAAATTGAAGAGCTGCAGAAAGTTAGTTCTGGCAGATGGGGGCAGTGGCAGGTAACCCCGAAAGGGGTGGAGGACCCAGCCCTGACCCCGGCGCACTTGAACCTGGCGGCTAAGCGGTGCGACCCAGTAACCCGTGTTTTAGTTTTTCGGTTCCACGTCTGGTGGACCGTTTGCTTTACCTCCGCAGGTAGCCAGCGGCATGCACCTTCTCCTGGTCCTCGCGTTTGGGGCCTGGAGAATGGGGGGAGTTAAGAACAGCAGTGCGCGCGGGCGGTGGGTGAGCGTCCGCCAGCGCCCAGGAGACCCTGACGGGGCTCTACGACCTGTGCGTGGACCACAGGTACGTCTCCGGCCAGGGAGCCTTCGATGATCCTGGAAGTAACCAGAGAAAAAGTGACTCGCACTCTCTTTGAGTGGAGTTTAGGGGAGTATACAGCCCGGAGTAGCCGAGAGGGTGAAATGAGAATTTTCCGACAGCACAGTTGCTGTGAGCAGACGCTCAGCGGGATCGAGTGAGCGCGCGTCAGGCAAGGCGTGGGTCAGGCGGGCGCAGCCCACGAGCGCAGGGGA